>NW_004444018.1:4185680-4187344 GCF_000243295.1 Trichechus manatus latirostris
ACCATTTTACATTCCCACGAACACTGTATAAGTGTTCCAGTCTCTCCACAACCTCTCCAGCATTTATTATTTTGTGTTTTTTGGATTAATGCTAGCCTTGGTGGGGTGAGATGGTATCTCACTGTAGTTTTGATCTGCATTTCTCTAATGGCTAATGATCGTGAGCACTTCTTCATGTGTCTGTTAGTTGCCTGAATATCTTCTTTGGCGAAGTGCCTGTTCATGTCCTTTGCCCATTTTTTAATTGGGTGGTTTTTCTTTCTGTTGTTGAGGTTTTGCAGTATCTTGTAGATTTTAGAGATTAGACACTGATCTAATTTGTCATAGGCAAAAATTTTTTCCCAGTCTGCAGGTTGCCTTTTTGCTCTTTTGGTGAAATCTTTTGATGAGCATAAGTGTTTGATTTTTAGGAGCTCCCAGTTATCTAGTCTCTCTTCTGGTGCTTGTGCATTGTTACTTATGGTTCATATTGTGTTTATGCCATGTATTAGGGCTCCTAGCTTTGTCCATATTTTTTCTTCCATGATCTTTATTGTTTTCGATTTTATATTTAAGTCTTTGATCCATTTTGAGTTAGTTTTTGTGCGTGGTGTGAGGTATGGGTCTTGTTTCAGTTTTTTGCAGATAGATATCCAGTTATGCTAGCACCATTTGTTAAAGAGACTGTCCTTTCCCCAGTTAATGGACTTTGGGCCTTTGTCAAATATTAGCTGCTCATAGGTGGATGAATTTATGTCTGGATTCTCAACTCTGTTCCATTGGTCTATGTATCTGTTGTTGTACGAGTACCAGGCTGTTTTGACTACCATGGCAGTATAATAGGTTCTAAAATCAGGTAGTGTGAAGCCTCCCACCTTGTTCTTCTTGAATAATGCTTTACTTACTCAGAGCCTCTTCCCTTTCCATATGAAGTTGGTGATTTGTTTCTCCATCTCATTAAAAAATGCCGCTGGAATTTGGATTGGGATTGGATTGTATCTGTAGATCCCTTTGGGTAGAATTGACATTTTCACAATGTTGAGTCTTCCGATCCATGAGCAAGGTATGTTTTTCCACTTATGCTGGTTTCTTTTGGTTTCTTGCAGTAATGTCTTCTAGTTTTCATTGTATAGGTCTTTTACATCTCTGGTTAGATTTATTCCTAAGTATTTTATCTTCTTGGGGGCTATTGTAAACGGTACTGATTTGGTGATTTCCTCTTCAAGGTTCTTTTTGTTGGTATAGAGGAATCCAACTGATTTTTGTATGTTTATCTTGTATCCTGAAACTTTGCTGAAATCTTCTGTTAGTTCCAGTAGTTTTCTTGTGGATTCTTTGGGGTTTTCTATGTATAAGATCGTATCATCTGCAAATAGAGATACTTTGACTTCTTCCCTACCAATTTGGATGCCCTTGATTTCTTTTTCTAGCCTATTTGCTCTGGCTAGGACCTCCAGCACAATGTTGAATAAGAGTGGTGATAGAAGGCATTCTTGTCTGGTTCCCATTCTCAAGGGGAATGCTTTCAAACTCTCTCCATTTAGGATGATGTTGGCTGTTGGCTTTATATAAATGCCCTTAATTATATTGAGGAATTTCCCTTCTATTCCTATTTTGTTGAGAGTTTTTATCATGAATGGGTGTTGGACTTTGCCAAATGCCTTTTCTGCATCGATTGATAAGAT
>NW_004444018.1:4189486-4190896 GCF_000243295.1 Trichechus manatus latirostris
TATTCTGTTTATGCCATGTATTAGGGCTCCTAGTGTTGTCCTTATTTTTTCTTCCACGATCTTTATCATCTTAGGTTTTATATTTAGGGCTTTGATCCATTTTGAGTTAGATTTTGTGCATGGTGTGAGGTATGTGTCGTTTCATTTTTTTGCAGCTAGATATCCAGCTACGCCAGCACCATTTGTTAGACTATCTTTTCCCCAATTAATGGACTTTAGGCCTTTGTCAAATATTAGCTGCTCGTAGGTGGATGAATTTACATCTGGATTCTCAATTCTGTTCCATTGGTCTAGGTATCTGTTGTACCAGTACCAGGCTGTTTTGACCACCGTGGCAGTATAATAGGCTCTAAAATCAGGTAGTGTGAAGCCTCCCACTTTGTTCTTCTTCTTCAGTAATGCTTTACTTATCCGGGGCCTCTTCCCTTTCCATATGAAGTTGGTGATTTCTTTCTCCATCTCATTAAAACATGTCATTGGAATCTGGATCAGGTTTGCACTGTATCTGTAGATCTCTTTGGGTAGAATTGACATTTTCACAATGTTGATTCTTCCTATCCATGAGCAAGGTATGTTTTTCCACTTATGCAGGTCTTTTACATCTCTGGTTAGATTTATTCCTAAGTGATTTATCCTCTTGGAGCCTGTTGTAAATGGTATTGATTTGGTGATTTCCTCTTTGAAGTTTTCTTTGTTGAAGTAGAGGAATCCAACTGATTTTTGTGTATTTATCTTTTATCCCGATACTTTGCTGAAATCTTCTATTAGTTCCAGTAGTTTTCTTATGGATTCTTTGGGGTTTTCTGTGTATAAGATCATATCATCTGCAAATAGAGATACTTTTACTTCTTCCTTACCAGTCTGGTTGTGCTTTCTTTTTTTAGCCTAATTGTTCTGGCTAGGACCTCCAACACAATGTTGTGTAAGAGTGGTGATAAAGGACATCTTTGTCTGGTTCCCATGCTCAAGAGGAATGCTTTCAGTCTCTTTTAGTATGATGTTGGCTGTTGGCTTTATATAAATGCTCTTAATTATGTTGAGGAATTTCCCTTCTATTCCTATTTTGCTAAGAGTTTTCATCATGAATGGGTGTTGGACTTTGTCAAATGCCTTTTCTGCATCAATTGGTAAGATCATGTGGTTCTTGTCTTAATTATTTATGTGATGGATTACATTATTTTTCTAATGTTGAACCCTCCCTGTATACCTGATATGAGTCCCACTTGCTCATGGTGAAATTTTTGATGTTGAATTCCATTGGCTAGAATTTTGTTGAGGATTTTTCTATGTTCATGAGGGATATTGGTCTGTAATTTTCTTTTGTGGTGTCTTTACCTGGTTTTGGTATCAGGGTTATGCTGGCTTCATAGAATGAGTTTGGGAGTATTCCATCCTTTTCTATGCTCTGAA
>NW_004444018.1:4190996-4196814 GCF_000243295.1 Trichechus manatus latirostris
ATTTATTGCTATAAACTGACCTCTGAGCACTGCTTTTGCTGTGTCCCAAAGGTTCTGGTAGGATGTGTTTTCATTCTCATTTGATTCTATGAATTTCTTTATTCCACCCTTAATTTCTTCTATAACCGAGTAGTTTTTGAGCAAGGTGTTAGTTAAAGCAATTTTAAAGTTGTTACTGGGGAACAAATGTCCTCCTTCCCAGTGAATCACCAGTTGCATTCCGTCTTCTCTGGAGGAGTCACTGTTGGGACCGGGGGCGGTATTGGCTCGAGGACCAGTGGGGGGTCCCATGGAGAAATCTGGTGCGTGCTTGACTTTTGGTTGTGTTCTCCAACCCATTCACCTTCCAACACCGAGCGATGTCCCCTGGCTGGCTCACCAGAAAATTTTGCCGGGAACCCCGGGTTCTGCTCGGTAGGACTTCGTCACACACAGAGACTGAGTTGGGCAGATCGACAGGCAGCTTTGTTGGCTGGCCAAGCAAGGAGACTGCCGAGGCTAAGTGCCTTCCAAGACTGCTCCAGTCTCTTCTAGTTTTTAATGGTCTCATTTAAGGGAAATATTCCGTTACAGAAATTTAATGGTCAACCCGCTTTTTAGGGCTGTTTGCTTTCTCTCAAAGACCTTTCTTTCACCTCCATCTTTGCAAGATGTCTTCTGGATGCAAAAGGAGGTTTAGATGTTCTTCTGATATGAGGGAAAGGGCCTTTGGTCAGCAAGCTGTCTGACCTGTAGCTTCCATGTATGAATTTTGGTCTCTGCTCTCTCCATAGCTACTGTTGAATGACCTTGGTTAAACTGGTGGTCTGGTTTCTCAGCACTCAGCCCAGTGGTTTTGATTATCTTGATCCCACCTTGACTCATTGGTATGGAAGATCGTTTGAGATGCTACCATGTCCTTCTGCTACCTGACTGGGCTGTCTACCTCAGAGTTTTTGCTGTAAGTCCATTAGCTCTTAACTGGTGTTGCTCTTAGAACAAATTTCATCTTCTATGAATTTCAAAGGAAATTCTGTGGGTTTTGTATATGTGTGTATATGTATGTATTCTCAGATTCCGTGCTAAAACATGATAGGCCTCTATTTCTACTGTGCTTGACTACCCTATGTGGTCTTAGGGGTACTTTGCAAGGGGGTTTTCTCTCAGGGTTCCATGTAGGAGAGGGGCTTGTGCCTTTCTTTGTTTTTGGTTTCCTCCTCAGCCTATCGGAAGTTTCTGCTCTCTTGCTAACCATCCCCCACTTGCTCAGTGCCAGCCTGAATTCTAGGAAGGTTTCTGAGGGACTGAGATGGCCCCTTCTACCCTTCTCTTGTTCTCTCCCTCTGCGTTCTGACAAAAGGGCTTCTCCTCTCCCCTTTTGATCTGAGAAGCAACTAAGTCACACTTTTTCTTCCCTACCGTGCAAACTTCTAGGAGAACTGGTCTCCTCTTCCACTGGCCTCCCCCTTACCTTAATGGTAGCTAAAGTCTTCAGGGGAAGAAGGGGGAAGAAAAAAACAACAATCCAAAGTGAAAAATATTTCAAAAAGGATTTTGAAAGGTGTGTTTTGGTGACTATACACTTTTCTTCCCTCACAATTATACAGGTCTGGGGTGTAGGGATGGAGATGAGGGCTTTGTGGAGTTGAGTGAAATGGGAGAGAGAGATGTTGGGTGGAAGGACAGGAAATCCTTATGGATTCTGGACACAGAATGAGGTGGAGGCTAGAAAGATTTGAGGTTATAAGATAGCTGGTTTGCCCCAACCCTGTGGTTAGTGTCGTTCAGTCAGCAAATAGAGGTACTCACCCACAAAACATTTGCATCTTACATTTTCCAGTGTTTATTTGCACTTACAACCACCTGGACTCAGCAGATTAATTTCCCATTTTCAATGTAAACAAATGTCTAACTGCCTGGGCTTTTTCTCCAGGCATGTATTCCCTTCTCTCCTTTCCGCAGGTCAGATTTCTTCCCTGATTGGGAGGGCTAAGGCCTGGCTTGGGCAGGTGATATCCATGTATGTACATAAGCTCCAATAATGTCTATTTTTGTTCATCTACTGAGAGAGGGCAGAATTTTGGCTTCCAAATATCTGGGCCAAGATACTGGGATGGGATTTCTAGTTTAACTCTAGGAAGTACAATGTTGTTTTAAACAACATGCTTGTGAATGTTAAGTATGTATGTGTATACACATACACTTTTTTTTTGGTGTGGGGAGAGGGCTTCTGCTTCTATAAGCATCTTCTATAATCTTACACTAGTATGTAGTTCCTTCTCATTATCAGTTTATTAGATTCTCTCCAGTCTGATTTTGCTCACAGTTGTATCCTTAGGCTTCACACCATGTCTGGCAAACCTCAGGAGTTAAATACATATTTGATGAGTTAATGAAAAGTAAACGTATCTGTGGTTCTTACTACATTTTGCTTTATTACAATACTCCTCAAACTCCAAATCATCTGAGGAATTTGTTGAATATGTAGATTCCTGGCCCCAATCTACACAGACTGTTTTAATTCAGTAGAGGCTGAAGTGTAGCCTGGCAATTTGTATTTTAAACCAGCATCCTTGGTGGTCTTAGCAAGTTTGAGAAACACTGTAATACTGCTTTCTAAAAGTTTAGTGCCACCAAGAGATTGGGTGTTTTACTTTAAACTTGCCAGCAATGGCAAACCTCGATGCGAGCTGTAAAATACAGTACTAAAGTTTGAATTTATTAACCTACTATCAAGATTGAAATGTTTCCAATAAAATTTTTGATGGCACTCAACATTTTAATATCAAACTAACCTATGGACAGTTTCCATTGGCCTAGCTTTGTAAAATTAAAATATAGGCCTCTACCTAGCAGCAAGGTTAAACAAATCACAGGCTGTCATTTAATTATTGTTTGTGGAGCAGTAATTTCATTGTGAGCACTAAAAACTTAAGGCATTGTAAAACAAACCATTGGAATGTTTCAGAGAAAAATTGCTAACAGTTGCTTTCCTGAAAGATTGTTTTTGTATTCCAGTGGTGTCAATGATCAAAGATTTAGAAAGAGTAACTACAGGATTATTCAACAAAATCCAAGTATTTTACATTTAGTCTGAACAGAAGGCAAACTATTAAAATTGGAATTGATTAGGAGTAGGGACAAGTTTTAAATTCTTCCCTTTAATCCTGAAAAACTTCAGTGCAATATGGTTTCAAACATGTCTGTTGGCATTTTGGTAATAGACTTTCAAAAAGATAATAGCTAAAACGTTTTTGAAACCTTACAAATTTTAAAATTCTGGACGTTTAATGAACTGAATTTTAAATTTGTATGTTTATGCCTCATCACTCCTGAGAATTTCTCAACCCAACCTAGTTCTAAGACCATGTTTAAACACCAAATGATTGAACAATCAATAGTAATGGCAATGCAAAAAGCCTCCCCCTCCCAATGTTGTATACCCAATTTATTTTTTAATTGTGCTTTAAGTGAACATTTACAGTTCAAGTCAGTCTCTCATACAAAAATGTATACACACATTGCTATGTGACCCTAGCTGCTCTCCCTATAATGTGACAGCACACTCCTCCTTTCCACCCCAGATTTCCGGTGTCCATTCAACCAGCTGCTGTCCCTTTTAGCCTTCTCATCTTACCTCTGGACAGGAGCTGCCCATTTAAGCTCATGTATCTACTTGAGCTAAGCAGCACACTCTTCACGAGTATCATTTTATGTCCTATAGTCCAGTCTAATCTTTGTCTGAAGAGTTGGTCTTGGGAATGGTTTTAGTTCTGGGTTGACAGAGAGTCCAGGGGCCATGCTTTCTGGGGTTTCTCCAGTCTCAGTCAGACCATTAAGTCTGGTCTTTTTACTAGAATTTGAGTTCTGCACCCCACTTTTCTCCTGCTCCATCAGGGACTCGCTGTTGTGTTCCCTGTCAGGGCGGTCATTGGTGGTAGCCGGGCACCATTTAGTTCTTCTGGTCTCCAGCTGATGCAGTCTCTGTTTTTTGTGGCCGTTTCTGTTTCTTGGGCTAATACTTACCTTGTGTCTTTGGTATTCTTCATTCTCCTTTACTCCAGGTGGGTTGGGACCAATTGATGCATCTTAGATGGCCACTTGCTAGCTTTTAAGATGCCAGATGCCACTCTCCAAAGTGGGATGCAGAACATTTTCTTAATAAACTTTGTTATGCCAATTGACCTGCATGTCCCCTGAAACCATGGTCCTTAGACCCCCACCCCTGCTACTTTGTCCCTCAAAGTGTTTGGTTGTATTCAGGAAACCTCTTAGCTTTGGATTAGTCCTTTCTGCTGACTTGCCCTATAGTGTGTGCTGTCCTTCCCTTCACCTACAATAATTCTTGCCCACTAACTAGTTAGTGAATAACCTCTCCCTCCCTCTCCATCCTCGTAACCATCAAAGAATGTTTTCTTCTGTGTTTAAACCTTTTCTTGAGCTCTTATAATAGTGGTCTTATACAATATTTGTCCTTTTGTGACTGACTGAATTCACTTAGCATAATGCCTTCCAGATTCCTCCATGTTCTAAGATGTTTCATGGATTTATCATTGTTCTTTATTGTTGCATAGTATTCCATTGTGTGAATATACCCTAATTTGTTTATTCATTTGTCCATTGATGGGCACCGAGGTTGTTTCCAGCTTTTGTTATTGTGAACAGTGCTGCAGTGAACATGGGGGTGCATATATCTATTTGTGTGACAGCTCTTATTTCTCTGGGATGTATTATTCCAAGGAGTGGGATTGCTGGATCGTATGGTACTTCTATTTCTAGCTTTTTTTTTTTTTAATTGTACTTCAGGTGTAGGTTTACAGAACAAATGGTTTCTCGTTAAACAGTCAGTGCACATATTGTTTTATGACATTGGTTAACAACCCCACGACATGTCAACACTCTTCCTTCTCGACCTTGGAGGACCTTTTTTTTTCGGTGAAAATATACATAGCCAAAGATACATCATTTCAAAAATTTCTACATGTACAATTCAGTGACATTGATTATGTTCTTCCAGTTGTGCTGCTAGTCTCACTATCTATCCTTTTCCGAATTATTCCATCGCCATTGTCTTCAACTCTCTGTCCCCTAGGCCTCCCATCAAACCTTTTGAGTTGCTGTTGTCAGTTTGATCTCACATAGATAATTCTTTTTTATTGTACTTTAGATGAAGGTTTACAGAACAAAATAGTTTCTCATTGAACAATCAGTACACATATTGCCCTATGACAATGGTTAACAACTCCACAACCTGTCAACACTGTCCTTTCTCAACCTTTGGTTCCCTATCACCAGCTTTCCTGTCCCCTCCTGCCTTCTAGTCCTTGCCCCTGGAATGCTGTGCCTCATTAGTCCCATTTTGTTTTATGTGGCTGTACAATCCCCAGCTGAATGGTGAACCTCAGGAGTGACTTCACCACTGAGCTAAAAGGGTGTCCGGGGGCCATACTCTCAGAGTTTCTCCAGTCTTTGTCAGGCCAGTAAATCTGGTCTTTTTTTGTGTTAGAATTTTGTTCTACATCCTTCTCCAGCTCTGTCCAGGACCCTCTGTTGTGATCCCGTCAGAGCAGTCAGTGGTGGTAGTCGGGCACCATCTTACTTTACTGGACTCAGTCTGGTGGAGGCCTTGGTGGCTGTGGTCCATTAGTCCTTTGGACTAATCTTTTCCTTGTATCCTGTTCTCTTCATTCTCCCTTGCTCTCCTGAAGGGGTGAGACCAGTGGAGTATCTTAGATGGCTGCTCACATGCTTTTAAGACCCCAGGCACTACTCACCAAGGTAGAATGTCTTTATAAACTATGTTATAAACTATGTTATGCCAATTGAGCTAGATGTTCCC
>NW_004444018.1:4196914-4248779 GCF_000243295.1 Trichechus manatus latirostris
CAGACACTACTCACCAAGGTAGAATGTAGAGCATTATCTTTATAAGTAGTGTCATGCCAATTGAGCTAGATGTTCCCCGAGACCATGGTCCCAGGCCAGGGCTTTTTTGTTGGGAGTTTTCAAATTACGTTTTCAATCTCTTCTTTTGTTATAGGTTTAGTTTTTCTACCTCTCTTTGTGTTCGTTTAGGTAGTGAGTTTCTAGGAATTTGTTTTCCTCTAGGTTTTCAAATTTGTTAGTTTTTCATAGTATTGTTATTAATTTCAGTTGGGTCTGTTGTGATATTGCCCGACTCATCTCTTATTCAGGTTGCTTCCTCTCCCGTTCTTGGCAGTTTTGCCAGTGGTTTATTGATTTTGTTGATCTTTTCAAAGAACCAGCTTTTGGTCTTGATAATTCAATTTTTTTCTATTTCATTTAATTCTGCTCTAACGTTTGCTTTCTTCTGGTGCCTTAGGGATTCGTTTTCTGCTACTTGTTCAAACTGTAGGGTAATGTTTTGATTTTGGCCATTTTTGGATGTGTGCATTTATTGCTGTAAATTTACCTGAGTACTGCTTTTGCTGTGTCCCAAAGGTTCTCATAGCATGTTTTCATTCTCATTTGGTTTTGTCAGTTTATTTCTTCCATAACCCAGTAGTTTTTGAGCAACGTGTTGTTCAGTTTCCATGTGTTTTTTTTCTGCTTGCTTTATGACCTAATATGTGGTCTATTCTGGAGATTCCATGTGCACTGGAAAAATACACTTGTCTGCTGTTGGTATACCCTATTTTTTAATTGCAGATAACTTTTAATCTTCAGTTAGGTTCATGGGTTGACGGTCAGATTTATGAAAGGCAAAACTGAAACTTTGTTCAAATATTCAGCATATCTTCCTAATTTTTTGAAGTTTTGAAAACCAGTGTTCTCCTGTGGTGCTTTTCTCCCATAGGAATAACAATTTCACTAAAATATCAGTAATTTTTCTCTAGAGTAAAGGTTCATTTCAGACTTGAAGAATTATGCTACCCTCAGCAGCTCCAATTTATCCATACTTAAGATGCCCAACAGGAAGCAATGTTGACCCACATAGAATTCAGCTTAGTTTCACCTTTGGGGAAACTACCAGTGCTGTCAAGTAGATTCAAACTCATGGCTAATCCATATGCAAAGAATAACTGTTTCATAAGGTTGTCAAGTTATGTGACATTTAGGCATCTTCCAAGATGCCTCTTGGTGGGCTTAAGCTGCCAACCTTTCAGTTAGCAGGTGAGCTGCTTAACCGTTTACGCCACCCAGAACTCTGTATGCTGTGACAGCATCTATTTTACAAGTTCCATTAACCAAGAAAATGCTATTACCCTTCTCAAACTAAAAAGGGAGTGTCACCGATATTTTAATTGTCTTAAAAGGCATTATTTGCATGTACTACAGAAACACTGCTCATTTCACATTGTTAACATATACAAGCCTCTTTCCTAAGCTCAGTAGAGCAGAACTGCATTTATGAATGCTTTTCAATATAATTGTTACCCTGCTATCATGCTTTCTGGACACTTGCATGTTAACAGATAATATTCTAGGGATTATAAATCAGGAACCATATTCTGCAGTTGTATTCTCCTTCAATATCCTCAAACATCAAACTCAAGTTTCTCATTAGTAAGAGAACTAGAATTTTATGACTCACTCTCGTTATGCCTGACTACTTTTAACAGATTAAGAGCCCAACTACTAGAATTTTCATCAACCTTACAAATAAGCTTTCATTTGTAAATGCTAGAAAAACACTTCACACAATACATAAATAATTTAAAATTACTGTATTTCCTTACAAGAGGAATGTTTCAACAAATTTTACAGGTGTCGATCAACCCTAGTTCAAATTGGGCACGCACCATATCTAGCATCATGGGAGTTTTATTTATTTGGAAGTGAAGTTTAAACTATTGATACAAATGCCAAGATACTACACAAGAACATCCACAAGAACTTTTTTCATCTTTGTTTTTGAATTGTTGACAAACATTTCCTACATAATCCAACATACAACAGAGAAATGGTACATCTTTATCTTTCATTTTGCATACAATGGAAAAACAAGAATATATATATATTTTACAAAGTTTAACTAACACACACTAGCAGGTTGACATTGTAAGTCTATAGGTGAGAAATTATCTAATAAAAATAATCAGAATTTATTCAGCATCAGTCATATCCATAACCCAGTATTATTCTAATAAAACTCGCTGCCAATCAGGCTTCTGGTATGTACTTATATCACTATTCAATTTGTTGTACTGCTCCCCATTTGGGTTCTTCATCATTACTAATATAGAAAACTGTTGCAAAGTAGGGGCAAGCATTTGCAAAAACAAAATACACAAAAAACCTACAGGCTTATTATAAGCATGAATATGTGATGGGATTTCTTCCCAAACAATGGACTTTCAAACCATCAAGTCAGCAGCACTGAATTTGCCAAGATATTTTTTTGCCTATGTTCAAGAGAAGATGCGCTTATATCCAATAGAGGAGCTGAAAATCAAATTTAGTGTTTAGTTTGGGGGCGGGTTGGGAATTCAGCCATTTGAAAAATGACTGCCTTTAAAAAAAAAAAAAAAGACCACCAAAAATAGGTTCACTAAATTTATTTTAAAAATCATAAAACGTTTCTTACAAAAGAGCATTACATTTTGCACACTGCTCTGAATAGAATGCCAGGGACGTGGACTATTGTTATTGTTACTCTTCCTCCCTGTCCCTCCCCCCCCCCAAAATGTTACAGTGACCACAAAAGCAAGGTGTTCACAATAATTACAAGGGGGGATTTTTTTTCCCAACCACCAACAACGAACAAAAAATAAAATTCACTCACTCTGCTGCTGTTTCAAAATTTCAATGTTAGTTTTTGCACACCCTCCCCCCGCCCTGTTTGTAAGGAACTAAAACATTACATCTGGTGAACAGCAAAGATTTCACTACACCTCAAATGCAGAACACCTATGAAGCAGAGGAATGTTGGCTTTTTAAACAGAAGCAGATAAAAAAAAAAAGATGCAGGACTCCTTCAGTTCTTCACTAGTCTTAGAAAAACTTTCCAGAATACTGCTTCACACTATAAAAAAGAAAAAATATCTTGCATTAGAATCCTTCAACATCTGCATACTGCTTCACACTATAAAAGAAAAGAAAAAAAAGTACGAATTAGAATTTTTGTTCGTAACATCTTAATCAACATTAAGACATTTTCAATGCTAAGTCAAAATCAAACATGTCCATTACATTTAGAAGAATTACAAAACATTAGCAATTACAAATTAAAATAGTAAAATTAAAAAAAATGATTAATAGTAAATTAGACATTAGTAGAACAGAATTAAGAAAATGAAATCAAAAGTTGTTAATATTTGATAAAAAAAACAAAGAAATGCCAGTAAGGTGTGAAATGCTGCATTGAACAGCACCAATCATTTGTCCTGTAGAGGCATGGCCTGTGCCATATGGCAGACTGTGATTTGTTGTCGATTTAGTTATCTAAAAACAACAAAATCACTAGTCTTCCACACAGAACTAGACCAACATCCACTGAATCTTCTATATTTTCTACAGGCTTTGTATAATTTTAACATGTGGTTTTGGCAGCAGTTTTCACCAGAGAAATGGAGAAGTTTACTTGGTTAGGGCTTCTTCCAGCAAGATTAGTATTGAATGTCTTCGTTTTTAGTAAGAAAGCAGAAGAAAATTAAAGCAAAGCTATTAGAATGTTTAGAAGTTAGGTCCCCAAAAGGTTGAGACACCATGGCTTCTAAAGGAAAAATTAATTGAGAAGAAAGGCTCTTTAAAGTTTTAGTATTTTAAGGTATCCTAAAGCTGAACTTAAACTGACCTGTTCTGCAGCAAATACTGTGCATTCTGTATCTGGTCCTGTGTTCCTGTAATGGTAATGATCCGATCTTCGGACCCTTCTAAAGGCTCATCAATTTTGATCGAAGCTCCCGACTCATGACGGATTTGTTTAATCCGCTGACCACCTTTGCCAATAATAGATCCAGCCAACTGAAAAAATTTAAGAAAATTTTATCACTTGTATTTTTAATAACCACCAGAAGTATGAATTCTATAGTTATTTACTGACTCCTTTATTATCTAATGCCCCCTAACTAGTCAAGGCTTGGATAAAAATGTATTTATACCACCCACGTTAAAATTTCCTTTAATAAGCTAATTAAGGGCTAATTAAACTGCTTATTTTAATAACACTGGACATCACGTTAAGACTTAAAACTGCAGAGTGACACCTCACTGAGAGCTCTTAAAACACAATCCTATAATGGAGTATTTTTTGTTAATACTTTGTATTAAAAGGCAGGCAATTTAAGGGTCAATAATCAGAAAATAGATTCATTAAAGATACTTACATCTTTGGGAATAGTTACTTGTGTAGTAATAATAGGTCCACCAAGATCACCATATGAGCCACGACCCCCTGCATAGGAATAATCTGATTTAAATAATGAGCATCACGTTCATTTAGAAAGCATGAAATAATGTTTTGATTTCACAAAGAAGAAAACTTACCATATCCGGAGCCACCCTAAAAATAGAAAAAAAAAAAAAAAAAAAATTACTTTGCCTTCAAAATTTCTCATCAAGTGTCTTAACACTCATGAAAACCCCTCAGTTTAGGAAACCAAAGTTCTCCCAAAACCTCCCAAGTTTATTTCTAGTTAAGTATAATTCAGAAGACAATCCTCAGTGAAAGAATAATACACATTCACATACACAGCATTCAATGAAACAAACACGCTATAAGCGGGAAAACAAAACACTTACTGACAAACAGGTAAGCATCTTAAATAACTGGTATGCATGCTAAAACACGATACTCAACCTGTGGTTCATAAGCCATCTGCCACTCCGAGGGGCTCCATGTATCTATTGCAGAATCCCAAGTTTCATCAGCACTGAAACCAACCTATGTTAGAGATAAACAGCACTATTAAGATAAACCTGCACGATATTTCACTCACAGTTACCATTTGTGTATGACTACGTTCTATTTATATAACACTTAAAAAACACACATATTTTGGGGGAACAAAGATGGCTCAAAAAAGCCATAATACTCCAGAAAACAGTAGAAACAAAATGATTTAAGGTACTATTTAAACTTCAACAAAATTTTAACTACCTAACCTTAAGACCCCTTATAACCCACCCACCCACAGATGTTGTTAAGTCCAAGCTCACCATGCCATCATAACGGTCTCCAGGTCGCCCTCTTCTGTCGTAAGCCATTAGATCTCTGCAAACATAATAGCTATTATAATCCCAGTTTGTTTACATTTACATGCCATAGACATCAAACCAAAGTCTACCCTGCCTAATCCTATATGCAGCCTCTTCTAAGTTATACAATGTGCTGATGAAAAACAAAACACAAAAACTTACCCTCCTCTAGGCGGTGGTGGTGGAGGAAGAGGAAGATTCCGAGCTCTGCTACCACCCCGGCCACCTCTTCCAGGAGGAGGAGGAGGAGGTCCTCGACGTGGGCTCATGTCGTCGTAATCTCTTCTAGATGGAGGCATGGGACGTCCACCCCGACCAGGAGGCATCCTGTCAAAACCACCTCTTCCCCGCATGGGAAATCCCACGGGACGTCCACGTCGGTCATCAAACATCATTGTAAAACCACCATAATCGTAAGTTTCATCGTAAAAGTTGGGATCATAAGGCTGTGCACGTCCTTTGATGGGCGACTAAAAAAAGATACAGCAACCTTACAGAATGCAAGTAAAAAGCCTTGGTTCATACCAACCCTTCTTTCAACAAACAAAAAATTTCCAGTCCTTTATTTTTTCCTTGGTGGTATCAAAAAGTAGAAACAGGAATACAGACAAAGATAATAACTAGAACGAAAAAATTATTAAGAAAAAAGCAATACTCTTGGCAGGCCCTGAACAAAGTGAGCTTTGCTGTCTGTGATCTGTGAGGGAATAGTTGCTTGTTCACACTCTTAGGTCTTAAAAGACTACAAACCTCTTCCTCATCCCACACAAAGAAAATGACTGGACACTTCACAGTGTACTCTATGAAAAAATTAGAGCATCCCAAAGTTTGGAAGCTGAGCAATTTAATACTAAGATGAAACAGCACTAGACAGACTATATGTTTTGTTTCCACAACCAACCCAAAAATTTCATTTGGAGAATTAGAAATTACAAAATTATCACCAATGATCAAATGACCACCCTCCATCCCCTTCCCAAAGGATTTCTAAACTAAAATGGTGGCTAAGGCTGGGTGATAGAATTTAAAAACTGACAGGTAAAGAAAAAGCAAGAGCCATTTGCCTTAACATTCTTAAACTACTTCTGAATTAAATTTCTGTTCCATAAAATTAAATCTAAATAAAAGAAATGTCCTGAAGATACCTCAGATATAAGATCAAGAATGATCTTTATGCACTCTACAACCCTATCCGGCTTTCCTCCAATAAGAACGACTCTGTCAGTAGAATGAGGACAGCATTCCTGGAAAAGCTTGATTGTTGTCTGAGTGTTCTGCAAGTTCACAAAAAAAAAAAAAAAAAAAAAAGATTAAAAAAGGATAAAAATGCACTCAATAGTTTCCTAGGTTCAGGTAAATTTCATCTGAATTTAGTAACTACCCGTCCTCCCCACCCCCTCCCCCCACCCAACTGTAAAAATTTGTTACTAACTACAGGGCAGGGCCTGGCTTTGCAAGGTGTAAAAATTTTGACCAAATAACTTATCTAGTATTGCCAAGCCTTTTTGTTATTTTAATAGCAAATTAGATGATACAAATGATGAGGAACCTTGGGAGGGAATTCAAAGAAAAGTCCACTGAACCAATCTAGATTAAAAAAATTATTTTTCAGTAAAAAATACGGCAGGAGGAGAAACAGGTGCCTTTACCTCTCGAAGTTCTTTGATTTTAGCACCTTTGACCCCAATAATTCCTCCCGCCAGACTCTGATGAATCAACAGTCTCAACTCGCAGTCAAAGTCGCTTCCTTTATAGTGTTGGTACTGCGGAGGGAGATTTATAAAATTTTAGTTCAAAATCAAGAATCCCCCAACATACACTTATCTGCTATAAGCGTTAACAATATACTGTTGCAGTGAGCAACCTGAATTTATATTTCAATAACTTTACCAGTTATGTGCTTATTATCCTCAATAGCCAGGCCCAAAAAGGACATTCTGCACCACCTTAAAAAACTATTTTATTTTCAGGTCCTGCAACACCATACCCACACTGCAGCCATTTAGCATGTCGCTGTTACCACAAAATTATTAATAACATTCAAATAACACCATAATAAAAATGACTGCAAAGCACTTTGCAAATGTAGTTAATTCCCACTGCAGCATGGAGCAGGGTCAACAGTGAGTTGTAAGACCATTCATTTATCACGTTTTTAAACTTTTACTAGAGATGGGAAAAGCACACTATGTTAAAAATAAAATCGATCCTATGGGCCAGGCTCCATACTTCAGTGGGGTTCAATGGCACTATGACATACATTTAAGCATTCCACAGCATCAGATTCGAGCGGGAGCTGGCTGGTTGCAGTGGGTGATGGCAACTGCAGGCCCTGAAAGTAGAAAAATAAGAGTAATAGGTTAAGTGTCTAGTGTGATCAGGCTATTGTCGCATATATTGGTAAAGCTACTACAACACATTTTAAGTCTATATTACATATATGAGAAACTGCTTATCTACAATAAAAATCAACATAAAACGCTTTTCTCTGTATACCTAGTAAATAAAGGATTACATAGGATTTTAAAATTCCCTAATAAGAGCAAAATAATTCTCCTTCCCAACATATTCCCACAATTAATTTTATTCAAGAAAAAAAATCCTCTAAAAACTAAAGCCTACTAAAATATAACTAAATCTACGTAAGCACATGACCACAGGTAGTTCATATGTAAGAGGTGGTCAGCTATATTTAACAGTGTAAATACAATTAATTCTACACCTTATAAAGCAAATTTTGAGATATTACTACTATGAACTGTTGTATGTACTATCCACCTCCCCCATTATAATTCTGTAAAACATGAACATTCCCCCTTACATTGCCAAGTATATAAACAAAAAACATGAGCCTACCTCTTCTAAGGTAGGGATGATTTTCTTCAGAATTTCTCCAATTGTTTCAATATCAGCACTGATACTCAATATGCTGTCAAACATCACAAATACCAGATAGTACAAAAAAGGTGGAAAAAAAAATGAGTTTTGTTTGTCAGTATTAGTAATACAAACGTTTACAGAGAAGTAACATACAATTATTTAATACTCCCCATTTACAGTAACCTATTTATAGATTTTTTCACATGCATTTTGTTTTATGCCCAATACAAACACGGTAACAATATTAGGAGACTTGCAGAGAGACAGAGAGAATGGGCTTTTGGAAGGGCTCAGATTAAGTGGGCAATAAATTGACCAGAACTGAAGCAGAGTCGATATTTATGTTCCCCGCCACCACTAAGTTAATTAAGAATACCCTCGCTATTAACATTGGTATACTGGCACACCTTCTCTTAGGCAAAGTGGGGGGGAATATGCAAGTGGTGAACATTATATTTGGAATAAGATTATGGATACCAGTTAGAAATTAGATCACTAATGGGCTCTGCAAGAAAACAAATACAAATGCAAGACAAAACAAGACAACACAAATGAGAAGTGAAGGAAAGTGAACCAGAGTTAGCATCTCATCAGAAAAAATTATGAACAGGCAATGTTGGGAAGCAAAGGTGGGCCACAAAGACAGAGCGAGAGACTATTTCGGTAACAATTTGATTTACAATGCAGCAAATATGCAACACTTGAAGCTGTGCTCCTTCCATCGAAATAAAATTAGTTGATCGTTTGGGTGGGCAACTCACGGTAAAAGTTCAGTGACAAAAAGACTTAATGGGGAAAATAAGACAGAAACTTGAAAAACAATACACCGTCTAAAGGGGATACTATTTAATTATATAAAAGGCAGGTAATAAAATACATTTCTCTCTTTCTAATCAGGCAGTGAGGCATAAACTGTTGGGACATACCGCTCGGGGCCACTGCTGTCTGGGACTGAAACACTGGCATTGTACTGCATTGGTCATTGGCGTTCGTGGATGTTGGCATTGGGCATGGGCATTCAATCAGAAGTTGTCAAGTATGGTACCCGTTTGGCAACGAGCACATTTTTGGGCATAGCCAACCAGGGTTTTCACATGGGCGTTCAGGGGCGGATGGGCCAACGTCATGGTGGGCAACGCAGGGGTAAGTCGATCCAGTACATGGGCAACGGAGATATATGGCCAAAAAAACAAGGAGAGGGAAAAGGGGGAAAAGCAATAAATTTTAATTTAATACAAACTATACTCATACTCTCAATTAATGAAACAAGCTTAAGTTGTTCTGAAGACTAACACAATAATGGACTTCTCTATATCTGACTGTGGCTTAACATTTAAGGATCTTAAATGATGGTTCTAGCTACTTTTTAAAGAAAAAACAAATGATGTTTCAGTAGCAGGCTGGCTCATGAGGGTAGACACAAAACCTGTCATGACTCAAAGTTTACTGAAATTCTTGAGGAAATGGGGAAATTAATAAACCATATTATTATACAGAACATCTGGATTAAGAAGAAGGAGAGTCATAAAAGACAAAACAAAAATTCCCACACCACCAAAAAATCCTAACTATTAAGACTAGTTTGGTTTCCTGGAGATTTAAAACGCACTCCTAGATCCTAACAGGCAGGTTTGTAAAATTTTCAACAAATATTTCAAGTTCAGTTTATAGCAATCAAGAGGAACATACAAAGATCTGCGACCAAGAGAGAAATGAAATACTGTCAAAATAAGTATTCAACACAAAGTTATTATTTGCCTCTATTTTAGCAGGAAATAAAAACATTAAGAATGTATACACTGAGAAAAAAACTTAGTAATTTTGACGTAGCCAAGCTATGAGTAAATAAATACTAACTTCTGAGGATGCCAACATTTACTGTGTCTAATCACAAGAGTCAACCCACTATAAAATACGACGACTCAAATCGCAGGCACTGACAAACTCTTTCCCAATTTTAAGAGTATGTCCCTACTCTATTCTTTACCCATATTTAAATCATGGAAGCTCAACATTAATTTCTTTGTGCTCCATGTGCAAGCTGTTAAAGAACAGACACGCTTAAAAAAAAAAAAAAATGGAGGTTTACTCAGCCACCTGCAATGGTTTTCAGTAATACAGCCATCGATTCACACGGGAAATGGTGCAATTAAGTGTTCTTTAATACTCTGTCAATATTTCTAATTAAGATGTTATCTTGCCTGAAGTGAATAATTTGGTGGAATCCTATTTGTAAACAAGGAAGTTTAATATAAACCTCCTCCCTTGTAACTCAATCTGGTTTTTGTTAAAAATAAAAATGGCAAATCGGGAAATCATCTACAATCAATCATTACGAATGGCTTGTACCTAGTCTATTAAGTGATCCCTATGATTCAAATCTTTAAACTTCTAGAAACACATAAACAGAAGCTGCTTGTGTAATAGTTTAAACTCTTTAATACTTACGTCTGTACGAAGAGCCTTAATATTCTTGCCTCCTTTTCCAATCACTGCCCCAGCATTCTGTAAAAAGATACAAAGACGAAAATTATTTTGCCTCTCTGTAAGTTTTAATATAATCTCCCTGCATTCTTTGCTCTGACTCCCATACCTGCCCCTCCAAAAACCCTAGCTCTAACCTTCCTGTTACAGGGCTGAAAATCTATTTGCAGGTATCAAAACCCTCAGGATAAAACCAAGACTCTACTCAGGGAGAAGACACTTTATGTAAGTAAAGTAGAGCACTGTATAGTAGCCCGAATGCGAACAACACGTTCTGGGTATATAACTCACACACCGATTAATTAGTTTTATGGTATTCCTCTATAACGTAACAAAAGAATTTTACCAATATGTACCTTCACATTGCATATGGCAACAATCAAATAAATGGCTAACCAAGATGTTTTAAAATAAACTCACAATGTAATCAAGAGCTAATTCATTGATGCCCTAAGGATTACATCCACCCAACCTTCTGTAATGGTTCATTGTACGAAGGGTTTTATCTTAATTGCCAGCAAAATCAAAACCAGAGCTATTCTTTAACCCATTAAGACTCTGAAGACTACCCAAAAAACCAAATAACAACTAATTTTAATTTCTGCTGGAGTATTAAAACACTTCCAAATTATCAATAAAACTTATACCTTGCTCTGAAGCAGAATGCGCAGCTCAACCATCTCATCAGTGTTCCTAGATCTTTTAAATGCTTGTTCCTCTTCCATATCTTCTGCGGGGCGTTTACCTAGAAATGAACATTTAATATTTCAACAGGACTTCTTCAAAAAACAGCCCTGAATTACATTTTAGTTTTAAATTAAACAAATTAACTCATTTTGTTTGAAAAGATTTATCCCTAATTGAAAGTGTTTTTCAAGGCCAAAAGCCAACGTTACAAATCTTGTTTTTTAAGTTATGAAACAAAACCTGTTCATTTTCAATAGCGTTTAGCAAACACAATTTACCTTGGGGCAATACTTCAAACTAAGATGTAACCAACATTATTCCAGGCTATCAAATTAAAATGACTTACATAAAAGATAACAATGTATTAAAACCATACAGTAACAAAAAAAAAAAAAAACAAAAAAAAAACCCAAAATGAATAGAACAGAAAATACAAAATTGTTACAACTAAAAAAGTTTTCTCACCAAATTCACCATTGGTTTCAGTGTTGGGGAAGGTCTCCTCTGGCTGCTCAGTTTCCATTTTCTTGTACTAAATGGACACACCAATCTGTTAAAAAATAAAGAAGCTAGTACATCTGGCTCATTAAAGCAAACTGGGTATCTTACTAAATATTATGACAAACAAAGAAGTGACTCTGCTTCTGGAACGTACCAGTTATTATATATCCTTGCAGAGCAGAACTGAAATGAAGTATTCTGGGCAGGACCAACAACTGACACCCTACTGCTGCAGTAGCCTATAAAAACCAACATAAATCAGTTTTGCTTTTTTGTTCATTCTTACAACTAAATACTAATTTCTGATCATACTACTGACTTCAACGCAACAACTAGCTATTTCTAAAAGTTAATTCTTCTGGAATTTTAAAAATCAAACCGTTGCCTAAAATCAAAGGAAATTGATTTTTTAAAAAGGAAAACCACCAGCTTTTAAGCCACTGAATTGATTTCCACCACAGCAGTTTCATCACGATATACAAAGACTAAAAATGCATATCAACTTATCAGTTTAAATTTGGTTTTTTAGAATTTCTAACTACATCTTATTCGGCAGAGACGATTATTTTTATGTTGGATGTCTAATCGCGTTGGGTTCAACTGCATGCTGTTTTCTGAAATCTTCGAAGTTTACAAACATAACGGCAAATGCAAACCATAAATAATCACTTCTACTGGAGGATAAATCTCAAAACCTGGTATACACATAACACGACTGATTTACTCAACACAGTTAATGGACTCTTTGAACACTTTATAAGGCTCACTATCAGGATACCTTAAGTTAGAATAAAAAGGGTATATCCTAACAGTTACACTAATATAAAAAGGCAAAAAATTCTACGTGCCAGAATGGTGATGGGACCCAAATCACCTTTTAGATGCCCTCCCGGGACTGACAGAAAAAGCCAAGTGGCCCCTTCTACGGCAGGGGCTACTAGAGCTAAAGAAAAAACAAAAACCAAGGCAGCATTTATTCCGCCCATTCCTCCATAATATTTGTTAATAAACCCACTCTTCTAACGACTAAAACGAAATTCTACTGGCCCATCACTCAGTTAAAGGCTGAGATGTGGCGGAAGACTTGGATACGAGAGTTCGAAAAAAAATAGGACGATCTACATGTTAAGAATAACGCAGCCACTATTAATCCGCTAGGTCCTTTTCCACCCTCCCTCAGACCCCGAAAATACGTTAACTATGCGCCCAGCCAGTCGTGCGCGAACATGCCTGGTCCTCCCTGCATATCCGGGTCGGCCGAGTAACAGGGGTTGAAAAACTCAAGAGGCGATCGCAAAAGCGCCGCACCTCTCCTCACCCGGATCCGACGGGAAATGGCGGCCCGCGTAATGGCGCCTACGTGCTACTAGGCGGAGCTGAGCGTGAACCCCCCCTCCCCCACCCACCACGCGGTCCCGAGAGCTCATCCCCGCACCCCTCCCCCCCGCCGCGGGAGAGACAAAGCAACCGAGGCAGCCCCGGCCATCCCATGACCCTGGCTCCCGCCCCAGCCACAGCCCGGGAGGGCCCCACTGCGGCGGGGCCCACACAATGAGCGCGGCGCCAGGCATTTCGCCTCGGGCTCCCGCCGGCCCCTTCTTTCCGAACAAGAGGCCTAATTCTCAATACTACGTAACTACGTTTCTTCCTAAAAGAACATACCTCGCAATTCCCCCAAGTTTCTAGCACTACAACGCAGACGGGAGAGACACTCTCGGAAATGGCGGAGATAGGGGGAGGGGAAAGCAGGCAACGTCTCTCTGGGAAGCCGCCAAGCAAGCACCAAGCACCCCCTAAAACGGCCTACTTCTAAGCGGGAAAACTGGCTTCCCAGCGTTGCCTCACCGGTAGCCCTCCCAGCTCCCCTCCTCACCGCGCGAGGCCACCGTCCCTTCGCCGCCGCGCCGCCTCAGCCGGTCACAGCTCGACAGAGAACGAGAACAGGCCCCCGTCGCCCTCCCCCGCCTTCTCCCGCTCCGCTCGCCTACCCCGCCGCCGCACCTGATTGGCTGCCCAGGCTTCAGAGGTGGCGCGAGGGCGAAGAGATTGGCCCCAGGCTGCGTCAATCAAAGCGCCGAAAGAGGCAACAGCCCCGCCTTCCGCCGGCACCTCCCTTCGGGCTGAGGTAGCTAAGGGCCTGAGGAAAACCAGGCTTGGAAAAAGTAAACGCAACCTTTCAGGGAGGCCAAACCCCTGCCTGAACACGTATTACCCAGACCCCAACAACTCCAATTACTTACAGGCCGCGAACAAGCGGAATGCAGGCAAAACGTCGAGGTCGGTGCAGCAGAGAAACAGAGGATAATGGCGTCTGCAGTGCTTTCCACTGGAGCGCCCTCCTCCTTTCTCGTTTGCGCACTGTACTTGTAGGGGGAGGGGGCCTCTCGCGAGATTTAAAGGCTGTCTTGTTCACGCGCACAGGGAGGGGGCGGGGAGGGGTGTCTTCGAGGCCTGAAAGAGTTGTTTGGGGTTGGAGGAGAGGCATGAGCGCGCGGCAGATCGGGCGGGAAGAGGCAAGACAGGTTTAGGGCGCGCGCGGTGGCGGTTCCTGTTTTTATGGTCGCGCGGCCCGGGAACGGTGTTGCGCGAGGGGAGTGTGGGACGCCCAGGTCGGTGCTAGGCCCAGACGAATGCCTGCCTCTTCACAGTCCACACTCGCGTCTCCTTTCCCACTTGACGCACCCCCTACCCCCGCGCCGGGCTGCCAGGCTGCGGGACGAGCTGCTCTTGGTAAGTGCCGGTTGCCCGAGCTGCCCGCCGGCCTCGGTCTACGCCTCAGAAACCCGCTTTTTGTAACGGTCCGCAGCGCCGTTCTTGTGCGGCTGGGGCCGAGGGCGCAGCTGGAGATGCGCTTCATTCTGGTTCCCGGAAAACGCGGGCCGGCGCTCTGGTCTCATGCTGGCCGAGCCTCGCACTCGTAGACAGCTTCTCCGCTTTGGTTTCGGCCCTGGGCCTGCCGCAGTCCGAACACCCGGCATAGCCCAGGCATTTTTACAGCGCTCTCCGTTCACGACGCCCATGATACGAGTATTTCGTAGTGTCGCCACTGCAGTTTATTCTGTGAAAAAGTTGGAGTAAATATTGCATTCATTTCTTAATGAATGCAGATCATAAAAAACGCTTTCGATATCCGCGTTCCGTTCATTCAAGTCTTTAAAACGCCTACCATGTGTCTGAATTCTGCTGGAATCAAAACAAAAAGTCCCACCTTCAAAGATCTCACCGTTTTAGCGTATTCAATTTATACTTGCTAAGTGTTGGGTTAGTTACCTCTAAGGCCTCTGTGCCAAACTTTGATGATTTCTTTTATTAAGGTATATAGGTCACTAGGTGACAAACCTGGGAAATTGCCAGCCCTGTTAATACCCACTTTCCACATCGTGACTCTTCATCCTTCCAGCTTCCACCCACAATCCCAAACTCATGTTGGAGCAAACTCATAATGTACACTTAAAGCTAAATCCATCAGTAGCAGAACATACTTTAAAAATTTTTTGGAATGGTGAATTTGTCCTGATTCATTCCAACTGTAACTTGATTTTCCTCTTGCATAATTTGCAAAATACATGTATCAGCATCCTTTATAATGGTTATGATTAATGCCCTCGATCATCTTTCACTTGCCTGATTAGGAAGAAAACTTATGTTAGGGGGAACTGAGCACTTCATGAAGCATCAGCATTTACTGGCTGGGAGTATACATTAACAACTTTTAGAGCATAGTGGCTGGAGTTGTGGAGTTTATAAAAGATCTTTTAAACTAATACAATTTATTTAATGGCTCCCACCGTGAAGAGTGTATAGTCTTGTTGGGGAGGTGAAACCAACAAGATAGAAAGTTTTCGTTTTGGTAGTTCAGGTTTTTATTAATATTCAACTAAAATTTGATGAGTGAAATTGATGAAAATGCTTCGATTATAGAGATTTAATCTGCCAGTCAGGATTTACAACGTTTGAGTGTATCATTTAAAACCTGGGATAAGTCACTACACACATATGCACATGTAGGGTACTGTAATAATGATGTTTTCTTGCAAGTTAGTATTTCTGTTGGAGCCGTCAATTTCTGCTGTTGATAAGCAGTCATGAGTGATGTGCGGGGAATCCAAAGTAAGCAGCCCTGTAGATACAGGAACCTCTTCCTCCCAATTTCACTGTCTCCTGACTGACTCAGTCCTGGTGAAAGCTGTTCCTCAGCTTCTCTAGATGCTATTGTAGGTGGGGTTTTTTTCCTTTCCCCATTTGTTTTCTTCCTTATCTCTTTACCCTTAATTTTCTCTTTAGGTTTATGATTTAAATCACAGGAAAGCCTGTCTTTTTTCCCATCTTGAGAATGTTATTTAAAATAACATTTAAAACAGTACTGTATCTGCTCTTTCAAGGACTTGCCTGCTTCATTAATTACAGTTTGTCTGCTGTAATTAATTGCATGATCACCTTTGACTTCCAGATTTAAGGCTAGTATTACTTAGCTGTGGGATATACTTTAGATAGGCTAATATATTGAGATTGTGCACTAGCCACCTGGATTATTATTTAAAATATTATTTATAACTATTTATTGAGTTCCCTACTATGTACCAGTTTCTGCTTTTTCTACAATATAAAAAACACAGTGTTACAAATGTTCTGGCACATACATCTTTGTCATTTCTGATTTCCTTGAGATTAATTCTGGAAAGTAAAAGAAGTAGATTGTGAACATTTCTTAATGTGCAATTAAAAAAAAATTTTCCCCCATATTTGTTTCTCTTTTCTTGGACACTGGAGTTCTTGAGGATCTGAGGCTGTTCTTTGTGTATTAGTAGATAGGAAATTGTGCTGTCCTAACTACGTAATCTCCTGAGCTGTTTCTGCCTGCAGTGACTATGGTTATCCAATTTCTCCAGAAGGAGAACAAAAATCTTAGGAATTCTCTGACGGACTAGATGAAAGCAATAAAATTTACCTAATTATTGAGGGTGTCAACTATTGAAACCCACTCTAAACATTTATAATGCACGTTCCATATGATAATACTTTTTTCCATTTAATTAAACAATTTCAAAACCTCTCTAACCTGTAGGGAAAAAAATCCTATTATACGTAGAATCATCTTTTTATTACAATTATTACCAGCATACAGTTGTAGGGGACTGTGGCCATGTCCCAGGTGAATCGCACCATCCACTTGACTTACTTGGCTGTTAAGTGAAGAATTTTATGTAACAAACGTACATTTAGCAGTCAGTTCCCCCACCAAAGTTCTGGACTTTTTCTTAAAGTATTTGAGAATAGCTGTATTTGAATGCTTGTATAATATTAAATGTCTCTTATCACATTTGCTTGCATTTAAAAAGTGTCTTGGTTATTTTTTTAGGCTCTAGTCATTGGAATTTTTCTCCTTGCCTAGTTATGATAACATTACTGTAAAATTATAGTATGTCAGTTAGCTCCAGAAGTGGAGATTCAGATCCTGGAGGGTACTACTTGGAGAGAATTATTAATTAGAACTTCTGCACATTAATGGAACAATTTTGTTATGGTTCACTGAGCAGTGTTGCTCAGAATTTTTCTCAACTGTGAGCTGAAAGGAGTTTTGTCATTTGCCATGTTCAAGAGCACAAGTAAGTGCATGTTTGGGATAGATAAAAAATAAATTAAAAAATAAAATAAGCTGATAACATAAGCCTTACAAATATCAATTTAGAATTTTTTAATTATGTGATTTTTAATATAGCAAAAGGAAAAGTAGTGCTTAACTGTGACACTGTTTTGAAACTGTCACAAAGATAAATGTAGTATGTACTGTTTTTAGTTTTTCTTTGAATTGATTTTCTAAATGAAATAATTTAGGATGCACTAGGTGAACTTACTATTTAAATGAGATCTGAGAAAAATCTGTTCATTGTAATAATACTCTTAAAGGATGACCATTTATGTGTAAGTGGATTTTATACACAAATGAGGAACTAGCTCTGCTTTCCCATTGCGTTTGAGTCAACAGTGTCTACCGAAAGGAGTAGGAATGGAGATTAGCAGAACTTGAGCTCTAGCTCTGGGACTGACTGCTGCTAGTTATGAAATTTTAGGTGAGCCACTCAATCTCCATGCCTTTTTAGCACAAAAGATTGCTTTGAGATATTGCAGATGTAAAAGTCTTGAAAAATGTTTAAAATCTTATAAATAAGAGGTTTAAAGTTTTCTTTTCAGCAAATGCTTATTTTCAACTCTCAGTTTACACATCCATACATGCTGGAATATAAAGTTAACATGTCTGAATTCATCCTTATTCATTCTCTGTCCAGCCTTGATCTTTTCAGTTCACAGCCAATCAACGTTTCTTCCTTTCTTACTGGTTTCTTCCTCCCCTAGAAGTCTCAACAGTATTATTTCCTAGTAAATAAAAGGTTTGAGGAGAAAATAGCTTTTGCATTATGTAGCTGCATATAACAACTTAGGTAATTTGTAGGATAAAACATTCTACAAGAGAATTGATTGTAATTGTGACACGTATGCTTGATAATCCAGTTAAACAATTTACTCTTCTGAAAGTACTCTTTGTCCTGATGTTTATACTCCTAATAACTGTTATCACTGCTTTCATAAATTATACTAGGTCCATTTGCCAGCACTGTGGTGTTTAAACCTTAATGGGGGCAAACAGGTAACTTATTGAATCAGCCACCTAAGAGCTATGGACCTGGCTGAATTTTTGAGATTAAAACAGTGACTCCAACGGATGCAATGAAATAGTACTTTTGAATCCAGGTTATGTAAGTACAGATCTCAGTACTGACGATAAGATGTCACTAAGCTGTAGCTAATGGAATTGTGCTTGGTGGTTTTGTTGTTTTTAGGTGCTGTCGAGTTGGTTACGACTTAGTCACCCTATGTAAAACAGAAGGAAATACTGTCCAGTCCTGCGCCATCCTCACAATCGTTGCTGTGTTTGAGCCCATTGTTACAGCAACTGTGTCAATCCGTCTTGTTGAGGTCTTCCTCTTTTTCACAACCCTCTACTTTACCAAGCATGATGTCCTTCTCCAGGGACTTGTCCCTCCTGATAACATGTCCCAAGTACATGAGATGAAGTCTCTTCATCCTCGCTTCTAAGAAGCATTCTGACTGTACTTCCAGGACAGATTTGTTCGTTCTTCTGGCAGTCCCTGGTATTTTCAATATTCTTCGCCAACACGGTAATTCAAAGGCATTAATTCTTTTTCGGTCTTCCTTATTGTCCAGCTTTCACATGCATGTGAGGCGATTGAACATACCATGGCTTGGGTCAGGTGTACCTTAGCCCTGGAAGTGACATCTTTGCTTGTTAACACCTTAAAGAGGTCTTTTGCGGCAAATTTGCCCAAGGCAATGTGTCATTTGATTTCTTGACTGCTGCTTCCATGGGTGTTGATTGTGGATCCAAGTAAAATGAAATCCTTGACAACTTCATTATTTTCTCCGTTTATCATGAAGTTGCTTATTGGTCCAGTTGTGATGATTTTTGTTTTCTTTGTGTTTAGGTGTAGTCCACACTGAAGGCTGTGGTCTTTATCTTTATCGGTAAGTACTTCAAGTACTCTTTGCTTTCAGCAAGCTAGGTTGTGTCATTTGTGTATTGTAGGTTGTTAATGAGTCTTCCTTCAATCCTGGTAGTCAGGCCTCTTGGATTATTTGCTCAGCATACAGACCAAATAGTATGGTGAAAGGATACAACCCTGACGCATACCTTTCCTGATTTTAAACCATGCAGTGTCCCCTTGTTCTATTCGAATGGCTGCCTCTTGGTCTACGTACAGGTTCCTCATGAGCACAATTAAGTGTTCTGGATTTCCCATTCTTTGCACTATTATCCATAATTTGTTATGATCCACACAGTCGAATGCCTTTGCATGGTCAATAAAACGCTGGTGAACATCTTTCTGGCATTCTCTGTTTTCATTCAAGATCCATCTGACATCAGTAATGATATCCCTCTTTCCATGTCCTTCTGAGTCTGGTGGTTTTAATATGCCTTTATTTTAGTTTTACATTTTGGTGTTATTTTGTTTTAGGTCTGTCTCTTCTGAAGCAGGCAGCTGAATTTGCTTTATCCGATTTGAAGTATCTTTTAGTAGGTGAGTTTATGTTCATTATGATTGCTGACATATTTACCATTTTATTTGTTTCTGTTTATAGCCCTTCCTTTGTGCCTTCTTTTGGATTGCTTCTTTTCTTTATTCTTAATGTTTTTCTTAGCTAGTTTGAAAGTTAGTTACTGTATTTCTGTTCTTTTGGTGTTTAGTTTTTTTTTTTTTTTAATTGAAATATAATTTACCTTCAGTAAAATTCATGCTTTGTGGTGTATAGTTCTGTGGATTTTGACAAACACATATAGTCACTTAACCACCAGCACAGTCAAGAATAGAACAGTTCTTTCACCCCAGAATTTCCTCCTGCCTCTTTGTAGTCAGTTCTCCATACCCACAACCCCTGGCGACCACTGATCTGTTTTATGTTTCTATAGTATTGCCTTTTCCAGAATGTCATAAAATGGAATTACAGTCTTTGTCTGGCTTATTTCACTTAGCATAATGTATTTGACATTCATCTGTGTTATTGCATGTATCAGTAGTTCTTTTTTATTATCAAATAGCATGAATATACGTCAGTTTGTTTATCCATTCACCAGTTTAAAGACATTTGCATTGTTTCTAGTTTTTGGCAGTTATGAATAAAGCTGCTATAAATGCTTATATACAGGTTTTTAAAGCATAAGTGTTTATTTCTCTAAATATCTAGTAATGGGATTACAGCATCATATGGTAAGTATGTGTTTAACTTTCTAAGAAACTCCTAAACTGTTTTCCAAAGTGACCGTGCCAGTTTGTATTCCCACCAGCAATGTATCAGAATTCAGTACTTGGTATTCTTAGTTATTTTTTTGTTTTAGCTATTCTAATAAGTTAATAGTGGTATCACATTGTAGGTTTAGTTTTGCATTTCTCAGATGTCTAATGAAAGTGAGCATCTTTTAATGTGTTTATTTGCAATCATGTATCTTCATTGGTGAAGTGTCTGTTCAAATCCTTTGCTCATTATTAAATTGGATTTTTGTTTTCTTATTGAATTTTTAAAATTCTGTATATTCTAAATACAAGTTTTTTGTCAGTTACATGTTTCCCTGAGTCTGTGGCTGATCTTTTTATTCTTGTAACAGTGATTTTGCAGATCAGAAATTTAAAATTTTGATGAAGCACAATGTATCATTTTCCTTCTTTTATGGATCATGCTTTTTGTGTCGTATCTTAGGAAACTAAGGTCACAAAGATTTTTCTCCTATGTTTTCCGGTAGACATTTTATAATTTTAGTTCTTACTTTTACATCTTTTACCCATTTTTAGTTAATTTTTGTATACAATGTGAGGTATGGGTTAAAGTTCTTTTTTTTTGCATATGGATGGCCAATTGTTTCAGCACCGTTTGTTCAAAAGACTGTTCTACTTTCATTGAGTTGCCTTTGAAACTTTGTGGAAAATTCATTGACCATACACGTGAGTCTGTTTTTGGACTCTGTTTTATTAATCTGTGTGTCTGTCCTTTTGCCAATACCTCACTGCCTTGATTACTGTAGCTTTATAATAAGTCTGTATAAAGTAAGTCTTCCAACTTTGTTTTTCTTTTTCAAGATTGTTTTCCTGTTCTAGTTCCTTTATCTTTCTATAAATTTTGGAATCAGCTTATAATTTTTTACAAAAAAGGTTACTGGGAGTTTAAATGGAATTGTATTGAATCTATAGATCAGTTTGGGGAGAATGACATCTAATAAGATAAAGTTCTCCAATCCTTAAACACAATGTATTTTTATTTGTTTAGATTGTCTTTGATTTCTTTCATCAATAATTTGTAGTTTTCAGTATACACATCCTGCACATATTTTGTTAGATTTAGGTGTTTGGTTTTTTGGTGCCATTATAAATTTTACTGTTTTGTTCATTTCGATTTCCAATTGTACACTGCAAGTATATAGACCCTATAGCGTTTAAAGGGTTGCTATTATTTGGAATCGACTCGACGACAACAGGTTTTTAGTGTATAATTACCAAGAAAGGAAGACATGAGATCCTAGGAAAAAGTGGCCTCACACTCATCTTCTTGATAAAAAAAATCTTTCCTGAGGCCTTTTGGACTGCTTGCTTCTTTATATCCTGCAATTTCCCTTTGCCATTGTAAAAATGGCATGGTAGCAGCATCTGACCTCCTTTAACTTCACAAGGGGGAAGAAGAATCAAGATCAACAGGCCAAGGCTGATTCCTATGAGGCCAAGGTCACACATGCCTCATCTCTCCGCCATCTTTACCAATTCTGACACCAACCGTCCCTCCCACAGCACTCTCTAATTCTCTGCTGGGTTCAATAGTTCATTGCAATGGCCACACAGAACTCATAGAAAGTACTCACGATTATGGGGTTTATTAGGGAAGTAACAGGTTACAATTCAGGTTCAGTAACACTCAGGATACAATTTTTCCATCAGGACTGCCTCTTGTCAGCTGTGCCCACAGGCACGCCTCTCTCTGGCCCCTCAGCCTCTGCCCTGCTTGGGCAAGTGTTACAAAGCCCTTTTATCTGTGTAGATAAGTACCCCGAGGCCCTCCATTCGGCCAGTAAGCCTCGGCCCAAAGGCGCTCAGCTCTAGCTCCACCAAGTGCCCAGAGGCACCCTACTCCTCCAGCAAGCTTCCTGCCCAAAGGCAGTCAGCTTTCTCACTCTGGGCTGGGAAGCCCACTGCACCATCTCCTCCTGCTGGTCTCTCTTGCTGCTATTTCTCTGCCACCACTTCTCGCTGTCTTCAGTGTTACAGCTCTCTCTTTCTCTTTCCCTCTCTCTCTTTCCCTCAGCTCTCTCTTTCTTTCTTGGTCTCCTGGTTCCAGGAGCTTCTCAGCACAGGGATTCTGGGGTCCAAAGGACATGTTCTGCTCCTGGCTCTCCCTCCCTGGTGGTTGTGAGATCCTCTCTTTCTTGCCTCTGGAATGGCTCATTTCAAGCCCAGTGGCATGACAAAACTGGCCAATCCCCTTGGTGGGCCACAATTAACCCTATTTGCACAATCCCACCCAGTCACTTGGGTGGGAGTTACAAGACCATGGTGAGAAAGGCCACACAAAAGCGATCCATCACACCATAGCCATAATGCTTTGCTTCTCTCTTATGTAAGATCCAGGATATCATGTCTTCCTTTTTCTTGGTTTAGTCCTCTGTTATGCTTTGTTAGGGTGCATTCTCTGGTGCAAAAAAATGTTTTAGACAATGCTTATCTGAAAATGTTTTTATTTCACTGTCACATTTGATTGATAGTTTGCCTGGGTTGAGAATTATAGGTTGGAAATAATTTTCATTCAAAAATCTGATGCTATTTTATTTACCTTCTAGCTTCCATTGTGGCTATTGAGAAGTCTAAAGCCATTCTCATTCCTGATCTATATTACTTCCAAAAAAAAGGTCCCATCTCAATCTTTGTTTTCATTGTAGAAGTTGTTTCTTTTTGATATTGATATTGGCTTCATGACATCACCCTTCCATCCCAAGAAGAGAGTTCTAAGAAATATAAAAGAATCCTACATCATGTGCCGTGGGGTCAGAGTACATGTTGAGAACATATAACACATATAATGTTGATTCCTGTTTTATATTTATAACCCTTACCATACTCAATTACATATATGAAATATTAAATTATACGATATAATTATATAATGGAATAATATGGAGTTTTGATTTCTTTTCCTTACTATTGCATTCAGAGATTTAGAATGAAAATATCATAATGGAATAATATATAATATTATGTAATTGAGGATCTGTCTTGGAAGAAGTATAGCCAGAATGCTCCTTGGAAGCAAGGATGGCAAGACTTCATCTCACATATTTTAGACATGCTATCAGGAGGGACCAGTCCCTGGAGAAGGACGCTTGGTAGAGGGTCAGTGAAAAAGAGGAAGACCCTCAACTAGATGGATTGACACAGCGGCTGCAACAATGCGCTCAAGCATAACAACAATTGTGAGGACGGTGCAGGACCAGGCAGTGTTTCATTCTGTTGTACATAGGGTGGCTATGAGTCGTAACTGACTCGATGGCACCTAACAACAACAACAAAGGGTTACACAATTTCAGAGAAGCAGGTTAGGAGACTATTCTAGGCTCCTCTTTCTTAAACCCATTGCAGTTGAGTCAGTTCTGACTCATAGCGACCCTATAGGACAGAGTAGAACTGCCCCGTAGGGTTTCCAAGGAACAGCTGGTGAATTCAAACTGTCGACCTTTCGGTTAACAGCCAAACTCGTAACCATTGTGCCACCAGGGTCCCCCACTTTCTTAAATCTCCCCCCCCAAAAAAAACCTATTGTCATTGGGTCAATTGCGACTCATAGTGACCCTTTAGGACAGAGCAGAACTACCCCATAGGATTTCCAACGAGTGGCTGGTGGGTTCGAACTGCCGACTTTTTGGTTAGCAGCCAAACGCTTAACCGCTGTGCCACCAGGGCTCCACTGCTTATGGCCCTGAACTATCATATCATTTTGACTCCTTTCTTCAGTGCTTTCTTTAGGACAGATTTAATTTTTTGCTGGTCTGGGGAATTTTTTTTATGAATGTATAGATTTTTTTGAAGTCTAATATACATTCAGAAAAGTGCTCAAATCATAAGTGTACAACTCAGTTGATTTTAAAAAATGAATATACCCTTGTAAGCAGCTTTCAGAACATTGCCAGAATCCCAGAAGTTCCCTTTTGCACTTTTTCTGTCACTACCTACTTCCCAATGGTAAGCACTGTCTTGATTTCTGATATTATATATTAGTTTTGCTTGTGTGTGAACTTTATATAAATGGACTGTATGTATTTATGTTTATATAGTATACAATTTCTTACCTCTTGCTCAACATTGTTTATGTGCTTCATTCATGTTGTTTTGTGTAGTTATAGTTTATTTATTCTCATTGCTGAATTATGATCCATTGTATGAATATACAATAAAAAACCAAACCTGTTGCCATCAAGTTGATTCAAACTCATGATGATCCCACATGTTATAGAGTAGAGCTACTCCATAGAGTTTTCTTGGCTTAATCTTAAGCAGATTGCCAGGGCTTTCTTCCGCAGTACCGCTGGGTGGGTTCCAACTGCTGACCTTTAGGTTAGTAGTCATGTGCAAACTGTTTGTGCCACTTAGTGAATATACAATATTTACTCTTTTATAGATGGACATTTGGGTTTTTAGTTTGGCTATTGTGAATCTTGCTGCTATGAGCATTCTCGTACTGGTCTCTTGGTGAACATAACGTGTTTTTATTTTGAGTATGTATCTAGGAGTGAAATTTTTGGGTCAAGTAGATATTAACAGTTAATTTTCCACAGTGGTTGTACCTGGGAAACTTTTTGTTTCTAAGAAGTGGAGTGAAGTCCATTCTTTGCTTTTTTTTGTATAAACCCTTCAGGATTTAGTTTTTCAGGTTTGTGCAGTCAGGAGGTAATTCTTTGATATAGGTCTCTGCATTCTGCATTGGTAGCTTTTAGGGATTTCTTTAGTTTTAGGGTATGATACGTGAAAAGGACTCTAGGAAAATGAAACATTTTCCCAAGTACAGGCAAAAATCATGTTCCTTATTTTATATGCGCACTTCAAAGGTCAACAGTATCATTCTCCCCAGTAGTCTTTGTCACAAAACATCATTTGAGTATTTGGGAACATCAGGAGGTTCCTTTTATCAACTTTGTTGTTAGCTGTCATTGAGTCACCTCCTGACTCAGGGCATCCCCATGGCACAACAAGATCAGACTATTGTGATCCATAGGGTTTGGTTGGCTGGTTTTTGGAAGTAGATCACCGGGCCTTTCTTCTTAGTCTGTCTTACTCTGGAAGCTCCTCTGAAACCTGTTGAGCATCACAGCAACATGCAAGCCTCTACTGACAGACAAGTGGTGGCTGTGCTTGAGGTACATTGGCCAGGAATTGAACCTGGGTCTCCCACTTGGGAAGAGAGAGTTCTACCACTGAACCACCACTGCCCTCCCTTTTACCAATGCAGGGCACTTAATTCATGCAGAATATGTTGACTCTAAAGCAGTATACCCAGGATTCTGAGGAAAATTGAATGATAAATAGACATGGCTTCAACGAGTTTATAACTTAGGAGTGTAGATACATAAGCAACATAACACAAAACATTTTAACAGGCACGTATGTACAGGTGCTGTGGGAATATACAAATAGTCTAGTAGCCCTTACAAAAGGTGGTATTTAATGTGATTCTTGAAGGATGAATAGAATTTCCTAGTACTGTGAAGAGGTAAGGGCTTTTTTTTTTTTAAATTGTTGTAAAAATATATATAATACAACAACATTTACCAATTCAACATTTTTCATGTGTACAATTCAGTGATATCAATTACATTAATCATGTTGTGCAAGCATCACCCATAATTGTTGCCATATTTCCCATCACCGTAATCAGAAACTCTGCTTCCTAAATAATAATTGCCTTTTTCCCCCTTCCTCCTGCCCCTTGTAACCACTAATAAGCTTTGGTCTCTATACATTTGCCTCTTCTTGTTATTTCATGTAAGTGAGATCATACAATATTTGTCCTTTTGTGATTTACATTTTACACAGTATAATATTATCAGGGTTCATCCATGTTGTATCATGTATCAGGACTTCATTTCTCTTTATGGCTGAGTAGTATTTCATTGTATGTATGTATGTACCAGGGTTAAGGGCTTTTAAAGCTGAGAACACAGCCTGAGTGCATGACATGTTGGGGAAGGAGTATACATATCATACAGTAGTTTAGTCTGATTGGAGCATAGGATATATGAAAAAAAATATGGAGCACAATTAAATAATGTATGTAAAGCAATTCTTAAGGCTCAATAACCCTCTAATTTTGAATGAAGACTATTTGTGCCCTATTGTAGCTGAGAGCACTGAAAGATTTGGGTTTATATTTGTATGACATTGAGAAAATTGTTTAACTTCCCTTAGCCTCCACTTCCCCAGCTATACAATGGGGGTAATAATACTTAGCTCATAGTGTGCTGTATTACATGGAAATATAAAAAAAGTGATTAGGATAGTGATTGATGAGTAATAAACAGTCCGTAAATGGTGCTGTCATCATCAATAGGAAATGAAACTGGATGGTAGATAGATATGGAGGATCTTAAATTCTTTTTTTATTTATTTTTTGTTATTGAGAACATACACAGAGGAATATACACCAATTCAACAGTTTCTTCATGTACAATTCAGTAATATCGATTACATTCTTAGCGTTGTGCAGCCATTCTTACCCTCCTTTTCTGAGTTGTTCCTCCCGCCTTAACATAAACTCAACTGCTCCCTATGTTTCCTATCTGATCTTTTGAGTTGTGTTGTCAGTATTTGATCCCATATAGAAAGATTTTAAAAGAGCACAATGCTCAAGACAGACTAGCTAAACTGTTGTTTGGTTTTAAGAAGACTTCAGGGGATATGTTTAGATTAAGGTTTAAAGATCATCTCAGGGCAGTACTGGAGGTTCATCGAGCCTCCATGGCTCCAGAAAGTCTGGATTCCATGAGAATTTGAAATTCTTTTCTGCATTTCTCCCTTTTTGATCAGGATTCTTCTATAGAATCGTTGATCAAAATGTTCAGTAATGGTAGCTGGGCACCATCAAATTCTGGTCTCATGACAAAGGAGGCAGTTATTCATGGAGGCAATTAGCCAGACATTCCATATCCTTATCATATTCCTGACTCTCCTTCTTCCTCTGTGCTCCAAACAAACAGAGACCAATTGTTGTGCCTTGGATGACCACTTGCAAGCTTTAAAGACCCCAGGCACTATGCAACAAACTAGGAGGTAGACCAGATGCACTAAACACGTTATTAGGCCAATTAACTGGGTTGTCCTATGAAACCATGGAACTAAATCCCATGAGGCTTTTGATTGTACATAAGGAGCCTCAGCAGCTACTGTTTTTTTTTTGTCATTGTTGTAAATATATTTATCACACAGCTTTCACTAATTCAGCTTTTCACAGGTGTTCACAACTTGTTGACAGCAGTTACATTAATTGGCTGAGCAACCCACCCTTAATCAATGCTATTTTTCTATCTAATTCTGAACCTCAGTGCTTCATAAGTAATAACCTCCCCTCTCCCCGTCCCTTCCGCCCCTGATAACCACTGCATTTGACTGTTCTTGTTTTTTGTTTTTATATAAGTGAGATCATACAATATTTGTCTTTCTGTGGTAGACTTAGTTCACTCAGCATAATGTCTTCAAGCACCATCCATATTATAGCATGTATCAAGACATCATTTCTCATACTGGCTGAGTAGTATTCCATTGTAGGTATGTACTACATTTTGTTAATCTGTTCATCTGTTGATGGACATTTAGGTCGTTTCCACCTTTTGGCTGTTGTGAATAGTGCTGCAGTAAACATTGGTGTACAGTATCTGTTTGAGTTTCTGCTTTTAAGTCTTTTGGGTATATACCTAGGAGTGGAATTGCTGGGTCATATGGTAGTTCTATTGTTAGTTTTTTGAGGAACCGCCACACTGTTTTCCACAGCGGCTGTACCATTTTGCATTCCCACCAGCAGTGGATAAGGGTTCCAGTTATCCCACATCCTCCCTAACATTTTTTCTTTTCTTTATTTTTTTTAACCTTAGCTATCCTAAAACCGTGAAAAAACAAAAAAAGCTGTTGGGAGTCGGTCCTGACTCCTAGTATCCCATAAGTTGCTATGAGTAGCTATCCTAGTGGGAGTGAAGTGATATCTCTTTGTGGTTTTGATTTACATCTTTGATGGCTAATGAAGTTGAACATCTCCTTAATGTCTTTGGTGGCCATTTGGATGTCCTCTTTTGTGAAGTGTCTACTCAAGTCCTTTGCCCATTTTATGATTAGGTTATCTTTTTGTCGTTGAGGCGTTGAAGTTTTGTATATATATTTTGGTTCTCAATTATTGGATATACAAGTCAGTAGTTTGTCATTTCACTTCTTGGTAAAGTCTTTTAATGAACAAAAGTTCTTAGTTTTTATGAGGTTCCATTTATCTATTTTGTCTTTTTCTGTTTGAGCTTTTGTTATTATATTAGATAATCTATAGTTAAAAGCTAGGCCCAACAGGGCTCTTAAATTCTTAAATGTCATAGTAAGGAATTTGGACTTTGTTCTGTAGGGAATAGGAAATCTTAGCTGGTTTTTTAACAGACTTGTATTGATAATCTAAACTGTGTTTTAGAAAGATGATTGATAATTATATGAAAGTTTGAGTGGATTTGAGAGATTAAAGCAGAAATACCCTTTGTTGGAGAGACATCGTGGAGATAGCATCAATTTGAATTTGAGTGGCTGCTATTTACCAGGTACCATAGTAAGTACTTTAAGTCTAATAATAGTTTACATTTATCGAGTTCTTACTGTGTGTCAGGTGCTGCTTTATTCATATTAAGTAATCAATCCTCATGGCAAACCTATGAGGAAAATGCTATTCTCATTTTACAGAAGAGAGATGTAGGATACCTTGAAGTTGAGTAATTTGTCTCAGGTCACAGAGTTTGTAACTGAAAGATAGAGATAGCCTGGCTCCAGAGCTGTACTCTCCACTGCATTATATACTGCCCCTCCTATCTCCTTTAATGTTCACAGTAGCCCTATAAGGTCAGTATATATAAGAAAGCAGTATTAGAGTGTGTAACTTGCTCAAAGTCATTCGTTTGTGTTTATCTCACTCCAAACCTCATGTTTTTATTCTATATTGCCTCCGCTCTGATTGATCACAGGGTCCCCAAGAACTGTACCACCAAACTCTTGTACTCATGAAGATAGGCCAGTGATTCTACAGCTTCTTATAACCTTTACTGTTTCTTGTCTTAGCTCCCAGAGCCATTTAAGCAGTAGAGATTATAAGCACTCCACTGAACAACCAGTTACAAATCTTGTCATCAAATCATGTGCTCCTATCCAAGTGGTAAGTTTTCTTATGAACATGTTAAAACTTTTATAAATTCTGACTGCTAAACATCTTCATCTGTGGAAGGAACAATCTACTTTAATGAACACAGGGCTGATTAGTCCTTGATGTTTTGCTACTGCCTTATCATATTGAGAAAGTAAGTATGTTTACCTGGCAGAACTGTTGAGAATATTTAGCCAAACAAATAAGAGGCTTTACATGAGCTTGAAGTCTACTGTTATTTGTTATAATTTTATCCTTAGACCACATACTTAAGTGCTAAATGCTAAACACATGTGGTGTAAGTTTTATTAGCGTCTGACTTATAGAAGTGAAAGAAACCTTAGCAAGGATTGCACCTTAATTAAATTTTAAATAATTAGAATATAAGTATTATATTTGTACAATAATAATTAACTATTTACTGAGTATCTTCCACAAGTTTGATATTACGCTTTATGAATATTATTTGTCAGGTGATAGTATTGATATTTTATAGATGAGAAAACTGGGTTAGAGGAATGAAGACATTTCTACTAGGTCGCTTAGCTTGTAATTTGGCAGAGCCAGCTTTCAAACCTAGATATATCAGACAGATATATCTGTCTCAAAACCTTTTGCTTTTCTCATTATGCCATCTGATTACTTGTGGTGTTTAAATTGGTCATATAGAAAGTCAAAGAATTTTAAGGTGCTAAAGAGAGAAAAATCTAAAGGATATGGTTATGCGTGTTTGTGCATTGTAGAGAATTATAGAAACTGTATCTAAATGTACTGAATTATAATTTTTGTTTTTCTTTTAGATAATTGATGCATAACATTTCTTTTACTTAAAAGAAATGAGTGTAACTGGTATTGCATTAAGAGTTGAAACCTGGCTTTCTGCTACATGGCATGTTAAAGTACCTCTAATGTGGCTGGAAGCTTGTATTAACTGGATCCAAGAAGAAAATAATAATGTTAAATTGAGTCAGGCACAAATAAATAAGCAAGTATTTGAGCAATGGCTCCTAACTGATCTGAGAGATTTGGAGCATCCTCTTCTACCTGATGGCATTTTAGAAGTTCCAAAAGGAGAACTAAATGGATTTTATGCTCTGCAGATTAATTCATTGGTTGATGTAAGTCAACCTGCATATTCCCAGATACAAAAATTGAGAGGAAAGAATACAACAAATGATCTAGTTACAGCTGAAACACAAGTACCCGAAAAACCTTGGGAAGCAAAGGCTTCACGAATGTTGATGCTACAGATAACTGATGGAATTATACAAATGCAGGGAATGGAATATCGGTCTATTCCAGCTCTTCATAGTGATCTTCCTCCAGGCACAAAAATTTTGATTTATGGAAACATTTCTTTCCGACTTGGTGTTCTCTTATTGAAACCAGAAAATGTAAAGATATTGGGAGGTGAAGTAGATGCTCTTTTAGAAGAATATGCCCAAGAAAAAGTACTTGCAAGATTAATTGGGGAACCTGATCCTTTAGTTTCAGTCATACCAAATAATTCCAACCGAAGCATCCCCAGAAATACAGATATTCTAGATCCTGCATTAGAACCTTCTGATGAAGAACTCTTGGCAAGTCTTGATGAAAATGGCGAACTTGCAGCAAATAATGACACCTTGGAAAGAGGACATTTCAGCACAGGTAGTTCTTCAAATACTAAAACCGCAAGACAGCCAAGTTTTGAACCAGGATTTGTTATTTCTCAAAGACCAAATGAAGAACCACCAAATCAATCTGTGCATTTCATTGATGGAGAATTAGATGACTTTTCACTGGAGGAGGTCTTACTTTTAGAAGAAACTGTCCAGAAAGAACAATTGGAGGCTAAAGAATTACAGCCGTTGACATGGAACAGGAACACAGATAAAAGTATAGAGAGAATTCCACATAAATCTAATACTCTGAATAGTTTTTCTTCGATTTGTAAAAATGGAAACAATAATTGGAATGAAAAAAATGTATCTGAACAAATAACTAATAAAGACAGATCTTTTGGTTGTCCATCTGCTAGAGAGCAAAATAGTAGTGTTTTTTCAGTTGATCATAATATACCCCTGCCCCATGATTTTACAAATAAAGATAAGAACTCAAAGATAGATAATAAAGAAAAACAAACTGTCAGCAGTTCAGATGGATGTTCCTTAAATAATAAAATATTAAGTAGAGAACTGGTCAGTTATGTACCAGAAAGGAGTTTACAAATATCTAATGAAAATGATCACTATTTACAGACTTGTTCTTTAAGATCATCAGAGAATAACAGTAATCCTTCTATCACCACGGATTTGTATTCTCCACCCTTTATCTATTTGTCTGTTCTAATGGCCAGCAAACCAAAGGAAGTTACAACAGTCAAAGTCAAAGCATTTATTGTAACCTTAACTGGAAATCTCTCAAGCTCTGGTGGCATTTGGAATATAACTGCAAAGATTTCTGATGGCACTGCATATCTAGATGTAGACTTTGCAGATGAAATACTTACTAGTCTGATAGGGTTTTCAGTACCAGAAATGAAACAGTTAAAAAGGAATCCTCTTCAATACCAGAAGTTTCTGGAAGGTTTGCAGAAGTGCCAGAGAGATCTAATAGATTTGTGCTGTTTGATGACTATTTCATTTAATCCCTCCTTGTCTAAAGCAGTGGTATTGTCGTTACAAGATGTTACTATGGAACACCTTGAGAATCTAAAGAAGCGGTTGAATAAATAATTAGCTAAAATAGCATTAGAAAACAAAGTAACAAGGAAATATTTGAATTAAGATTATGTATTTTTCAAACTTATCTTTGTAAAAAATTAGTTTCATCATTTATTTCAGTTTAATTTTAAAATGTTTAATCATGCTTGTTGTGTATATAAGTTTTTTAAATAAAAATTTTTTTATAGTAACTGTTAGTTGAAGGAATTTGGTGACCCTTTATTGTTTAGAAGTTTGCTTTCGACTTGTTCTTTCACATAAGATGATTACTAAAGTATTGTGGTGTTCAGTGATATTGTTGAAAGTTAATACAGGTAGTCCCTGACCTATGACGTATTTGAGTTATGATGAACCACAGTTAGGACCCTCTGTTTTTTTTTTTAGTACTACATACAGTGTTGCAGCGTGTAATTTGCTGATGTTATTCGCATATGTTCACTTGTAGATGTTTATATGTAATGTTTCCAACCCCTAAATAAAGATCAAATTTATAAAAATACTGATAATAAAAGGCAATAATAATGAAAACTAAATTAAAAAAAAGAGGTATTCAACTTACGTCAAAACAGAGTTACGGCAGAGTCATTGGAATGGAACCCCGTCATAAGTTGGGGACTACCTGTAATTACAAACACATAGTTTTAATTCTAATAAATTGAGCACCCAAAAAGATTTGTTTGTATTGTTATTCTTAGAAAAAAAATTGAATCCAGTCAATCTGAATGTTGGACTTTCAGATGCAAATTGGTTTTCTGGTTATTTTGTTGATTATAAATATTTGTGTGGTATATTTAAGGTGAATCTTATGTTAACTAGATATTATTTCAGAGGTTGTGTTGAATGATGAAAAAATCCTTATTTTCAAGGATAGTTTACCTTAAATGGTATCTTGAAACTTAGTTATTAAGATCCAGTAAGGATTTTATTTATTGCATTAAAATAAGTCATTTATCCATGTTTTTGGTTGGTATTCCCTTTCTGAATTAGCTCTACATATAAGCATCCCTTTAGTTTTGTTGCCAGTGCTGATTTTTTAAAGGGAGGCTGTTACCATTTTTTGTTTTGCTACTAAAAAGTTACATTTGAAAGGTAAAGTTATTACTATTTTATCTTTAAAAATTCAAGTTCCTTGAATTTTAAAACGTTAAACATGCTTAATAATAAAATGAAAGCATTATTTGCATTTTATTTTAATGAAAATAATTTAATTGAAAAATACCTGGAAGTAAGAGAAATAACATATATAAAAATATGATATAGAAGTAGTAGAAAATTTTTTTTAAGTCTTTTGCCATTATTGTTTGAAGGATCATAATCAGAGTTGAAAGCACAAGAAGACAGATATTGCTGCTATATTCTCTAATAATAATCTCTACTACTGCAAAAGATCTAAATGGGATGAGATGATCCTATCTTTCTTCCAGATGTTTCCCTTCTCTACTCTATCTCCGTGAGTTGTGCTTGAAAGCTGAGATTAGACCTTATTTTCACTCGTCATATTTAGTTACTAAAGGCTGGCTATCATACTTTACCATCTCAATCCATCCTTTTGTATTGGTTTTCAGTGCTTTGATGCTGACTGTGGTCATCTCTGGCCTGGATTATTCAGTGATTTCCTAATTGATCTTTGGCCTTATTTTACCTTCAAACCATTCTCCATAAATGCTGCCAGAATGATCTTTCTGAAATACATATTTTCTTGTTTTCTTTTCTGAACCTTATCAGCTGCCCCTGTCTTCCTTACTTACACAGTGAAGTCCAAACTCCTCATCTGGTAGGTAAGACCTTTTGTAATCTGGTCACTGCCTTTTTTTTTTTCAACCTCATTTTACCCCTGTTACTCTCTACCTGCCTAGTCTGGCCCTAAGTTTTAGTCAGACCAAAGTATTTGTAGTTCCCCAAACATATAGGAAAATATTCCTCATGGTTTCATACTCATGCACATAGTGCCCATACTTCTGGCTCCTGCACTGCCCAAATTCATTAATATCTCCTGTCATGGATTTAATTATGTCCCTTCCAAAATGTGTGTATCAGTTTGGCTAGGCCCTGATTCCCAATATTGTGTGGTTGTCCTCTATTTTGTGATTGTAATTTTATGTTAAAGAGAATTAGGATGGGATTGTATGACACCCTTCCTAAGGTCACATCCCTGATCCAATGTGAAGAGAGTTTCCCTAGAGTGTGGCCTGCACCACCTTTTGTCTTATAAGAGATAAAAGGAAAGGGAAGCAAGCAGAGAATGGGGGACCTCATAACACCAAGAAAGCAGTGCCGTAGCAGAATGTGTCCTTTGGACCCTGGCTCCTTGCACGGAAAAGCTCCTACTCTGGGGGAAGATTGATAAGGTTGACAGAGAGAGAAAGCCATCCCCTGGAGCTGACACCCTGAATTTGGACTTTTAGTCTGCTTTACTGTGAGGAAATAAATTTCTCTTTGTTAAAGCCATCCACTTGTGGTATTTCTGTTATAGGAGCACTAGATGACTAAGATATCTCCAGACTCAGTTTAAGCTTTAGGTGCTCACTGAAATGTTTCATGAATGCCCCTGCCCACTTCCATGCCCTCCTGTACATTCTGTAGACTAAAATCATGTATGTTTTATTGTACTTAGTGATTTGCTTCAACTTTGGCACCATTAGATTTTGGGCAGAATGTTTGTTGTGGGAGGCTGTCCTGTGCATTGTAGGATGTTTATCAGCATCCCTGGCCTCTACCACCAGATGCCAGTAGCATCCTCCGAGATGTGACAACAAAAAAATCTCGACAGACATTGCCCAGTATCCCTGTCTTAGTTACACAGTGCTGCTATAACAGAAATAACCACAAGCATGGCTTTAACAAAAAAGTTCTCACAGTTTAGGAGACTAGAAGTCTGAATTCAGGGTGCCAGCTCTAGGGGAAGGCTTTCTGTCTCTGTAGGCTCAGAGGATGTTCCTTGTCTCTTTGAGCTTCTGCTCTGGGTGATCTTCATGTGGCTTGGCATCTCTCTTCCCCCGTCTCTGCTCCCTTCTCTTTTTATCACTCTTAAGATAAAAGGTGATGCAGGCCACACCTCAGGGAAACTTCCCTTATATTGGATTAGGGTTGTGACCTGAGTAAGGGTGTTGCATCCCACCCTCATCCTCATTAACATGGGTTGCTATGAGTCCAAATCAACTCAATGGCAATGGGTTTGGTTTTAATCCTGCCTCATGAACATAATGGACAGCCCACTCCCAAATGGGACCATAACCACAGGCATAGATGCTAGGATTGTAAATCACAATTAGAAAATGGAGGATAGTCATCACAAAATGGAAGACAAACACAATACTGAGAATCATGGTCTAGCCAAGTTGACACATTTTTGGGGGACACAGTTCAATCCATGACAATCCCGTAGGGGGTAAAATCATGGCTGAGTGTTTTACTCACCTTATTAACTCCAGTAAGTGTTTATTGATACTACAGATAAGTCATCAAATCATTACTTCTATTCCCTTGCTTAATATCTTCTAGTGATTTCCCATCACCTGTTCCATAGCATGGTACTTAAAGCCCTAAAAGTTCTGCATACACAAATATGTCAAATATCTACCCTGTTTGGGAAAACAGTACGTTAGAAAGATCTGCCCAAAAGCAAAGAAAGACTTCAGGAAAACTTGACTGACCTGTCAGAAGCAAATGCAAATCCTCTTAGGTGAAGCATGTACTCTTGACTCAGTCCACACAAAATTCCTACAGACAGCCCAACTATACATGAGCTCACAGTCCGAGTTTAAAAAATTACGGGTTAATGCAATTTTCCCACTCCTGATGTTTCTTTTCAGGGGGATGGAGCCTTGTTATCATTACACTCCTAGCCTTTCTTTGCCCCTTTACTTCAACCTATCGCTGAAGAGGAATGACTTACCTAACTGGTAATTTGGGAAAGAAAAAAATAGGTATGATCAGATATGCTTTCTCTTCCTCTTGGGAGTGAGTGTTACAGAGAGTATATGTTTACTACTCTTCTGTAAGTCTTAACCTTAGTTGGCCCCTGTGCTAAGTTGGCCTCTGCCCTTGTCAAGCACTGCTTGTGACTGGGTGGGTAAGTCTACCCAATTCTGGAGTTAGCAGGTGCCCACACAGAGCTCTTAGATTTGCATGTATCTAAAAATGACTATATAATATACTCGAGGAAAAGTGAAACGACAAGATTGAAATTTTCAGCAGGCAAGTAAGAAATAAAAAGACTAAATGGGAATTCTAAAGATAAAGAATATAATTAAAGAATTAAGTGGATGAATTTAACATTGGATGAAACAGAAAAAATAGTGAACTAAATTTAGTCACAAGAAAATACTCAGAATGAGGCATGCAGAGACAAAAGAATGGAAAATAACCAGAAAATAATGAAACAGATGTAGGGAAATCATAGAGATAAGGTGTAACATAACATGCACCTGGAGTCCCATAAAGAGAAGAAATAGAGAATATTTGATATTAATGCTTGAGATTTATGAAAAATTTATGAAATCATAATCATCAAACTACAGTCTTCAGAAGCCAAGCAGAATATATTCAAAGAAAATCATACTTATGCAAATATTACTAATACTATTGAAAAGTAAAAAAAAAAAATCTGAAGAGCAGTCAAAGAGGCATATTATCTTCAAAGGACCAAGAATCTGAGAACTGACTTTTCAACAGAGACAGTGGAATTTGGAAGACAATGGAATGGTATCCTTAAAATTTTGAAAGAAAATAACTGCCAACCTAAGGTTATATACCAAGCAAAAATGTTCTTCAAGTATAAGGATGAAATAGGTAAAATTAAGAAAATCACACAAAAAAATGAGAAAGTTTCCCTAATGGAACCTACGCAAAAGAAATCACTAAAGCGTTGTCTTCAAACCACGTAATACCAGATGGGAGCTTGGAGATGCAAGAAGAAATGATGATCAACAAGGTAAATATGTGGGTTAAATAGAGCTTTTAAAGCAAAAATAATGTCTTGAGGATTTTAAAAAACAAAATGCATGAAAACTGTAGTATATAATAGGGAGAGGGCTAAATGAAGTTGAAAAGTGTTTTAAGGCCCTTGTATTGTCCAAGGAAAGGTTAAACCGTAGTTTTATATTGGATGTGAATATTCAAAGTTTCATATTTGAATATTTAGGGTAACCTCAATAAAAGATTCATTAAAGGGTATATAACTACCGAGTTAATAGGGTGAAAATGGAATAACAAAATAATGTACTGAAAAGAGAAGAGAACAAAGAAAATGTGGTGTATAGGAAAAGCAAAAACAAAACAACATAGTTATATTCAAGAGACATAAAAATACAAGCACGCAAAGGTAAGAAGTGAAAGGATATAAAAAGATGCATAAACACTAATCAAAAGAAAGCTGCTGTGGCTGTATTCATATCCAAGCAGTAGAATTTCCGGCAAAAGACTAGTAGTAAAGAGAGTCAACCAATAACAGTAAAAGGACTAATTCACCAGAAAAGTTTAGCAGTTTTAAATTCATAGAATTTGATACATGGCTTCCAGATGTATAAAACAAAGAACTGCAAGGAAAATTAGAGAAGTCCACATCTACAAATCCACAGTCATAGAGGAAGATTCTAACACACTCTAATTACAAAAAATTAAAAAGGTGGTAGTCATAGAAAATACATATTATGAACAAACTTAACATGTATAGAGTACTGTACAATACACATTCTGTACACATGGGGCATTAACAAAAATTGACCATATGGTGTACCATAAAGTAAGTCTAAACAAGATTCAAAGAATTGAAATCACAGTATTATTCTCTGACCATAATTAAACTCGAAAAAAAAAAGAAAATCCCATGTTTAGAAACTATGAAACATACTGCAAAGTAACCTTAGATTAAGGAAAAAAAATCACAGTGAAAATTAGAAAATGTTTTAATTATACAAATAAAACATCTTGGAATATAGCTAAAGCCATGCTAGGAGGGAAATTTATAGTCAAATTCATTTATTAGAAAAGAACAAAGGCTGAAAATTGAGCATTTATCCCAATAAGTTGTAAAATCTGCAAATGAAGCATGAAGAAGAAGGAAGGAAAAAATAAAGAGCCGAATTTATCGGAATAGAAAACAATAGAGAGGATCAACAAAATTAGGAGTTGCTGCTTTGAGAAGATTAAAACCCCTGGCAAGACTAATGAAGAGAAAAGTGGAAAAGCATAAGTGAGTATAGGAATGAAGTGAAGATTACATCCACTGTTGTCTACATACATTTAAAATCTTTCAAGAGGATATTATAAATAATTTCATGCTGACAAACAAAAAAAGTGAAATAGTCAAATACGTAAAAAACTACAACATATCAGAGGAAAGAATATGAATAACTCATTTGTTAAAGTAATCTATTTTCAACAGGGATACTAAAACAATGCAATGGGGGAAATAATCTTTTCAAGAAATGGTACTGGGACAACTGGATATCCACATGCAAAAGAATAAAGTTGAACCCGTGTTTCATACTATAGACAAAAATTAAAATGTAAGAGCTGTAACAAACTTTTAGAAGAAAACATAGATGTAAATTTAAATATGACCTCTAAAACACAAGTGACACAAGAAAAAATTGAATTTCATCAAAAACTTACAATTTGCCTTTCAAAGGACACTGTCAAGAAAGTGAAACGGCAACACATGTCTTAGTTATCTAGTGCTGCTGTAACAGAAATACCACAAATGGTTGGCTTTAACAAACAGAAATTTATTCTCTCAGTCTAGAAGGCTACAAGTCCTAATTCAGGGTGCCAGCTCTGGGGGAAGGTCCTTGTCATCAATCTTCTCCTGGTCTAGGAACTTCTCAGTGTGGAGACCCAGGGTCCAAAGGACGTGCTCTGCTCCTGGCACGTCTTTCTTGGTAATGTGAGGTCCCTCTCCTCTCTGCTGGGTTCTTTCTTTTATATCTCAAAAGAGATTGACTCAAGGTGCAAGCTATTCCTATAGATTGAGTCCTGCCTCATTAACATGATAGAGGTTAGGATTTACAACACATAGGATAATTACATCATCACAAAATGGTGGGCAGCCACACAATACTGGGAATCATGGCCTAGCCAAGTTGACACATTTTGGGGGGACACAATTCAATCCATAACAGTTTAGAAGTAGAAAATATTTACAAATCATAGATAAGGGTCTAGTGTCCAGAATACATAAAGAACTCTTACAACTCAACAATAAAAAAGATAACCCAATTAAAAAATGGGCAAAGTATTTGAATAGATGTCTCTGGTGGCGCAGTGGTTAAGAGCTCAGCTGCTAACCAAAAGGTTGCCAGTTCAAATCCACCAGCCGCTCCTTGGAAACCCTATGGGGAAGTTCAACTCTGTCCTATAGGGTCGCTATGAGTTGGAATCGACTCGACGGCAATGGGTTAATAGGTTTTCTTCAAAGAAGATATACAAATGGCCAATAAACACATGAAAAGATGCTGTATGTAATTAGTTATTAGGGAAATGCAAATCAAAACCACAACGAGATACGACTTCTTACCCACCAGAATGGTGATAATCAAAAAAAAGTTAGATGGACAATACCAAGTTTTGACAAAATATGGAGAAATTAGAACTCTAACATTGTAGAAGAGAGTAGTCCAAGTACAGCCTGGCATCTTGGATGGGGTGAGAGTGTGGGCTAACTCCCTTTTACTGGGGTGCCCTGACCCAAAACATCCTGTAGCAGCTGGTGAGCTATCAGCATATCCCTCACCTCTTGTCCTGAGCACATGCCAACAGTCTTAGAAGCTAGCTTATTGTGTGCACTATATGGCACTTGACCAACCCCACTTCTGTATCTTCCTGGCAGGGAGGGAACAGGGTCCTTCTGCTGCACAAGATGGTATGTGCTGACTAGGACAGATTACCCTGTAAACAAAGTATGCACGGGCTTAATTGTGCTTCACCATATCTTCCGTCACTTGTGTTTTAGGGGTCATTTTTGATGAAAACTAGGTGAAATTGTTCACCACGGATTTTTTATTATTTTTTTTTATTTTTGTAGTTTAAATGAAATTTACATTTCAGGTTAGTCTCCCATACAGAAATTTATACATACATTGTTATGTGACCCTAATTGCTTTCCCCATACTGTGACAGCACTCTCCTCCTTTCCACCTCTTATTCCCCATGTCCATTCAACCAGCTCCTAACCCTCTCTGCCTTCCCATCTCACCTCCGGACAGAAGCTGCCTGTTTAGTCTCTTGTATCTACTTGAGCTAAGAGACACACTCCTCACGAGTATCACTTTATGCTCCACAGTCCAGTCCAATGCCTGTCTGAAGAGTTGGCCTCGGAAATTGTTTTATTTCTGGGCTGATAGAGAATCCAGAGGCCATGCTTTCTGGGGTTCCTCCAGTCTCAGATCATTAAGTCTGGTCTTCTTACTAGAATTTGAGTTCTGCACCCCACATTTCTCACGCTCCAGCAGGGACTGTCTGTTGTGTTCCCTATCAGGGCAGTTATTGGTGGTAGCTGGGCACCATCTAGTTCTGTCTCAGACTGATGAAGTCTCTGGTTTATGTAGCCCTTTCTGTCTCTTGGGCTAATACTTCGTTGCATCTTTGGTGTTCTTCATTCTTCTTTACTCCAGGTGGTTGGGGCCAATTGATGCATCTTAGATGGCTGCTTGCAAGCTTTTAAGACCCCAGACGCCACTCCCCAAAGTAGGATGCAGAACATTTTCTTAATAAGCTTTGTTATGCCAGTTGACCTAGATGTCCCCTGAAAGCATGGTCCCCAGACCTCTACCCCTGCTACTCTGTCTCTCAAAGTCACCACGGATTAAGTAAACACAATTAAGCCCAAGTGTACCTTACTGTAAGCTGGTGCATACCATGTTTACTGGTTAATCCAACCCTGTGTGTGCAGACTGCTGCATTGGCTGCTGTAGACAGAGACCCACTGGCCATGGGGGACCAGCGCATGCTACTGAAGCTGACCTTGTTATGTGTCTTTATGTGAATAAAGTGTTCCATCCACTGCCTGTGTGTAAATTGTGTTTTTATTAGCAACCACAACACCTGCAAGCCATGGAGTGCATTGACGTCCTGGGCTTGCTGCTGGTGGCAGACACTGCCATGCTCGTTGCTATCTTCCAAGCGATGGGACTCTTCCCCTGGAGGTGGTAATAAATGTCACTTGGTCAACACATACATTGCTGGTGGGAATGTAAAATAATGCAACCATGTTGGAAAATAGTCTGGCATTTCCTCAAAAAGTTAAGCATAGAGTTACCATGTTGTTGTTGTTAGGTGCTATTGAGTTGATTTCAGCTCATAGTGAACCCATGTGACAGTAGAAATGCCCCATAGGGTTTCCTAGGCTGTGATCTTTATGGGAGCAGATCACTAGATCTTTCTCCTGCCACCATGGCTTCTTAGAGTTACCATATGACCCAACAATTCCACCCCTAGGAATATATCCAATAGAATTAAAAACATATACTTACATAAAAACTTGTACATGAAGGTTCATAGCAGCATTCATAATAGCCCAAAAGGGGGAACCACTCAAATGTCCATTAACTGATGGATGGAGAAACAAAATGTGATATATCCATACAAAGGGATATTATTTGACCATAAAAAAGTAATAAAGTACTGATACATGCTGCAACATGGATGGAATGTCAAAAACATTATGCTAAGTGAAAGAAGCAACACAAAAGTCCACACATTGTATAAATCCATTTATAATGTCCAAAAATTGGTAAATCCATAGACAAAAAGGTTAGCAGTGGCCAGGGAGTGGGGGGAGGGTGAATGGTGAGTGACTGCTAATGGGCATAGGGTTTCTTTTTGGGGTGATGAAAACTATCTGGAATTAGTGGTGATGGTTGCACAACTTTGTGAATATTCTAAAAACTGCACTGTACTCTTTAAAAGGGTAAATTTTGTGGCATGTTAATTATATCTCATTTTTTTCAAAAGGCACTTGAATTTATTTAAAAACTTCCCAGAAAGAAAATTTCATGCCTAGATGACATTACTACTGAATTCTTCAAAAATCTCAGGCAGAATAACACCACTCTGCATAAAGTCTTCCAGAGACGAGACAAAGAGGGAACATTTCCCAACTGTTTTTATAAGACCAGCATAACTTTGATACTAAGGCATGAGAAGGATATTAAAAGCAACTTACAGACCATTTTGCTCATGAATAGAGATGGAGAAATCTTAAATAATAGCAAATTAAATCTAACCAGATGTAAAGAATCCGTCCTGACAAAGTGGACCAAGGAATGCGCTGGTAGTTTAACCAAACAATGTTATTCACTACATTCAGAAATAAAAACCAGCCCCCGGACGCTCTGTTAACCCAGAACTAAAATCATTCCTGAAGCCAACTCTTCAGACAAAGATTAGACTGGACTATAAAACAAAATAATACTCGTGAAGAGTAAATGTGTAAATGGGTGACTCCTGTCCTGAGGCAGGATGAGAAAGCAGAAAGGGACAGGAGCTGGTTGGATAGACGCAGGAAACCCTGAGTGGAAAGGGGGAGTGTGCTGTCACATTATAGGGATTGCAACTACTGTCACAAAACAATATGTGTATAAATTTTTGTATGAGAAATTAACTTGAGCTGTAAACTTTCACCTAAAGCACAATTAAAAAAAAATAAAAACCGTAATTTAAATAGATGCAGAAAAAGCATTTAATAAAATTCATCTATTCATGGTAAAAATTCAACAAAATAATAAGAGGGAACTTCCTTAAGCACAAACGGTTTACACTTGCCTGGCAATCTAAAGGTTGGCAGTTTGAACCTACCCAGCGGCACCATGGAAGAAAGGCCTGACGATCTGCTTCCATAAAGATTATAGCCAAGAAAACCCTATGGAGCGGTTAAACTCTGTAACACATGAGGTTGCCATGAGTCAGATGGCAATGCCTTTCTTAATCTAATAAAGAGCATCTACAAAAAGCCTCTAGGAAACATCATACTTGAGATTTGGAATAAGACAAGGATGTCTCCTATTACTACATCTATTCAACATTGTTCTGGAGGTCGTAGCCAGTCATAAGGCAAGAAAAACAAATGTTGGAAAGGAAAAAATAAACTTTATTATTTGCCAATGACATAGTTGTGTATGTAGAAAATCTAAAATTTATAAACTATTAGAATTCATAAGTGAATTTTGTAAGGTTGCTGGATATGAAACTATAAAAAACAGTCCATTGTGTTTTTATATATGAGCAACAAACGTAAAGTGAAAAGAGAAACTACCATTTACAATAGCATAAAAAAAATCACCAGATACTTTGGTTTAAATTTAATGAAAGATGTACAAGATTTACACACTAGAAACTACAAAACATTGAGAAGCATTAAAGAAGATCTAAGTAAATTCATGGATTAAAATACTCAATATTGTAAAGATGTCAATTCTCCCCAAATTGATTAATAGATTCAATACAGTATCAATCGAAATCTCAGCAGGACATTTCTGTGTGAATCAAGCAGATTCTAAAATTTATATGGAAATGTGAATTTATCACCCCCAAATAGTTTAGCAAGTATTTCTTATAATCTAGTATCTCCTACATAATCACAGTACTATTGTCACAGTCAGGAAATTAAAATTATTACGTTACCGCCATCTAACTCTTAGATTCATTCAAGTTTTGCTAAGTGTCTCGATACTTTTTTTTAGCAAAAGGATCCTAACCTAATCAAGCCTCAGATGAGATCCCAGCCCTGGCCACACCTTGATTGCAGCCTTGTGAAACCTTAAGAATAGGACGCAGCTATGCTGTGCATGTCTCCTCATCCACAGAAACTGGGATAATAAATGCGTGTTGTTTTAGGCCACTAAATTTGTGTTGATTCGTTTTGTAGCAATAGAAAGCTAATACTTTTGCCTTGACAACTTATTTCAGTTATGTTATTACTTCCTGTCTTGATCCATCCAGACCTAGGGGTGATAGTGGCTTCCTATTGTTGCTTATCTCTGGGTTGCCTCACTATTGCCTGTTGAGATTTTCAGCATTTTTCACCCCTTTGTAACTAGTTCTCCATATTAAATTCCTACTGTTTAACTCCCTGCCATGAGCACTATTTTCTTGACCAGCCGTGACTAATACATGTGGTTAAGAATAGCCATTATCTGTGTATTTATGCTGGTGGTTTGGTAATAGACAAAGTTCTTTCAATAATATCTCCAGAATTTATTACCAGTCAATTCACTTCTCCCATCAACACTAGAACCATTCTAGCCCAAAGCTATCATTCATTACCTCTTAATCAAGGTTGCTCAGGTAATAGAGTGCTAACAGATTTTCTGTTTCCCTTCCTGCCCCTTGTCAGTCTATTCTTCATTCAGCCAGAGTGATGGGATACCAAGTAGCATGGAAGTTGTGGTAGAGTTAGACACAGAATTCTAAATATTCTATGTTGGATATACTTCATCAAAGTAGTTTAGAGTTGTTGGCATAGATCTGTTCTTATATAATAGGTTAAAATATTCTTTGCCTTTGGTGTTGAGTGGTACGTTTCAGTTAGTTAATGAGTGTGAATTATAGTATCCATTCATTTCCCGTATCAACTGCAACTAAGAAGAAAGTAGACTGAACTGTATCCAAAAGAACTTGTCAGGACAACCTATGGTTCTGTTAAAACTAATAAAAATCACAATTTGAACATAGGGTTTATTCTGAGCAGTTATTCTATATGAATATAGGGAGACCATTTTGATTCTAGAAAAAGCAAATGGCTTGAAGAAGCTAGGTACTGTGAGGCTTATAAACAGGAGGGAGAAGAACAGAAGATCAAAAATTGGCTAATCATAACATGATTGACTGAATCCTGCCTTCCCCCCCTTTGCTGAGATCAGCGATATCAGGTTAATTCTGGTCTGACTGCTAATAATTTGGCCCTCTCTGCACCTGCAGGAGCCCTGGTGGTGCAGTGGTTAAGCCCTTGGCTGCTAACCGAAAGATTGGTAGTTCAAACCCACCAGCCACTCCACAGGAGAAAGATGTGGCAGTCTGCTTCCATAAAGATTTACAACCTTGGAAACCCTATGGGGCAGCAGTTCTACTCTGTCCTATAGGGGTGCTATGGGTTGAAATCAACTCGACAGCAGTGGGCTTGGTTTTTTGGTATCCACCTGCAGCCATGAGGCTTTTTAAGATTTTAGTTAGGAAGCAATGGATTGACAACTGTCCTTTTCTAGTGGGATAAGACAAATTTACATTACTGTAGAGCAGTTTCTGGCAGGCTTTTGCAGTTTAGGTCAGGCTTTTTATGGTTAATATTTGGTTTTGAGGATAAGAAAAACCTTAAAGTGTGATGTCTGTTATTAATTTCTTATTCAACAACTCTTTTTATTACCTTAAGTTTTTTTAGTTAGTTCTTTCTAGGGTTAATTTTGTTACATAATTGTTGTGGGTATGACTCTTACTTTACAAACTCAGAGGTATAAGAAATCTTACATTTCTTTATTATTTTCTGTGAAAAGATAATTTTTTAAAAAGGTAAAATCAGGACTCATACAGATATAAAATTGAACACGTTACAGATTTTATTTAACTTGTAAATGAAAAGTTTCCAAATGGAGGCACTTATGTCAAGATGTAAAAATGGCAGGGTCAACATGCATTCCCAGGGAGCAAAAGGTCAGAATATAAACAATTTGTCCCTAGGAAGGATGTGTTTATAACTCCAATCATGTGTAACCAAACCACTGACACCATTCACCTAGGGAGTATTGTCACTCCCTCCTAGCCAAATGGCTGACCTTTAACTATCAAAGGACTTCAAAGCTGAGACTGGTTTTCTCTATAATCGATCATCAACCCCCCACCTTTCCTTTGTTCTCTATGTACAAAACCCTTCCACTTTGATAAACAGTAGAGTGCTGTGTATTATTACTTAGTGCTACCCAGCTTGAGCTGTATGCCACAATAAAACTTTTTTTCACTCCTAACAGAATACAAGATTTTCTTCTTTGACGTTTCTGGTGGCAGAAGTGGGATTTGAAGGTGCATTATCCTTGACGATCCCTGGGGCATCGACTAGACTCAAGCATAGTACCTGCTGAGCTGTTTTGGCTTTCTGCCTCTACACTTAGGAATCACTTAGTTAAGCCTCTCAAATTTCAAGCTCCACTCCTTTGTGTTGATAGCTCTTCGAGTTTTATTGTGGAGTTATATATATATATATTTTAATTCTTGCAAGTAAAAGTTTGCTTCATTGTTACTGTCATCGTAAAATGGGGAATGCCATATCTAAGGGAGATTTGGAGCCACCTTCTGGGGCTCCTGCTCACTTCATAAACAAACATTATGGTCCCTTATCATGCATGTTCTAGTCTGTTTGGCATAACCTCACTTGAGACAGTTTGGAACATCAGTGGCCACTTTGAGAGTCTTTTGATCTCTCTAGATTAACTTTTCTGCATAGTAAATCAGATTAAACAGTCCCAGTGGGACGCCTATTTTGATTGATATATTGAGGCCTCTAAGACACATCAAGACAGTAAAATTGCTTCTCTGCAGGACGCAGTCTTTAAAGTAACCAAGCAGAATAAGGAATTACAATGTCAACTTTCATATAGTACTTCGACTCCCATCCCTTCTCCTCCCCTGCTGGCTGCTACCTCTTTATGTCCTCTTTGCCCTCCTACTGATAACACTTTATCTGAACTCCCCTTTTCCCTAAAGAATCAGCCACATTAGTCACCTCTCTCAATAAAAATAAAACTTTACCTGAAATGCTCTTTAAAATTTGCCCCAGCAGTGACGTTGAAGCTTCCCCTCATATGACTTTCATCCCATGGATATGCTCAGAATTATGTAACATTGTGAAAGATTTTCCTAAACTTTGTGAGAACCCCTACAAATCTGAAGAAATTAAAATCCTTGTAGAAATCTACCAGCCTGGTCTCCCTGACTTATACCATCTTGTTCACTTGACTACTGGCCCAGGGGAGGCCCAATTATGGCTAGAAAAGGCAGAATGGAAAGACCCCAAGGACAGTTTAGCCTTAAGTATTAATAAAATGGCCACTGAGCTGTTGGAAGACTCTCAGGCCATAAGTAAAAAATTGCTAGAGGCCATCCCTAAGGCCTTTACTCTGCTGATTGATTGGACTAAAATTCACTTTTGTAACAAAATAAAGATGAAAGTGTCTATGATTATCAGACTCAACTACTCCAAAAGTTTTCTGAACACTCTGGCCTCACTTTGACTGCACTTGGTGTTCTGGAGCTTTCAATGCTACTTTCATCTCCAGTCTTAAACGTGAGATCTCAGCCTTAGTAAAGCAACATTGATTAGACTGGGAGACAGGTCCTATTGTCAAGCTAACCAACTTAGCCTACAAACTTTCCCAGAATCTTGAAGCCCAAAGAGTTTCTAAAGCTAATAAAGTAATGGGTCTTTAGCTGCAACACTTACAATCTCCCAATCAAAAGGAAAGTGGTAAATCTTCCAACAGCACAAAGATGAGTGTTTGTCATTAATGAAAAAAAAACCTGGAAAATGAATGCTATAAGTTGGAAAAAAAGAAACAAAAGATTGACACACCCACCCACTGCCATCAAGTCCATTCCAACTCATAGCGATCCTGTAGAACCCAGTAGAAGTGCCCCATAGGGTTTCCAAGGCTGTAAATCTTTGTGGGAGCAGACTGCCCTATCTTTCGCCCTTGGAATGGCTGTTGGGTTCGAACCACTGAGTTTTCATTAGCAGCTTTAACCACTGCACCACCAGGGCTCCCTAAAGTCTGACATAGCCCCCTTAAAACAAAAAAACTCTACAATCTGATTCAGATGAAGGGACTCTGGGGACAAACCAGGCGCTTTTTCTATGATGACTCTTAATCCACAGGGAGAAAGTACTTTACCTTATCTTCATGCAAATAACGTGCACCTTACACGTTTGCTTGCAAACTGCACCCTCCCCTGACAAGGTATCTTTGTAAGCTTTGGTATGCCATTTTTTTTTTACATGTTGTAAAAAAAATTAGTATAGCATGCTTACAAAAATACCTCATAGGAAGAGAGTGCAGTTGCCAAACAAACATAGGTACGAGTTGTTTGCTTAAAAATAGAGAACTTAATAATGAAGAAACTTGCCAATTTTTAATTGACACTGGAACCACCCTGTCTGCTATTAACCCCACCTATTTACAACAGCCGCTGTCCCTGAATACTAAAACCTCAAATGTAGTGGGGTCACCAATCAGGAACATTCATTCATTCCCAACCTGTTTTGACGTCTCCTAGTCCTGTTGAAGATTTACACGCTTTTTGACTCATTTTTTTAATTGTACTTTAAGTAAAATTTTTCAATTCAAGTTTGTCTTTCATACAAAAATTTATACATACATTGTTATGTGACCCTAATTGCTCTCCCTATACTGTGACAGAACACCCCTCCTTTCCACTCCTGATTTCCCATGTCCATCCAACCAGCTCATGACCCTCTCTGCCTTCTCATCTCACCTCTGGACAGGAGCTGCCTATTTAGTCTCATGTATCTACTTGAGCTAAGAAGCACAGTCTTCACAAGTATCATTTTATATACCATAGTCCAGTCTAATCTTTGAAGAGTTGGCTTCGGGAATGGCTTTAGTTCTGGGTTGACAGAGAGTCCAGGGGCCATGCCTTCTGGGGATCCTCCAGTCTCAGTCAGACCATTAAGTCTGGTCTTTTTACTAGAATTTGAATTCTGCACCCCACTTTTCTCATACTCCATCAGGGAATCTGCTGTGTTCCCTGTCAGTCAGTCATTGGTGGTAGCCAGGCACCAGCTAGTTCTTCTGGTCTCAGGCTGATGCAGTCTCTGGTTTATGTGGCCCTATCTCTCTCTTGGGCTAATACTTTCCTTGTGACTTTGGTATTCTTCATTCTCCTTTACTCCAGGTAAGTTGGGGCCAATTGATGCATCTCAGGTGGCCGCTTGCTAGCTTTTAGGACCCCAGACGCCACTCACCAAAATAGGATGCAGAACATTTTAATAAGCTTTGTTATGTCAATTGACCTAGATGTCCCCTGAAAGCATGGTCCCCAGACCCCTGCCCCTGTTATTCTGTCCCTCGAAGTGTTTGGTTGTATTCAGGAAACTTCTTAGCTTTGGTTTAGTCCAGTTGTGCTGACTTCCCCTGTAGTGTGTGCTGTCCTTCCCTTCACCTACGATAATTCTTATATACTATCTAGTTACTGAATAACACTCTCCGTCCCTCGTAACCATCAAAGAATGTTTTCTTCTGTGTTTAAACCTTTTCTTGAGTTCTTATAATAGTGGTCTTATACAATATTTGTCCTTCTGTGACTGACTAAATTCACTAAGCATAATGCCTTCCAGATTCCTCCGTGTTATAAGATGTTTCACAGATTCATCATTGTTCTTTATTGTTGCATAGTATTCCATATCCATTCGTCCATTGATGAACACCTAGGTTGTTTCCGTCTTTTTACTATCGTGAACAGTGCTGCAATAAACATGGGTGTGCATATATCTACTCATGTGACGGCTTTTATTTCTCTAGGATATATTCCAAGGAGCGGGATTGCTGGCTCATATGATACTTCTATTTCTAGCTTTTTAAAGGAGCACCAAATCAATTTCCAAAGTGGATTACCATTTTACATTCCCACCAACAGTGTATAAGTGTTCCAGTCTCTCCACAACCTCTCCAACATTTATTTTGTGTTTTTTGGATCAATGCTAGCCTTGTTGGGGTGAGATGGTATCTCATTGTAGTTTTGATGTGTGTTTCTCTAATGGCTAATGATTGTGAACATTTCTTCATGTTTCTGTTAGCTTCCTGAATGTCTTCTTTGGTGAAGTGCCTGTTCATATCCTTTGCCCATATTTAAACTGAGTTATTTGTCTTTTTGTTGATGTTTTGCAGTGTCTTGTAGATTTTAGAGATTAGACGCTGATCGAATTTGTTGTAGCCAAAAATTTTTTCCCAGTCTGTAGGTTGTCTTTTGACTCTTTTGGTGAAGTCTTTTGATGAGCGTAAGTGTTTGATTTTTAGGAGCTCCCAGTTATCTAGTTTCTCTTCTGGTGTTTGTGCATTGTTACTTATGGTTTGTATTAGGGCTGCTAGTGTAGTCCCTATTTTTTCTTTCATGATCTTTATCATTTTCCATTTTATATTTAGGTCTTTGTTCCATTTTGAGTTAGTTTTTGTGCATGGTGTGGGGTATGGGTCTTGTTTCAGTTTTTTGCAGATGGATATCCAGTTACACCAGCACCATTTGTTAAAGAAACTGTCTTTTCCCCAATTAACAGACTTTGGGCCTTTGTCACATATCAGCTCATAGGTGGATGAATTTATGTCTGGATTCTCAATTCTGTTTCATTGGTCTATGTATCTGTTGTTGTACCAATACCAGGCTGTTTTCACTACCGTGGTGGTATAATAGGTTCTAAAATCACGTAGTGTGAGGCCTCCCACTTTGTCTTCAGTAATGCCTTACTTATCCGGGGCCTCTTCCCTTTCCATGTGAAGTTGGTGATTTGTTTCTCCATCTCATTAAAAAATGTCATTGGAATCTGGATCTGGATTGCATTGTATCTGTAGATCACTTTGGTTAGAATTGACATTTTCACGATGTTGTGTATTCCTATCCATGAGCAAGGTATGTTTTTCCACTTATGCAGGTGTCTTTTGGTTTCTTGCAGTAGTGTCTTGTAGTTTTCATTGTATAGGTCTTTTTCATCTCTGGTTAGATTTATTCGTAACTATTTTACCTTCTTGGGGGCTATTGTAAATGGTATTGATTTGGTGATTTCCTCTTCAAAGTTCTTTTTGTTGGTGTAGAGGAATCCAACTGATTTTTGTTTTTTGTTTTTTTTTCAGTGAGTTTGATTTTTGTATGTTTCTCTTATATCCTGATACTTTGCTGAAATCTTCTATTAGTCCCAGTAGTTTTCCTGTGGATTCTTCGGGGTTTTCTGTGTATAAGATCATATCATCTGCAAATAGAGATATTTTGACATCTTCTCTACCAATTTGGATACCCTTTATTTCTTTTTCTAGCCTAATTGCTCTGGCTAGGACTTCCAGCACGAAGTTGAATAAGAGTGGTAATAAAGGGCATCCTTGTCTGCTTTCTGTTCTCAGGGGGAGTGCTTTCAAAGTCTGTCCATTTAGGATGATGTTGGCTGTTGGCTTTGTACAAATGCCCTTAATTATGTTGAGGAATTTCCCTTCTCTTCGTATTTTGTTGAGAGTTTTTATCATGAATGCGTGTTGGACTTTGTCAAATGCCTTTTCCTCGTCAATTGATAAGATCATGTAGTTCTTGTCTTTTGTTTTATTAATGTGATGGGTTACATTGATTGTTTTTCTAATGTTGAACCATCCCTGCAT
>NW_004444018.1:4250736-4274208 GCF_000243295.1 Trichechus manatus latirostris
TTTATCCCTAGCTGCTCTTAAAATTCTCTCTTTATCTTTGGTTTTGGCAAGTTTGATTATAATATGTCTTGGTGACTTTCTTTTGGGATCTATCTCATGTGGGGTTCAATAAGCATCTTGGATAGATATCTTGTTATCTTTCATGATATCAGGGAAGTTTTCCGCCAACACATCTTCAACAATTCTCTCTGTATTTTCTGTTATCCCCCCCGTTCTGGTACTCCAATCACTCATAGGTTATTCCCATTGATAGAATCCAACATAATTCTTATGGTTTCTTCATTTTTTTAAATCCTTTGATCTGATTTTTCCTCAAATAAGTTGGTGTCAAGTGCTTTATCTTCAGTCTCACTCATTCTGACTTCCATTGCCTCAATTCTGCTCCTACGATTTTCTATTGATTTGTCTAATTCTGAAATTTTATTGTTAATTTTCTGTATTTCTGATTGCTGTCTCTCTATGGATTCTTGCAGTCTGTTGAATTCGTCACTACGGTCTTCTCTAATCTTCTTAAGTTCCTCTATTGCTAGGTCTGCATTTTGCCTGATCTTCTTCCTGATATCTTGAAGAGTTCTGTATATTATTCTTTTGTATTCTGCCTCCAGTTATTCCAAGAAATTCTCTTCCTGCAGAAAATTCCTTGATTATTTTGAGAGCTTGCCAAAGCCACCATGGTCTCTCTCTTTATGTGATTTGATATTGATTGTTGTTTCTGAGCCATCAATAAGTTATTATATTGATTTATTTTCTGCTTACTCACTGTGTCTTAGCTTCTTGTTTTGTTTTGTTTTGATAAGCCCAAATAGGCTGCTTGTGTGAGCTAGTCTGATCCCCAGCACCCCTGAAGCTCCAATGTCCTGCCACTAGATGGCCAGACCTGCCACTAAGTATGTGAGTGCAGGAGTCTGCCCACTCCTCCTGCATGGAGTCAACTCAGGTGTCCAGGTAATTAGCCACTAAGTGTGTGGTGCAGGCTCTCACCCACAGTCCTAGACAGGCATAGGTGATTGTTGTAGGCACAGGCGTCTGGCTGCAGCAAAGGGGTCGCATGCTGAGCAAGGCAGGGGGCCAACAGCCACCCCCGAGTGGGAGGAAAGCGTGTCCCTGTTCCCTAGGGCACTTAGGTGGATGGGTTTTACAGCTGGACTATGAGCACCCATTGCTGTTGGCTGTAAGGGCTAGGGGGCAGCACTAATTCTTGGGCTGCCGTCACAGGTGGCTTGGTGGTGTGAGTGGAGCCACTGGTCCTCTGGACCCTAATGTGGGTAGATGAAGACCCTGCTTAACAGGCAGAGCAGTGTCAAATGTCAGGAACCTGCCACTTCACAGCTGAAACAGTTGAAGTTAAACTTCTGGTATATACCCTGTTGTACTGTGGTAATGAGGACCTATGCTATTGAAATGGGCCCACACAAGTATGCAGGGGAAAGGCACTCAAAATCCTTGGACCCAATATGCCGGTGCCTAGGCAAGGGAACTGTGCTTACCCTGAGTTCCTGGCTTAGGGGAGCCGGCAGATTATTTTTTTCCCCTGTTTGTTAATTTGATCACTCTCCAAGGCTGGAAGAATGGCTCAGGGTGTGTGATGGGTCCTACTTCCAGCCCAGGAGACTCAGCAATTGCTGAATCCAGTCCTGGACCCAGTGCAGAGCAGGGAGCATGGAGGTAAATGGGAGAGAGGTTTTTCCCAAAGGGGGGTGTTTTTGATCTGCACAGTAGGCCAGACATAAGTACTCATCTTCCACTGTTCGAGGGCTACTTCTCACTGGTTCTTGCTGGCCAGTAGAATCTCTGCTGCTGGGTCTCTCCCAGTATGGAAAACGCTTCCCAAGTGCTGCTGCTTGCCTACCTCACCACACACCACAAGCTGATCCGGCCTGAAGGGCTCAGGCTGTCTCTGGGTCAGGTCTGGCAACTCCTCGCTGCTTCCAAACTGTCTCTTCCTCCCCCTGCCACTCAGTCTGATTCCTCAACTTTGCCTTTGATGTTCAGGGCTCCTAGATTGTTATATATAATTGACTAACTTGTTTTTTCAGGTCTTTGTTGTAAGGGAGACCACCAGAAGTGTCTGACTACTCCGCCATCTTGGCCCCACCTCCTTTGCTCATTTCTGATACCCCTGTCAATCTATTGGGAAGGGATCTTTTATCTAAATGAAATTGTCATTTACAATTTAATGAAAAGAGAGAAATATTGTTGCGTCTGCCTAATATACCTAAGTCAACAAAGACAGACTCGGAATTAGACAATATTCAGGAAGAAGAAGCCATTTGCTACATGCAAGCGCTTGTCATACCTCTCTGTAATTCAGTAGTTCTCCCTTTTCTGACGTCTTTTCTCTAGTTCCAAAAAACTTAAGGGGTACCACATCCACAGATGTATGCTAAGTTTGCCAGCTGAGCTGACTAAAATTCAAATATATTTATGTAAACCTCTGCCAGAATTACCTAGTATACACTCAAATGAGAATCAAAGAAGGACTAGCTCCCGTTATACAAGGTTTCCTTTCTAAAGGTTTAATTTTCTGTTGTACCAGCCCTTGTAATACTCCTGTTCTTCCAGTTAAAAAATCGAGTAATAGGGGCTGGAGAGTTGTTCAAGATTTGTGTGCAATCAGCTGTATTGTTATTCCTAGATTCTCAGTAGTCCCTAATCCCCATTTATTACTTTCCAATGTCCCTTCAGATGCAACTCATTTTATCATTATTGATCTTTGTGGTGCCTTTTTTAGTATTCTTGTGCATTCTGAGGAAACTCTGGTGGCATAGTGGTTAATTGCTACAGCTGCTAACCAAAAGGTTGGCAGTTCAGATCCACCAGGCACTCCTTGGAAACTCTATGGGGCAGTTCTACTCTGTCCTATAGGGTTGCCATGAGTCAGAATCGACTCAACATCAATGAGTTTGATGCATTCTGAAAGTCAGTATGTATTTGCTTTTACCTGGGAAATCAACACTATACCTGGACTGTAATGGCCCAAGGAGTTACTGAATCTCCCACCTATTTTTCTCAGATTCTTCATGCGGATTTGCAGCCTTTACAGTTTACAGACAAATCCACATTGCTGCAATACATTGATGATTTGCTAGTTTGCTCAACCTCCCGGAGAGCATGTCTTGACAGTATAGCTTTATTAAAACATCTGGCTGTTGGTGGACATAAGGTATCCAAAGAAAAATTACAATTGGTTTGGCCTTCTGTTAAATATTTGAGCCACTTAATGCAGAAGGCATTTCTATTGATCTCAAACGGAAAGAAGTTATTCTTATCTTTCCTATACCTGAAACAAAGAAACAGCTATGTGGGCTTCTTGGACTCTGCGGCTATTGTCGAACCTGGTTACCTAATTTTTCTTTGTTGGCTCAACCTTTATACAAATATTTAAAAGCTTCTGAACTGAGTTCATTCCAAATTGCACTACAAGATCAAGAGGCTGTAGTTAAGTTAAAAAGGGCTTTAATGAACATGCGTGCTCTAGGCTTTCCTAATTACCACATAGATTTTTCCTTATTTGTGCATGAAGTATCTGGAAATGCTTTAGGTGTACTGTCTTAGTCATCTAGTGCTGCTACAACAGAAATACCACAAGAGGATGGCTTTAACAAAGGGAAATCTATTTCTTCAGAGTAAAGTAGGCTAAAAGGCCAAATTTAGGGCATCAGCTCCAAGGAAAGGCTTTCTCTCTCTGTCGGCCTTCGTCATCAATTTCCCCCCAGACTAGGAGCTTTTCTACGCAGGGACCCTGGGCCCAAAGGACACGCTCTGCTCCCGGCACTGCTTTCTTGATGGTATGAGGTCCCCCTGTCTCACTGCTCACTTCTGTCTTTTATATCTCAAGAGATTGCCTCAGGACACAATCCAGTCTTGTAAATTGAGTCCTGCCTCACTAACACAACTGCTGCCCATCCTCCTTCATTAACATCATAGAGGCAGGATTTACCACACATGGGAAAATCACACAATACCAGGAATCATGGCCCAGCCAAACTGATACACACATTTTTGGGTGGACATAATTCAATCCATGACATGTACTAACTCAAAAACATGGAAAACAACAAAGAACTGTGGTTATTATAGCCCACAGCTTGAAACTGTAGTCAGAGGATACCCTCCCTGCCTTAGGGCTGTGGCTGCTACTGCCAAACTAGTGGAAACCACAGCAGATGTGGTGCTGGGAAACTTTTTAGAAGTCTATGTGCCCCAAGCTCTGTTTTCCTTACTTAATTCTGCCTTGACATAACATCTTTCTGACAGCAGGCTCACCTTCTATGAAGTTCTCCTGGCTGTGTCTGATGTTAGACTACACTCCATGACCTGTTTAAATCCAGCTACTCTTTTCCTCACAACTAATGAAAACAAATATCCTATACATGATTGTCTAGGCTTGACTGAGCAACTTTTAACCCTTCATAAAGACATAAAGGAAATCCCTTTACCTAATCCTGATTTAGTTTTGTTTGTGGGTGGTTCCTATTTAAAACTTAATCCTGCTGGTCCTCACTATCAAGCTGGATATGCTGTCATAACTTCTACTGAAGTCTTTGAAAGTCAGGCTCTCCCTGAAGCCACTTCAGCTCAACAAGCTGAATTAATTGCCCTCACTAAAGCTTGTAGAATTGCTTCAGGAAAGTCTGTTAATATATTTACAGACAGTAGGTAATTTTTCTGCATTGTACATGATTTTAGCATGTTAAGAAAACAAAGAGGATTTTTAACCTCTTCCAGAAGTGCCATAAAAAAATGGAGATTTGGTAGTGGACTTTCTAGATGCCCTATTACTCCCCTCTGAAATTGCTATGATAAAAATACAAGGTCACCAAACAAAAGGAGTACCCCAAACTGAAGAAATTCAAGGAAATAATCTTGTTGATATGGCAGCCAAGTGAGCTGCCTCTCAAGTTATTTCTATACTTATGATAAATAAAGTAAGGGACTCCCCAAATTTATCTATAGATAATTTCGACCTTCATGAATTAATTCTAGAAAAACTTTTAAAACACCAACGATTAGCCCAAACAGGCGAAATTAAGGAATGGAAAAAGGCAGGCTGTTACCAAAATCCTGCCACTAAATTGTGGACTGGACCTAATGAGAAAACTGTCTTACCCAACTTCCTGCATGTTCCTATGATGTGAGTCTTACATGAAGGTTTCCACATGGGATGAGATAAAATGATTGAAACCTTAAAAAAATATTGGCGGGGAAGATTTTTCAAGGCTGCCAAACATATTGCCACCCGTTGCCCTATTTGGCCTTGTTACAATCCCGGGAAACACCTTAAAGACCTACCTAGACAATGCCCTTTACCTTCTGGGCCTATGCTTGAATGGCAGCTAGATTTTATTTAGCTCCCACCCTCCAATGGTTTTAAATATGTATTAGTAATGATTTGTAGATTTTCACATTTGCTAGAAGCTTTCCCCTGCCATCATGGTACTGCAGCCTTTGTAGCAAAAAAAAAAAAAAAAAAAAAACTCCTTGAAAACATTATACCCACCTGGGGAACACCAAAGGAAGCGCTGGTGGTGCAGTGGTTAAAGTGCTTGGCTGCTAACCAAAAGGTTGGTGGTTCTAACCCACTAGCCACTCCATGGGAGAAAAATGTGGCAGTCTGCTTCTGTAAAGATTTACAGCCTTGGAAATCCTATGTGGCAGTTCTATTCTGTCCTATAGGGTCGCTATGAATCAGAATTAACTTGATGGCAGTGGGTTTGGTTTTGGGTCTGGGGAACACTAAAAACTCTTTGTAGTGATTGGGGAACTCGTTTTACTGGTCAAGTCATCTGTGAATTGTGTTGAGTTTCCCATTTATCAAAGGCTACATTATCCCTATCATTCTCAGTCTTCTGTTCTGATAGAGAGAAGTAATGGAATAATAAAGACCCAAATAGCCAAGCTTTGTGAAACTTTAAATTTGTCCGGGACTAACGTTCTTCCCTTAGTTCTTTTAAATCTGAGGTCCACTTTGGATGTCACAAACTTACCCGCTATGAAATAATTACTAGGAGATCCATGGTTCTTCATTATGTTGTCTACACAGACGCAAACATTGTTCAACCTGAATTGTTGTTGAAGTATTGTCAGTCTTTAATCCAATAGTCTAAAGAATATCTTTCACTGGTTAGAGAAGGCTTTTGAGGAACAGAAACTAGACTCCTGAAGTCTGCTTAACATTATCCCAGGAGAATATATATATATTGGAAGAGTCACCAAATAAAAGACTCATTAGAACCTCATTGGAAGGGACTATACTTGGTCCTCCTCACCAATCTATGTGCAACCAAATTAGACGGAATGAAACCTTGGATTCATTTGTTACATTTAAAAAAGGCTGACTCCTCTTTGGACTAGCCAACCCACTAGAGAACTGAAGGTTACATTTAAATGCCCCTATGGCCAGAAGCAGATGACATCTTAGGAAGATGGCCAACCCAAGACCCTGGACCAGGCTTGAAAATGCACCTCTTTATCTTTTTCCCTTTTTACCTTTGTTACAGTCATGTCTCTACTAGTGTTTTCCTAGATTGGGCAGATGCTTATGCTCACCATTTTAAAAGGTTTGATTGTAGTATATGTGGTGCCTCCCAATATCAAGTCAGTCTCCCCTTGCCTGGTGGATCTCTCCATTACAGGGATCTGATTGGTTTGCTATTGATCTATGGATACAAGAACAGTGAAGAAATAGTCCATTACTACAGGAAATCACTATTACTAGATTTTCCATTGATAAATGGCCTCTTTTCTGATCTGAAAAACCCAGGCCGTAACTTAACCTTTAGTCTCAACACAACCTGTACTTTACTAGATAAAATCACCCAAGAAGGCCTAGCTGAAAAGTCTTCCAAACCCACAAACAGTACTCTTTGTATTGTAGGCCCATATCAATAACTGTGGGACTGGTTCATCTGGTTAACTTCCCAAGTGAGGAGGCTACATCAGGTTGCTCCCCTTTGCTGAGAACAATCTAACCACACCATATGAATAACCCTGCTATTATGGATTGAATTGTATCCCCCAAAAATATCTGTCAACTTGGCTGGGTCATGATTCCCAGTGTTGTATGAATGTGTACCATTTTGTAATCTGATGTGATTTCCTTATGTGTGGTAAACTGTATCACTATGATGAAGTTTTATGTGTTGTAAACTCTATCGCTATGATGAGGTTATACTGATGAGGTCTACAAGATTGGATAGTGTCTTAAGCCAATCTCTTTTGAGATATAAGAGAGAAGCGAGCAGAGACACATGAGAACCTCATACCACCAAGAAAGCAGTGCCGGGAGCAGAGCGAGTCCTTTGGCCTTAAGGTTCCTGTGCAGAGAAGCTCCCAGATCAAGAGAAGACCAATGCATCACAAGAACCTTCTTCCAGAGCTGACAGAGAGAGACAGCCTTCTCCTGGAGCTGATGCCCTTAATTTGGACTTGTAGCCTACTGGGCTCTGAGAGAATAAACTTCTCTTTGTTAAAGCCATCCACTTGTGGTATTTCTGTTAGAGCAGCACTAGATGACTAACACACCTTCCATCACCAGACTTATGGAATACCTTCCAATGTCTGAATGTGCATCAATTAAAACACTACAGCTACTGATTTGTTTGCCACTGACTGGCTATGATACTATACTCATTGGGTAGCCCCTAATGGCACCTTTTGGCTATGTGGATCCAACCTTTGGCCCTGACTTCCACCAGGCTGGATTGGAAGAGGCACTCTGAGCCCGAGGTGGGATCAAGGATATATTTTAACTAATCTCCCTTTACCAGCTAATGTACTCATATTAAGAGCTCGATGGTATCCATTGGTGTTTCAATGGGTTGACAATATAGCGGCAGTATTCTTACCTCAGGCAGGACTTGAAGATGTTATGGCATATGTAGAAATATTAACCAAATATATACAAATTGTCCTAAATGATAGTATTCATGGGCTTCAAGAGATACTGAAACGACAGTGATGAGAAAAGTAGTACTCCAAAATAGAATTGCCCTTGACATTCTCACTGCAGCCCAAGGAGGCACCTGTGCCATGATAAAATCTGATTTCTGTGTTTATATTTCTGACAATAGTAATAATATTACATTCTATGTTAATCATATGCAATATATAGTATCTTGCTTCAGCAATCCTGTTTCTTCTGTAACTGAAATTATAAATAATTGGTTTTCTTCCTGGGGTAGATGGTGGAAAAAATTACTACTTTATTTTGGCATCTTTATATTTCTCATCGCCTCTACTATTGTAATTATAAAATGCTGTCTTGTTTTAGTCCAACACATTTTATCCTTGACATGCTATACTTCAAAACCGTTTGACCCTTCACATAAAATCATGCTAGTTTCACAGGCTTTCACCCATGATCATGTTGTATAATCATTTCCCTTTTGTCTCCTTGGGCATGCTTCATCTTGACCTCTATCATTTCTGTCTTGACTGAGAAATATTCCACAAATGTGGCCTTGTCCATTAAGATGATCTGCATAAAACCTACTCACCCTGAAGATGAGGCCTATTCGTTCAGCAAGGTGAAGAAAAAAATTTTTATCAGCCAAAGATCCTCAGGAAAACAAAGTCTTTACAGAAGAAAGTCTACTATATTGTGGAAGATCAGTGCCCCTGAGCAAAGGCTTGATCAAAAGGGGAAAATGTGAATGGAAAGTTTCAAAATGGAGGTACTCATGTCAAGATGGTGAAATGGCATGGCCAGCATGCATTCCCAGGGAGCAAAAGGTCAGAATGTAAACAATTTGTTCCTGGGAAGAATGTGTTTATGACTCCAATCATGTATAACCAAGCTGCTGGCGCCATTCACCTTGGGAGTATCATCACTCCCTCCTAGCCAAATGGCTGACCTTTAACTGTCAAAGGACTTCAAAGCTGAAGCTGATATTCTCTATAATCAATCATTAAGCCCTACCTTTCCTTTGTTTTCTATGTATAAACATCCCCCACTCCACGTGAATAGTGGGGTTGTTTGTATTTTTACTTAGTGCTGCTTAGCTCAAGCTGTGTTATTCCACAATAAAACTCCTTTTTTTTCACTCCTAACAGAGTAAGAGATTTTATTCTTTGACAAACTCAATCAGTGAAGAAACCAGGCAGATGTTAGAAGTGGTTCAAAGGGGAAGTCAAAAAAGCACAAATTTATATGGAGTAAAAGAATGTTGAAATTAATAAAATGGAGACATTAATGAAATAATGAAAAGGAGCCAAAATTGGTTTTTCCACAGTGGAGAAGGGAAATCAATTAAACCTCTATCTGACAGGGCAGAATTTGTATATCTAAAGACAAGGATTGTTTTGCATTGCAATCAGTTATCTACAATTTATGGAGTTGTAGCACGAACTATACTTACAGTTAAGAGTTTTAAGGAACAGGATACAACTTGAGATCAGGATCAACAGGCTGCAGTTCAGGGTCTAGATCCGGAAGCATGTAGGCAAAGTCTCCCTTCTTTAGTGCAGGACAGCTCTCTCAGCTCCTCTTGGCCCTGCAGGCCTCCTCTCAGCCCCCTCAAGACGGGCTCCTCTTGGTCCTGCAGTCTGTCACCAATGACTGCTGCAGGCCCCCTTCTGGGCCTGTCACTGTCTTCAGTGTTATAGCCCTTGACCCATGTTACAGTTCTTCTAGGAGGTTCCTTGCCTCCTCTCTCTCTACTTCTTCTTTCTTTCTTCTGCTTCTCTTCCTGCCTCTTTCTGTCTCTAAAAACCTCTGTGATATTGCTTACTTGTATCTACGAACTCCTTATCAATTTCAAAGCATGGACCTACCACCAAGGCCACGAACTGACCAATCCCATTGGTAGGCCACAGATACTTCGTTTGAATAGTAGGCTAGAGACACTTCATTTGCATGGTTGATAGCACTTCATTTGCATAGTCTGTTGAGTAATCCTTGCAAGGTGCATACACCAATTACAGGGCAGGCTGCAGCCCAGGGCCAGACAAAAAGTCAAGTTGTTTACAGCTTGCCCAGGAAATGTCAGTCAACCTGAACAAAAGTAACAAGCCCTCTGGGGTAGGAAACTAGGGCAAAGGTAACTCCTTAGGGCTTAGGGGAAAAATCTCTCAAGCTGTTTTTCCAAAGAACCAAGGCAAAAGGCTACATAAAGGAACTCATTTCACCACAGATATTCTTAGACAATGCACAGTTTTCCACTGATGCACACATTTTTTCATTTTTAATTTGACTTTAAGCCCTCATTCTCCTGGACTGGGAAGAAACTCCCATTCCTCAAACTCATTCCCACAAATTATGTAGCTGGTGCTGCAGTCCAGGGTGGTGGTAAATTAAATCTCAGTCATTACTGGGGGCTGTCTCTTTCCAGATACCAGGCTAATGCAAAGGTCCTGAGAGGTTCAAAATACTTGGATAGCCTTCTCTGTTCTCTGGTTAACATAAAAAACAAATAAACAAAAAACCCAGCTGCCAATGAGTCAATTCCAACTCATGGAGACACCATGTGTGTAGAGTAGAACTGTGATTCATAGAGTGTTTAATGGCTGATGTTTTGGAAGTAGATGACCAGGCCTTTTTTTGAGACGTCTCTGTGTGAACTTGAACTTCAAAACTTTCAGTTAGTAGCTGAGCACATTAACCTTTTGCGTCACCCGGGGACTCTTTGGTTAACATAGTATACTCTATTGTCCAAACCTGGAAGCAGTTGGGCTTTGAAGCTTTTGTGTCATATATAAATCCAAGAATCTTTGCCATGGCTGTGAGTTACTTGATGAATGCCAGGCACTATGCTAAATGCTTTACAAAGAATATTTATTACTTTAAAGGCTTTTTAGAACTTTAAAAAAAATTTTTAACACATAAACTAACACATAAACATAATCGCAAAATTCATAGTATAAAAAGACTCAATGAAAAGCAACAATTCTCTTTTTACTCTTTCTCCCCTTCCACCCCTATTCTGCTGTCCAGAGGGATCACTATCAACTCAAACTCTGTTTTCAGTTTTCATACTAATTTTCTCCATATATAAGTTTACTCTTTTGGTTGGAATTCTGTTATATTAATCTTTGATCAAAAACATTCATTAATGTGAGAAACAGTCTTAGCACTCTGGAATCCAGATCTCCGGGGTCCATGGAGTTAGAGTAACCTGCCAAGGCTGTTGCCCATTAGATGTCCTTTTGAACTTTGAGCCTTGAAGAAATTGGTTTCTAAAAGTCACCTTTGAGTCAAACAATGGTCTAGATACACTAGTGGAGACTGTTTTGCTTTAGGCATTGGGCGATTTTGAAGAATTATCTATGTGCAGTCAGTTTCAAGGAACAGAAACTCCAAGCTCAGAATAGAAGTTGTGTTTTAGGGTAAATTAGTATTATATAAACAGTTCTGGCCCTGATTCCATGGAAATGCCAATAAGATGTGGTATAAGAATTTTGGAAGTTCTTTTCATCTTCAGAACATTTTTTACTCCCTAGTGGAAATGTTACCCCAATTTGCAAATCGTATATTCAATAAACTTCAATTTCTATTATTGGATTAATGTGATTTTTGTGTTAACAAATGGTAGCTGGGCACCATTCAATTTTCTTCTGGTCTCATGGCAAAGGATACAGTTGTTAATGGAGGAAATCAGACATGAAGTTTAGTTCCTCCTCCACCTGACTCTCCTTTTTCTCTGCTGCTCCAGATGAATAGAGACCAGTTGGTGCACCTTGGATGACAGCTCCCAAGCTTTTAAGACCCAAACACTATACATTGAGCTAGGAGGTAGAACAGAAACACTAAGAACAATATTGAGCTAATTGACTAGGCTAATAACCCATGAAACCATGACCCTAAATCTCTGAACCAAGAAAAAAAATCCCATGAGGTATTTGGTTATACATAAGCAGCATCAGTAACTGTTTTTCATGTTCCTCATTAGCAACTACATTCTGGGAAACCTCAGATTGCATATTATTACTATACACACAGCAACACTAACTTATTAAGGCACAGACTCCTCCTTGGGAGACTAACAGAAAATCTAATACTAATCTATTTTGTAAATCATAGTTCAAACTTCAGATATTTTAGTTATGGTCTTTACAGCTTTTCTAAGTTTATCAATGGAAATTTCTAATTTGAGGGTTATAATATCTAAAATAGTTGAAATCTGATTTTTTTCTTTTAATGCAGGAATCAGCTATTTCAGTAACTAATAGTGTTATACTGACAATAAAGTATCTTATCGTAAGGGTTTTTGTCATCTCCTTTCTTCTTTTAATCCACTTAAAGTTTCTTTTCTACTCTTAATTTTTACATTACTCTTATATTTCTTATTTTTCTCTTTGGTTAACTGATAATGCATAGACACATAGGAATAGCATAACAAGAACCAGTCCAATCTGCATTTAGCAGACAAACCATTAGTTACACAGTTTAGGAGAAAGGAGAAAGCAGTTTCTTATATCCAGAAAATAGAACATCAAAATATCAACAATATTCCCCACATAAAACCCTTAATAATCTTTTAGTCCTCTCAGTCCTCTGTAATTAATTTCTGTTCTATTAGCTCCTGGATCAGCAGTCTGTGAAAACACATCAGCTTCTACACCACAATCCTGGAAAACTTGATTCAGTCTAGTAGTATCCACATTCAAAATATCTATCACGGTCCTTTCCATAAATCTCTGATACAGTCCATTTTGTTGAAATAATCTGGTCATGCACTTTCAGGGAGTCAGCAAAGCAAAAACTCTCTGTAGATGACAAAACATAAAAATGGCCATGGTTAACTTATTACTAATAATAAACAACCTGATGAGAATTTATTACAAAAGTAATGCAAAGCAAAATAAAGTCAATTAAAAAATCTTTAGACAAAACTTCTCTAAACATAATGATTAACTCTATTTTTGAAGAACTTCAGATATAATGTGTAATATTCCTGAGACATTATAGCATATATATAGTTAGGATATACCAAGAATATACCAAGATTATCAAGTCTCTAAACATCTGAATAAAACTCCATAGGTAAACTTTGTGAATCTCCCAGTTGAAATCATTGGCTTTGATGATGCTGGATTCAAATTAAAGAAATAAAAAGCCACAACCACATTAGCAATTTAACAAATAACTGAAATTATGACTGATAATATTATACTATTGTTGTGTAATATCAGGCATAGAAGAGACGCTAACACTTGTACAAATTTTTAACCTAAAGAAAATTACGCCCTTCCCCTGATTTGACAACACATTTCATGCAACTCATAACACATTAAATAAACCTTTATTATTTTTAGCACTTTCCCCTTACAAAGTGGGTACAGTTAACATGAACTCAGGAGCTTATTATAATGACACAGAACCTTTGCCTTCTAGGCAGATTACATAGGGATAAAGTTAACTCTTCAATTCAGTAATTAAAGAAATTTTTTCATTTTAACAGGGAGAGACCCAATTTTTTATGTACTCTTTGATACTAAAAGGAGCCCTGGTTGTGTGCTGGTTAAGCGCTTGGCTTGGATAAAATTTAGTGGTTTGTACCCACCAGCCTCTCTGTGGGAGAAAGATGTGGCATAAAGATTGCAGCCTTAGAAATACTATGGATCAGTTCTACTCTGTTCTATAGGGTTGCTATGAATCAGAATCAACTAGATGGCAGTAGGTTTTAAAAATCTCTTAAAAATCTAATAAAGCTGTTAAAAATCTAATAAATTAACGTATTGAACTTTTGGTAGGACAGATAAAAACTTTGACCATATCAAATAAAATTCCCTTTGTATAATTTTTTAAGCTTTATGTCTTTATCCCATATCTCTTATAGTACAACTTTTTAAAGTGGCAAAAATGAACACTTCATTAGCATACCCATAAATATATATATATATATATCTCCTTTGTGTGGCATATAAAAATGAAAAGTAGAAGTACATAACTTAAATTATAATGAATATCCATTGATTCCATTTAATATCAGTAATATACCTAAAGATCTTGGAAGTTATCTTCAAGCCTATATGCCAAAAAATATAATTACTGTTGCAATAAAGCTTTCTCTTACATTTTTCAATCTAACCTTAGCCCTTTTAAGATTTTATCAACTGATTTTGGCATCAAAAAAGTCTCTGCTCCACCTGACCATTGTATTAATTGATACAGGTATGACTAGAAGTGGAAACATTTTCCCCAGGTAATTTTGGATGTTTTCATTGTGATTTTTGTCTTTTGTCTTTCTAAAAATTCCTCTACGATAGTGAAGGTTGCTTATGGCTCTTTAATATTGGGGATCCACCTAGTTTCTGATAGCTGTATTAAGACAGTATTTGTTTTGTTTTAAACCCACCAATGTTCACCTTATTTATCATATTTTTCAATATCTTTAAAAGATTTCCATCCTGTTGGGAGGGGTCCTATGACTTTTTTTTTTAAACTATTTTCCTGATAATCAGTTTAGCCTTCTTTTATCACCCTTACTAAGAGCAACCCAGTAATTACTAAAACTTTAACAATTTTTAGCCAAACCCATGAAATCGTAGCTAGCCACTTAACCTTTTTTTTTTTTAACTTTTTATTTTCCATCTAAGTTTTTTGTCCTATGCTTTCCTTTTTCTTATTCTGGAAGTACCAGTCTTTTTACTTTACGACAAAATTATGCCTTTTTCCCTTAACAAAATATATTCCACATACTCAATCTAGCCCAAGTTACTTAAAAAGATTTTAGAAATTGTCTTTAGGCTGACATATTACAAAACATAGAAAACAAATTCACTTTCATTAGCTCATGGGTATATTGTCATTGTTAGGTGCTGTCTAGTCAGTTCCAACTCATAGCAGCCCTATGTACAACAGAATGAAACACTGCCCAAATGTCCATCAACTGATGAATAGACAAACAAAGTGGAATATTATTTGACACTAAAAAGGAATGAAAAATGAATACACTCCTGTGTCTGGCAACTTTAATTCAGCATTATGATTTTGAGATTTATCCATACTGTGTGTGTCAGTAATTCATTACTTTTTATTTCTGAGCAGTATTCCACTGTAAAAATATATCACAATTTATCATTTTCCCGATCATGAATGTGTGGGCTGTTTCTAGTATTTGGCTCTAATGAATGAAGCTGCTATAGCCATTCTTGTAGAAGTCTTTTTGTGAGCGTTGTATTCATGTCTCCTGGCTACATACCTGGCAGTGGAATTGTTGGGTCATAGGATAGGTGTATGTTTAATTTATAGAAACTACTGAACAGTTATTTGTACCATTTTACGCTTTTTCAGCAAATATGAGTGATCCAGTTCCTCCATATCCTTGCCAACAGTTTAATCTTTTTAATTTAAGCTAGTTGTGTAGTGGTATCTCATTGTGGTTTTAATTTACACTTCTCTAATGGCTAATATGGACCCCTGGTGGCATAGTAGTTAAGAGCTATGACTGCTAACCAAAAGGTCAGCAGTTTGAATCCACCAGGTGCTCCTTGGTAACCGTATGGGGCAGTTCTACTCTGTCCTATAGGGTTGTTATGAGTCACAATCGACACGATGGCAATGGATTTTTTAAATGGCTAATAATGTCAGACACCATAATATCTTAAAAATAAAAAAGATTTGCTTTTAAGGTGGTTAATCCTTTTTTTTTAATTTTTTTTTAGTGTACTTTAGGTGAAGGTTTACAGAACAAATAGTTTCTCATTAAACAGTCAGTACACATATCATTTTATGACATTGGTTAACAACCCCATGACATGTCAACACTTTCCCTTCTCGACCTTGGAGGACATTTTTTTTTTTTTGGTGAAAATATACATGGCCAAAGATACATAAGGTGGTTAATCCTTGTTTGATTTAAGGATAATATTGACTTTAAAATTTGGAAATTATTTAGTATGAATCATTTTATAAATACTTGCCTCTGGGCAAGATTTAAATTGAACTCTGCTTTAATTAAAATCCTTCAGGACAGCCAACTAAGATTTGACAGTAATAAAGTAAGAAAAATGAAGGAAAACCATACCAGTACATTTAGTAAAGTGTTGGGTGATAATTTCCCATAGGTCTCTCATGTTTCTGCATCTCTTATGAGCAGAGGCCCTCACAGTCTTTTATTCTGGGCTATCTTTTTTAAGGATTTTGTATAGCCTTAGAAGATAGTGTCTCCTTTGGGTGTAGAGCATAGATTTGTTGCTGCTCAGTATAATTAGAAAAATAATTTTTCCCTCTGGGGCAAAGGTTGGGCAGGTTTGCTTATTAGAGCCGTCGTGGTGCACTAGTTAAGAGCTTGGCTGCTAACCAAAAGGTTGGTAGTTTGAATCCAGCAGCATCTCTTTGGAAACTCAATGGGGTAGTTCTACTCTGTCCTATAAGGTCACTATGAGTCAGAATCAACTCGACGTCAATGGGTTTGGTTTTTTTTTTGATAAAAAACTAGGGCTTCCTAAGCTCAGGTTTCCTTAGCTGTGAGGTAAACACACTGTACGTGCCAGCATCCATCTGGGCTCACCTTCAAGTTGCCTCATGGGACTTAGGGGACAAGAGGAATCAATGTGAGCATGAAGCTCATGCTGTTCCATGAGTAATAAAGTTCTTTGTCTCTCACCCAGGTGTCTTGTGGAGATGGCGTCAGACTTGGCAGTGTTCATTCTGTTATACATAAGGTCACCATGAGTTGGAGCTGACTCGAAGGCTACTAGCAACAACAACAAGATGTTTAATTTTATAAGAAACTCCTAAGCAGTTTTCCAAAGTGGTAGTATCATTTTACATTCCCATGAGCAGTGTATAAGAGTTCTCTTATGAGCTTTTAAACAAATGTTTATATAGATAGTTGTGATGGTTAAGGTTGTGTGTCAACTTGGCTGGGCCATGATTCTCAGTTGGTTGGCAGTTATGTAATGATGTAGTTTGGCAGTTATGTAAAGATGTAGTCATCCTCCATTTTGTGATCTGATGTGAGCAGGCAATCAGCTGAAAAGAGAGTTTCCTTGGGAGTGTGGCCTGAATTAATATATATGGATGTTCTGGCAAAGCTCACTTACTTGCTCTGGATCCTGCATCTGGCTCATCATTATCTGACCTCCAGTTCTTGGAACTTGAGCCAGCAACCTGCTATATTGCCTGCCAGTCTTGGGATTTGTAGGCCTCCACAGGCTGTGAGACAGCAGCCTGCCATCTTACCTGCTGATCATGGATTCATCAGCCTCCACAGCCCATGAACAAGTAGCCTGCCATCTGACACGTGGATCTTGGGTTTATCAGCCTCTGCCGCTACATGAGTCAGGAGAAGCCTCCAGTCTGATGTCTGACCCATGGACTTGTGACTTGCCAACCTCTACAACTGTGTGAGCCATTTCCTTCAGATAAATCTCTCTTTCTGTATATTTATATACATACACACCACTGGTTTTGCTTCTCTAGAGAACCCAGCCTAAGACATTTGGTACCAGGAGTGGGGTGGTTCTAGAGAAACAGAATCATGAGTTTTCTAAATTTATTCTCAAGCCTGTGTAGTCTTAAAGGCACTGATGACTCTGAATCCAGTAGTAAAAAGGGGGCTGCTAATCCATGATGTGAGGTGGCAATATTAATACTCAAGTATCACCACCAGTAGATTAAGTATTGGTGAGAAGTGAGGCTCTGGGTGATCACATGTTTGATATTTTCTACAATTTTGTCAGAATGAGAAGTATAAGGAAGCTGGTTGGTTGGTCCTACTTTTGCTAGACAAAGTGGTGGAAGAAAGAGATGAGCTCAGGGCTTCAGAGTCACAACTCAAGCATGGCATAAAAGACCTGGAAGTTGCCACTTGTGCCCTGAAAGTAAGCCTTACTTCGTGTAGTAGTAGAGTTGATACTGCCAAAAACCAAACCCAGAGTCTTATCATAGGAGTGGTTGAATTCCCAACCTTGAATGGTGTCAGAAGTTAAAGTAAGGGCATTGATTAGGAAGAAATGGGATCCTGAAACTTGGGGTGGGTACCTATGGGCAGATAATCAGGACGCTGGGGACATTGAGCCCCTAAATTTCATTGAATCACTCCTGCCAACAGAACCAGCCCTCTCACTCACATCTGAAGAGATTACTCCATCTTTATCTCCTAAGCCACGCTCCCCAGTAAAACCACTATCCCCTCCACCAACATCTGATGTGATTAACCCAGCGATTTCTGAAGAGGCTTTGTCTGAGTCATCTCCTGGGCAGTGTCTGAGTCATTGCCAGAGCATTGCCTGGAGCAGATACCTTACAAGACATTGCTGAATGTTCCCAGGACCCACCCCAACACCCATTTTTGCTTCTAGACCCATAACTACACTTAAGTCTGAGCGAACCCCAAAAGGTGAAGTAGAAAGCGTGACCCAGGAGGAGGTGAGCTATACTCCAAAAGAACTGCTTGGTTTTTCTAACATATACAAACAGAAATCTGTGGAATATGTGTGGAATGGTTATTAAGGGTGTGGGATAATGGTGCAAGGAACGTAAGGTTGGATCAGTCTGAGTGTATAGATATGGACCCACTAAGCACAAATCCTTCATTCAATGTTTCAGAGGTTAGAAAAGGCTATAATAGCTTATTTGGTTGGTTCTCTGAAGCATGGATTAAGCAGTGGCCTACACTAAATCAAGTTGAAGTACCAGACCTTCCTTGGTATACTTTAGAAGAAGATATCCAAAGGTTTAGGGAGATTAACATGTTAGAGTGGATTTATCAGGTTGGACCCACAAACCCACCCATGAGTGCCTAGGAGATACACCTTTCACCGCAACTGTGAGGAACAAATATGTGAAAGGAGCCCCAGCCAGCATCCTTGAAGACTGCTGTGATTGCTATTTTATGTAAGTCAGATTCGACAGTGGGAATTGTTCTAACTGAATTAAGTCACGTAATATGGGGCTGATTGGACTCCATGATGGTAGGATCCAAGTGGCAGCACTCAATCGACCAAGGCAAGGTGGTGTGGTTATCATAAAGGACAACAGAGTCAAAGCAGTAATCAGGTTAATTTGACTCGTATGGACTTATGGCTTTGGCTGCTTTTTCATGGTGTCCCTAGGAGTGAAGTAGATGGGAACTCTACTAAATATTTACTTTATCTGTACAAGTGGAAGAATTCTAGGTCAAGTGAACGGCAGTCTAACTTGAATTGCCAGAATAGAGTCATGGCCCCTCAGTCAATTCCCAGACTTGAATCAGTTTACAGACCCACTCCCCTTGAATGAAGGGGAGGCCAGGTTCCCTTTAGGAAGGACCTCACTGCACTTCCAAAAATTTATACTGTTAATCTTTCTCCTAGCCTTCCCCAAAGGGATCTATGGCCTTTTCAAGAGTGTCATGGATTGAATTGTGTCCCCTAAAAATATATGTCCACTTGGCTAGGTCATGATTCCCATTATTGTATGATTGTCTACCATTTTGTTATCTGATGTGATTTCCCTATGTGTTGTAAATCCTATCGCTATGATGTAATGAGACGGATTAGTGGCAGGTATATTGATGAGGTCTACAAGGTTAGATAATGTGTTAAGCCAATCTCTTTTGAGATATAAAAGAGAGAAGCGAGTAGAGAGACAGCGGGCCCTCATACCACCAAGAAAGCAATGCCGGGAGCAGAGTGTGTCCTTTGGACCTGAGGTTCCTGTGCTGATATGCTCCCAGACCAAGGGAAGATTGATGACAAGGACCTTCCTTCAGAGCCGACAGAGAAAGAAAGCCTTCTTCTGGAGCTGATGCCCTGAATTTGGACTTATAACGTACTAGACTGTGAGAAAATAATTTCTCTTTGTTAAAGCCATCCACTTGTGGTATTTCTGTTATAGCAGCACTAGATGACTAAAACAAAGAGTTACTGTTCACTGGGGAAAACGAAATGATCAGATTTTTAGGGGATTATTGGACACGCTATGAACTGACACTAATTCCAGGAGACCCAAAGTGTCACTGTGGCCCACCAGTCAGAAAGGGGACATATGGAGGTCAGATTATTAATGGAGTCTTAGCTCAGGTCCATCTCACAGTGGGTCCATTGGGTTCCCAAATCCACCTATAGTGATTTCCCCAGTTCCAGAATGCATAATTGGAATAGACATACTCAGCAAGTGGCAGAACCCTCACATTAGATCCCTGACATGTGGAGTAAGGGCTATGTATGGTAGGAAGAGCTACGCAGAAGCCATTAGAATTGCCTTTTCCTAGGAAAATAGTAAACAAAAAACAATGCCGTATTCCTAGAGGGATTACAGAGATTAATGTCATCATCAAGGACTTGAAGGATTGCAGGGGTTGTAATTCCCACCATATCCCCATTTCACTAGCCTACTTGTCCTGTGCAAAATAATCTTGGAGAATGGCAGTGGATTATTGTAAACTTGACCATGTGATGACTCCAACTGCAACTGCTGTTCCAGATGTGGTTTCATTTCTTGAGCAAATTAATATGTCTTCTGGTACCTGGTATGCAGCTATTGATTTGGCCAATGCCTATTTCTCAATTCCCATTTCAAAAGATCACCTGATGCAGTTTTCCTTCAGTTGGCAAGGCCAGCGATACATTTTCACTGTCCTACCTTAACCCTATTTCATAATTTAGTCTGCAAGGACATTGATCACCTTTGCCTTCCACAAGTCATCACACCGATCCATTACATTGATGACATTATGCTGCTTGGACCTAGTAAGGAGGAAATATCAGTGATCCTGGATTTATTGGTAAGACATTTGTGTGTTAGAGGGTGGAAGATTATTTCAACAAAAATTCAGGCCGTTTCCACCTCAGTGAACTTTCTAGGGGTCCAAAGCTGTGGGATATGTCGAGACATTCTTTCGAAAGCAAAGGATAAGTTGTTACATCTGGCCTTTACTAGAACTAAAAAGGAGGCACAATGCCTAGTGGGCCTCTTTGAGATTTGGAGGCATATATTTCTTATTTGGGTGTGCTACTCTCGCCTATTTATCAATTGACTTGAAAGGCTGCTAGTATTGAGTGGGCACAGAACAAGAGAAGGCTCTGCAATAGGTTCAGGCTGCCATGCAAGCTGGTCTGACCCTTGGGCCATATGATCCGGCTGATCTAATGGTGCTTGAAGTGTCAGTGGCAGATAGAGATGCTGTTTGGAGTCTTTGGCAGGCCCCTATTTGTGATTTTGGAGCAAAGTCCTGCGATCCTCTGGAGATAACTACTCTCCTTTTGAGAAACAGCTTTTGGCTTGTTACTGGGCTTTAGTAGAGACTGAATGCTTACCCACAGGCCACCAAGTCATCAAGTAACCTGAGCTGCCCATCATGAACTGGGTGTTGTCTGACCCACAGAGCCATAAAGTCAGACAAGCACAGCAGCACTCCATCATTAAATGGAAGTGGTATATATGAGATTGGGCCTGAGCAGGACCTGAAGGCACAAGTAAATTGCATGAGAAAGTGGCCCAAATGCCCATGGTCTCCACTCCTGCCACATTATCTGCCCTCTCCCAGTCTGCACTTGTGGCCTCATGGGGAGTTCCTCATCATCAGTTGACCGAGGAAGTGAAAACTCATGCCTGATTTATGGATGGTTCTGTGCAATATGCAGGCACAACTCGAAAGTGGACAGAGGCAGCACTACAGCCCCTTTCTGGGACCTCCCTGAAGGACAGGGTGAAGGGAATTCCTCCCAGTGGCACAACTTTGAGCAGTGTACCTGATTGTTCACTTTGCTTGGAAGGAGATATAGCCAGATGTGCCACTGTATTCATGGGCTGTGGCCAACAGTTTGGCTGGATGGTCAAGGACTTGGAAGGAACATGATTGGAAAACTGGTGACAAGGAGGTATGGGGAAGAGATATGTGGATAGACTTCTTTGAATAGACCAACAAAGTGAAGATATTTGTTGTCTCATGTGAATGCTCACCAAAGGGTGACCTTGGCAGTGGAGGATTTTAACAATCATGAAGATGAGGATGATGCGTTCTGTGGAAATCAGTCATCCTCTTTCCCCAGCCACTCCCGTCATTGCCCAATGGGCTCATGAACAAAGTGGCCATGGTGGCAGTGATGGAGGTTATGCATGGGCTCAGCAACATGGACTTCCACTCACCAAGGCAGATTTGGCTACAACCACTCTTGAGTGCTCAATCTGCCAGCAGGAGAGACCAGCACTGAGTCCCCAATACGGCACAATTCTTCGAGGCGTTCAGCCAGCAACCTGGTGGTAAGTTGAATATATTGGACTGCTTCTATCATGGAAAAGGCAGTGTTTTGTTCTTACTGGGATAGACACTTACTCTGGATTTAGGTTTACCTTCTCTGCACACAATGCTTCTACCAAAACTACCATCTGTGGACTCACAAAATGCCTTATCCACTGTCATATTATCCCAAACAACATTGCCTCGGATCAAAGGACCACTTCACAGCAAATGAAGCGCAGTGATGGGCCCATGCTAATGGAATTCACTGGTCTTAACATGATCCCCATCATCCTCAAGCAGTTGGCTTGGTGGAACAATGGAATGGCCTCCTACAGACACAATTATGGTGCCAGCTAGTTGGCAATACTTTGCAGGGTTGGGGCAATGTTCTCCAGGAGGCTGTATATGCTCTAAATCAGCATCCAATATATGGTGCTGTTTCTCCCATAGCTAGGATTCATGAGACCAGGAATCAAGGAGTGGAAATGGGAGTGGCACCACTCACTATTAACGCTAGTGACCCATTCACAAAATTTTTGCTTCCCGTCCCCAAGACCTTATGCTCTGAAGATTTAGAAGTCTTAGTTCCAAAGGGAGGAATGCTCCCAACTGGAGACGCAACACAGATTCCATTGAACTGGAAGTTGAGAATGCCGCCAGGACACTTCAGGCTCCTTATGTCTCTGAATCAACAGGCAAAGAAGGGAGCTACCATATTGGCTGGTGTGATTGATCCTGACTACCAAGAGGAAATTGGATTGGTGTTGCATAATGGAGGTATAGAAGAGTATGTCTGGAATACAGGAGATCCCTTAGGGTGTCACTTAGTACTATCATGCCTTGTGATTAAAGTCAATGGAAAACTCCAGCAATCCAATTCCGACATGACTACTAAGGGCCTAGACCTTTCAGGTATGAAAGTTTAAGTTACCCCACCAGGCAAAGAACTATGACAAGCTGAGGTACTTGGTGAGGGTAAAGGGAATACTGAACAAGTGGTGGAAGGAGGTAGTTCTAAATACCAGTTAAGACCACTTGACAGTTGCAGAAATGAGGACTGTAATTGTTGTATTTCTTCATTTTTTTTTCTTGGTTTTTGGAAGCTTCTTTTTTGTTTTTCATTTTTTTATTGTTGTAATTAAATGAAGTTTACATTTCAAGTTAGTCTCCCATACAAAATTTTTTATACAGACATTGTTATGAGACCCTAATTGCTCACCCCATTCTGTGACAGCACACTCCTTCTTTCCGCCCTGATTCCCCATAACCATTCATCCAGCTCCTAACTCTCTCTGCCTTCCCATCTCACCTCTGGACAGAAGCTGCCCGTTTGGTCTCTTGTATCTACTTGACTAAGAGG
>NW_004444018.1:4275262-4296686 GCF_000243295.1 Trichechus manatus latirostris
ATGAGTTTAGTGCTGTCATCCTGATATCTCTTTTTGTGTGTTGTTCAAAGTTTCTTTGTTCCCCTTTATTTTCTGTGCTGAGTCGTTTTTCTTTATGTATTTTTTTTTCATCTTTTTCATTGTTGTAGATTTTGTGTTTGATGGGTCTTTTTTTTTTTACTTTTTTATTTTGATCTGTAGGATTGTTAGATTACTTTGTGGTTACCTTAATATTTATGCCTATTTTTCTAAGTATATACCAGTCTTTTATTACTTTATATCACCTTGACTTCCCCTCCATATAAAAAATCAATGTCTGCATTTTTTTAAGTCCCTCTTTTTGGTTTTAATGTTGTCCTTTTTTACATATTGATATCTCTGTTTCCTTATTTTCAATGTTTTAGCTTTGATGTATTTTCAACTTCCCTATCTGAGTCAATATCTGATTGCTCTGTCCTGTGTTCTACTCTTGCATTGTTATCTGGTGTTATTGATTATCTAACCATAGGACTCCCTTTATTATTTCTTGTAATTTTGGTTTGGTTTTTGCAAATTCCCTAAACTTCTGTTTATCTGGAAATTCCCTAATTTTGCCATCATATTTGAGAGACAGTTTTGCTGGATATATGATTCTTTGCTGGCAATTGTTTTCCTTCAAAGCTTTATACATGTCATCCCATTGCCTTCTTACCCACATGGTTTCTGCTGAGTAGTCAGAGCTTATTCTAATTGACTCCTCTTTGTAGATGACTTTTCTTTTATCCCTAGCTGCTCTTAAAATTCTCTCTTTATCTTTGGTTTTGTTAAGTTTGATTATAATATGTCTTGGTGACTTTCTTTTGGGATCTACCTTATGTAGGGTTCAATGAACATCTTAGATAGATATCTTCTCATCTTTCATGATATCAGAGAAGTTTTCTGTCAGCAAATCTTCAACAATTTTCTCTGTATTTTCTGTTATCCCCCCCGTTTTGGTACTCCAGTCACTCATAGGTTATTTCTCTTGATAGAGTCCCACATGATTCTTAGAGTTTCCTCATTCTTTTTAACTCTTTTATCTGATTTTTCCTCAGATAAGTTGGTGTCTAGTGCTTTATCTTCAATGTCACTAATTCTAATTTCTACTGCCTCACTTCTGCTCCTATGACTTTGTATTGAGTTGTCTAATTCTGAAATTTTATTTTTAATCTTCTGGATTTCTGATTGCTGTCTCTCTATGGATTCTTGCAGCCTATTAAATTTGTCATTATGTTCTTGAATAACTTTTTTAAGTTCCGCTACTACTTTGTCTGTATGTTCCCTGGAAGTTTCTACATTTTGTAGAATTTCCTTTCTAATTTCTAGAAGAGTTCTGTATATTAATCTTCTGTATTCTGCTTCTGGTAATTCCAAGAAGTTCTCTTCCTCCAGAGAATTTATTGATTCTTTATTTTGGGAGCTTGCCGAAGCCATGATGGACTGCCTGTTTATGTGATTTGATATTGACTGTTGTCTCCGAGTCATCAATAAGTTATTATAATTTTATTTTATATTTGTTTAGTGAGTCCTAGCTTCTTATTTTGTTTTGTTTTGATATGCCCAGATAGGCTGCTCGTGTGCATAGTTTGATTTTTGACACCTTTGTATATCTAACGTCCTGTCACCAGGTAGTTAGTTCTGTAATTACGTATGTGCACACAGGACTCCATTAAATTTTCCTATATGGGTTCAGCTCGGGTGTTCACCAAGTGTGTGATGCAGGCTTTCACCCCAGTCCTAGAGAGGCATGGGAGAGTGGTGCAGGCACTGGACTCTGGCTGTGGTAGGGGATCATGCACTGAGCCAGGCAGGGTGCTGATGGCTGACCCTGAGAGTCTGAAATTAAAGCATGTCCCTATTCCCTAGGGTGAGTAGGTAGGTGAGTTTTGCAGCCGGACTATGAGCACCCCACTCTGTTGGCTGTAAAGACTCGAGGGCACCACTTTTTCTTGGACTCCTGCAGCGGGTGACTAGGAACTTTAGGTGATATCACCAGTCCTCAAGCCCCTGCTGCAGATGGATAAAAGTGCCTACTTAAGGGGCAGGGCTGTTTCGAGGGTCACAAATCTGCCAGTTCACAGCTGAAGCAGTTGAAGTTAAACTTCAGATTTTCGCCCTGTTGTACTGTGGAAGTGAGGGCTAACGCTGTTGAGATGGGTCCCCACAAGTCTATACAGGGGTGTAAGGCACTCAGAGTCTGTGGACCCCTGATACCTGTGCCTAGCAAAGGAGTTGTGCCGACCCTGTGTTCCTGGCTTAGGGGAGCCAGTAGCTTATTTGTTCCCTCTCCAAGGCCAGGAGAATGGGTCAGGGCACCTTTTGGGATCTATTTCTGGCCCAGAGGACTCCTGGTGCAGAGTGTGGAGGGAGGAGGTAAAAGGGAGAGGTTTTTCCCAAATGGGCTTTTTTTTTTTTTTTAAATCCCCATGAAAGGCTGCACGCATGCACTTATCTTTAGCCACTTGGGAGCTGCTTTTCACTGGTTTGGAGAGTCCAGGCAGAATGTCTCCTGTTGGATCTCTCTCGATGTGGAAACTACTTTCCAAGTGCGTGCATAGCTGTTTGCCTGCTTCACTGAGGTCCCGGCTCAGCTGAGGAGTTGCCCATGTGGCTGAAGAGTTGCCGTCCCGCTGCAGCTGCTCTGGTGCTGCTGGCTTCTTCCAAACCGTCTCCCTCTCCCCCCGCCACTCAGTCTGATTCCTCAACTTTGCCTTGTTCAGAGCTCTTAGGTATTCATATATAATCAAATCCCTTGTTTTTCCAGGACTTTGTTGTAAGAGGGATATAGGAAGCATCTGACTACACCACCATCTTGGCTCTGCCTACCTTCATTGTTTATTACATGTGTATGTGTACGTATATATATATAGCATATAGTGTATATTTTTGTTTTCTTCTCTCCCTTATATAAAATATAAAATGTAAACAGGGCTAGTGCATTTTTGAGTGTACGCTTGTTAGTTGTATCATGCTAGGCACAAGTATAACTTTGTAATTGTCTTTATTTAGAGATTATGTATCATTTAAGGAGATGTGTACAAACACCAAGTTGACAAGGGGTGGACTGTGATGGTTAAGGTTGTATGTCAGCTTGGCTGGGCCATGATTCTCAGTGGTTTGGCAGTTATGATGTAGTTGGGCAATCATGTAATGATACAGTCATCCTCCATTTTGTGATCTGATGTGAACGTCTAATGAATTGAAAAGGGAGTTTCCTTGGAGGAGTGGCTTGCATCAAATATATATGGATGTTCTGGCAAAGCTCATTCACTTGCTCTGGATTCTGCATCTGGCTCGTCATCATCTGACCTCTGGTTCTTAGGACTAGAGCCAGCAGCCTGCCATGTTGCCTGCTGATCTTGGCATTCGTCATCCTCCGTAGCCTGTGAGCAAGTACTTGCTGTCTTACTTGCCAATCTTGGATTCATCAACCTCTGTAGCCTGTGAGCCAGTGGCCTGCTCTCTGACGTGCCTATCTTGGGTTTGTCAGTCCCTGCAGCTACGTGATTCAGGAGAAACCTGCAGCCTGACACCCGATCCACTTAGGACTTGCTAGCCTCTACAACCATGTGAACAATTTCCTTTAGATAAATTGTTTAGAGAATCCAGCCTAAGACAGTAGTTTATTTTTATTATAGAGAAATTAGAAAATATTTGTGAGTAAAGAAAATAAATCACTGTAATCCCACTACTAGACATAATGAGTTATCATACTGGTGTATATTCTTCTTGACTTTTACTACATATACAATTTTTTAAAAAAAATTGGACTATGCTCTATACATTACCCTGTATGTTGCTTTTCCCACTTAACATGGGAATAATTTTTCATCCCAGTAACTATAGAGTTACATATTCATTTTAAGTAGCCTAGTGGTATTCCAATGGGTCAAAACCAGAAGCCTGAAACTATATTGAAAGTAGTCGCTTGGCTGTTGTTGGATCTTTAGGTTGTTTTCACTTCTCATTTTTATAAACAATATTGCAGTGAACATCATTATACAAATATAATTGTATACCTCTCTAATTATTTCTTTAGGATAACCTCCAAGGAGAATTGCTGGCTCTAAATTTACACAAATTTTAAAAGCTTTTGATACCTGTTGCCAAATTGCCTTCTAACTCTGTTTTTTACTGGCTTTGTGACCTTGGGCATGTTACTTAACCTTTTTGACACCAGTTTCCTCATCAATAAAATGGAGATAACGTCAGAATGTATTGTTTTAAAGCAGTTATCACAGTATCTTGTACATGGTAAATACTCAGTGGTAGCTATTATTACTTTTTTTTTTTTTTTTAAGTTCTTCTAGTTTATACATCTACCTGGAGTGTGTAAGAATTTGTGGCTTCTCAACCTCTCAAATACTTTTACAAAGCATTATCATAAAAAAATGATTTTAGGTAATCTGACCATTTGTATTTCTTCTTTTGTCAATTGTCTAACTATTCCTTGATGATGGTCCTGCTTACTTCTCAAACATTGGGATGAACAGTAGGACACCAAGTTGTTGGAACTGTCTTGAACAATTAGGAGTCTAAAACAAGTGATTATCCTATAAACAAATTCAATAAATCTGGTACCTTCCTTTATATATTTGTGAACTTGTACTGTTGGTATTCATTGTAGTGTTAAGATTCAGAACAGAAGATTCACAATGCATTTAAAGGACTCAGTATTAATCAACCTTAAATATGTATTTGACATTATTACTTTTCCATGATGGCCTGGTTTATTATGTCAATTTTATGGGACCCCAAGTCTAATGAAATGAAGTAGAGCTGCATAACGAGCTCAAATTTATTTAATCCTCCCCCTTTTTTTGGTAGGAAAATAATCAGTAGACTAAGATGATTTTGCTAAGTTACACTTCTGGAAAGTAACAGATGCCCTGGGCACTTTACATTATACACATCACCAAACGTTACCATTTACTCAGGAGCTTTTGAAATTTCCAACATTTAACTCTGAGTGGAGGTGGGGGAATAAGGGGTAGAAGATGGAAGAAGAATACAAGAGAAGTGTATCAGATGTTTCCATCTTGGCTTTATTTTTGGAGTTTACAAACTTTTGAAAGGGGGAACAAGTTCCCGATTCATGTTTTTTCTGTGATAGAGTCCAAAAGTAAATAAGGGGCACTGTCTTAGGCTGGGTTCTCTACAGAAGCAAAACCAGTAAAGTGTATAAATATATATATATAGAGAGAGTTATATCAAGGAAACAGCTCACGCGATTGTAGAGGTTAGAACGTCCCAAGTCCGTGGCTTCTCCCAAGTCACACAGCTGCAGAAGCTGGCAAGCCCAAGATTGGAAGGTCGGAGAGCAAGGCTCCCACTCACAGGCTGTGCAGATCAATGAATCCCAGGTTCGGCAGAGAAACTGACAGCTCAAGTCCCAAGAACGGGAGATGAGATGACAGGAAGCAGCCGCAGGATCCAGAGGGAGCAAAAAGCCAGAACGTCTGCTTATATACAGAGACGGGCCACACCCCCAAGGAGACTCCCTTTCATCTGATCGGCTACTCACAGTATATTCAATTATGGGAGTGATTACATTAAAACACGGAGAATCATGGTGCAGCCAAGTTGACACACAATCTTAACCATCACACGCACCAAGAAGGTATTTCTGGGACAGCTCTTCCCTCCCAAACTGTCCTGAATATGACAACAAAACAAGAAAAAACGAACAATCCTTTGGTTTCCCCCCTTCTACCATTTCAGAGATTTAAGAAATTAATCTATTAAAATGCCTTTACACCCTGATCTGAATTATAGTATTCAAGCAATCAATTTTCAACACCTTAGTGGGACTATTCACTGACTGGTGGTCCAGGGCTAATAATGGAGCACGTGGTCATTTGGAAGAGGGCAAGCCTGATCCAGTGTCACAGGGAGAGCTTTGGGCTGCTAGATAATGGTATTAGAGCATGTGTCCTTGATAATTTGCCCAATTTCTCCAAGCCTCAGTTTTCTCGTTAGTAAAGTTCGGATGATGATTTATAGCTTGCAATCTTGTGAGGTTCAAATGAGAGGAAGTATGCAAATACCTTGCACAGTTAATAATCACTGTCTACTACCATTCTGAGTCAGAATCGACTCCACAGCAACAAGTTTGGTTTTTTATTACCATTTTGGCACCAGATTTTGATGCGTTCTCCCATAGAAGCAATAAATCTAATTTAGGATTGCAGACTGCTTGCATGCATCTTACAATTTTGCAGTATGTGTGTTTGGCTAGCTTATCTTCTCAGAGGGCAGGAGATGAATTTTAGTAGACTTAAGCTAAAAGTTGAAAATGAGTTTATCATGAAAAACATGTACGTTATCATATCTATCTAAATAGTGTTCACGCAGAGTCCAAGTAGTGTGTTGGATTATATTTCTTTCTGTAAGAATTCTATGTCCCAAAACTTGAGCCACTCAAAAAATGGAGACTCAAATTGTCCTTCTTAAAGCCTCAAACTTTGCCATCAGACTCCCTCCAGTGGTGTGCTAGTAAATGTTTAACAATTGGCTCTCTTGGTATATATATATATATATAATAAATTATATTGATATAAAGGATGTGTGGACTGGTTGCTGTCTAGGCTTGTGGCAGGGTTGTTATTTTAGGATTTCCCTTCTAATATTTCTCTTTCATTGCTCTTTGCTTTATTACTCCCCCATCTTGCTGGAGTACATCCTTAGTAACTTCCAGAGAAACGGTGTGGAGTAATTAAATTTCGTGCATCCTTGCATGCTTTACTATGCCCTTATTCTCTTCTTATACTTGATTGACAGTACAGAATTCTATGTTGAAAATAATTTTCTCTCAGAATCTTGAAGGACTTACTCCATTAATTTCTGTACTTTGGGCTATTGATAAGCTGATAAATAGGTTGGCACATCCTTTTACTCCTCTGGAAGCTTTTAGGATTTTTCTTCCTTTTGGGTTTCTGAAATTTCAGAGAAATGTGTCTGTGTCTGTCTTAGTCATCTATTGCTACTATAACAGAAATACCAAAATTGGATGGCTTTAACAAAGAGAAATGTATTCTCTCACATTCTAGGAGGCTAGAGTCCGAGTTCAGGGCGCCAGCTCCAGAGGAAGGCTTTCTCTGTCGACTTAGTGGGGAGGTCCTTGTCATCAATCTTCCCCAGTCAAGAAGCTTCTCAGCCCAGGGACCCTGGGTCCAAAGGGCGTGCTACTCTCCTAGCTCTTGTTTCTTGGCGGTAGGAGGTCCTCTTGTCTCTCTGCTTGCTTCTCTTTTATATCTCGAAAGAGATTGACTGAAAACAAAATCTAATCTTACAGATTGAGTCCTGCCTCATTAACATAACTGCTACTAATCCCATCTCATTAACATCATAGAGATACGGTTTACAACACATAGGAAAATCACATCAGATGACAAAATGATGGACAATCACACAATACTGGGAATCATGGCCTAGCCAAATTGATACACATATTTTTTGGGGACACAATTCAATCCATGACAATGTCTGTGTCTTTTTTTCATTCATTCTGAGTGACACTTGATGGGACTTTTCAAAATGAAGATCTGTGTCCTTCTTTAGTTCTGAGATAACCTCTTGTATAATGTCTTTGATAATTTTCTCTCCTCCATTTTTTCTTTTCCCTTTTTCTGAAACCTTATCAACCAGACTTGAGGCTTCTCAGATCAACTTTTTCTGACTCTTACCCATCTCTCATACTTTCTCTATATTGTCTGTTATGGATTGAATTATGTCGCCCATAAGGATGCCAAGTCCTAACCCCCTGTAACTGTGAATGTGACCCTATTTGGAAATAGGAGTTTTCTTTTGTTATATTAATGAGGTCATACCAGAGTAGAGTAGATCTTAAACCTAATTCCTTCTAAATGATGTCTTATAAAGCGGAGACAGACACAGAGAGACACACAGGGGGAAATGCCACGTGACCACGAAGGTGTATGTATCTACAAATCCAGGAACACTTAGGATTGCCAGCAGCTACTAGAAGCTGAAAGAGACAAAGAAAGATCTTCCTCCCAGAACTGATGCCCTGAATTCAGACTTCTAGCCCTGAGAACTGTGAGAAAGTAAATTTCTGTTATTTAAAACCACTCACTTGTGGTATTTATGTTCCAGCAGCACTAGATAACTAAGATATTGTATTTTGTTTTCCATTTTGGGAGATTTCCAAACTTTATCCTCCAAACAAGTCAAATAATAATAACTCTATCTTACAAACAGGTCAAATAATAGTAATTCTCTGGGAATGGGGTTTTGAAGGAGCTCTCAGCTTGTTCTATCCCCTTCAGTGTCTGCCAGCTTCTGGTTTTCACCATGACTGGGATGTTGGTTTTCAAAGCTACAGAAAAGCCAGGCAAGGGGCCATGGGAATTTGTTGTTAATTGCCATGGAGTCAATTCTGACTTGTGGCGATGCCATATGTTAACAGAGAACTATTTTCTTGGCTGTAATCTTAGGGAAATAGATCTTCAGGTTGTCTTCCTCAGTACTGCTAGGTGGGTTTGAACCTCCAACCTTTAGGTTAGTAGTCCAACACAAACTAGATGCACCACCTTGGAGATGTTGTTGTTGCTAGTTGCTGTTGAGTTGTTTCTGCCTCATGGTGACCATGTGTGCAGAATAGAACAGCTCCATAGGGTTTTCAAGGCTGTAACCTTTTGGAAACATTGCCAAACCTGTCTTCCAACACGCCTCTGGGTGGGTTTGAAAGCCAACCTTCCCGCTAGTAGTTGAGCACTTAACCATTTATGCCACCTAGGGATTCCTGGGGACTAGGGTAAATTGAATCACCACAAAGCTTGCTGTTCTTACCATGATTAAATGATTTTTCTTGAATAAATGCCACCTGGATTGCCACAAGCCTTTAATTAATTTCCAGAGTTCTGAAAAAGTTGATTTTGACAATTTTTGCCAGTGTTTTCGTAGAGAAGAGAATTTTCAGAGGACTCCGCTCTTCCATTTCTGTTGATGTCACTAATTATGAGTATTTAAAACAAATTTTTATTGTGCTTTAGGTGAAAGCTTACAGCACATATTAGTTTCTCATTCAAACATTTAAACACAGATTGTTTTGTGACATTGGTTGAAATCTCTGCAATGTGTCAGCACTCTCCCCCTTTCCACCCCGGGTTCCCCATGTCCATTCATCCAATTTTCCTGTCCCTTCCTGCCTTCTCATCTTTGCTTTTGGGCAGGTGCTGCCCATTTGGTCTCGTATTCTTGACGGAGCTGAGAAACACGTTCCTCACGTGTGTTATTGTTTTATAGGCCTTCCTAATCTTTGGCTGAAAGGTGGCCTTTGGGAGTGGCTTTAGTTCCGAGTTAGTAGGATGTCCCGGGGCCATAATCTTGGTGGTTCCTCCAGTCTCTGTCAGACCAGTAAGTCTGGTCTTTTTTGGTGAATCTGAATTTGGTGCTACATTTTTCTCCTATTCTGTCTGGAACTCTCTGTTGTGATCAGAACGGTCGGTGGTGGTAGCTGGGCACCAACTAATTCTGGGCTCAGGCTGGTGTAGGCTGTGGTTTATTTGGTCCATTAGTCCTTTGGACTAGTATTTCCTTGTGTCTAATTTTCTTCATTCTTCTTTGCTCTGGATGGGATGGGACCAATGGATGTATCTCAGACGGCTGCTCGCAAGCTTTTAAGACCCCAGATGCTAAACACCAAAGTAGGATGTAGAACATTTTCTTTATGAACTATGTTATACCAATTGACTTAGATGTCCCCTGAGACCATGGTCTCTAGCCCTCAGCCCCAGTAACTCGGTCCCTCAAAGTGTCTGGATGTGTCTGGGAAGCTTCTATGACTTTGCTGTGGTCAAGTCTTCTGACTTCCACTATATTGTGTGTTGTCTTTCCCTTCACCAAAGTTAACACTTGTCTACTATCTAGTTAGTGATTTCTCCTCACCACCCTTTCCCTCCCTAGTAACCATCAAAGATTGTTTTCTTCTGTGTTTAAATCTTTTCTTGAGTTTTTATAATAGTGGTCTCATACAATATTTGTCCTTTTGTGATTGACTTATTTCACTCAGAATAATGCCTTCCAGATTCATCCATGTTGTGAGATATTTTGAGGATTCATCATTGTTCTTTATTGTTGTGTAGTATTCCATTGTGTGTATGTACCATAATTTGTTTATCCATTCATCTGTTGATGGGCTATGAGTATTTTTAAATTTATTTTTTTGTGAAGTTTTTATTTCTCTAATTTTTCTTCATTGAGCTAGTATTGTTCTTGCATTAAGCAAGACATTGTTTTTATTACGAAAAGAACCATTTACTGAGTAAATGATTCTCAGCTCTGGGTTTTGCTTTTGTTATACTTTATTTCATTTTTAAAAATTATAGAAAAAGAGTTAGTGAAGACAGGAACACGAACGCTTCAGAAAGAGCAAAGGGACAGTGTCAACTGTCAATCAGAATGAGAATCCAAAGTCAGTATCATTGACTTTTTATTTGTGTACTGACAATTTTTTTTTTCTTGTTGATTTGTGACTTAGGAGACCCCAAGTGTTACAGAGTAGAACTGTTTCCAAAGGTTTTACTTAGCTATAATCTTTACAGAGGCCTATTGAGAGGCCTGTTTCTTCTATAGTGCTGCTGGGTGGGTTTAAACTGCCAACCTTTTGGTTACCAGCCAAGTGTAAACCATTTGCGCCACCCAGGAAACTTTGTGTACTGACGGATTTTCACTACTTATTTTTTTTCAATAGAGAATCAGGAAATTTAAGGAGAATGAATTAAATTATTGTTACAGAATAAACATTCAATATTAAAAAAGCATGATTTACAGTAGTTAAAGAGTGTCTTTTGTGGATTTTATTTTAAGTAATAATGATTAAATCATCCTAAATGTCATTCACTAAAGCAACTCTTTAGGTAATTTAGATGATTTCATCTTTTATGTAATTTGAAATCCACATGTATCAAATTGCATAGCATTAGGTCTATAATAAATTCTTTGTCTAGTTAAGCCAACTTATCTTTCCTGTCTCTTATTGGGTTAAAGTATTTTCTTCATTCCATTTTTCTTCTTTTAGTGAATTGAAAGTTTAATTTTTTATTTCTATTGCTAAAATGGTTATTCTTAAATCTTTAACATATATACTTAAATTTTTATTTTTCTCTTGAAATCCAGGATTAATCCTTGTCAGTATTTTCCCCTTAACAAAATCATAGTCTTATCAAGCTTTACTTTGCTCTTTTCACCTTTCTTCCTATCTCTGATATTGAATTCATCTGTGATTTTTCAATTCCAGGTTATCATTAAAAAACAATTAACAGTATAAATCAGCTACTGTATACTTTTTAATATTTTACTGGTTTTTTGGTCACCATTTTAAAAAAAAAATGCGTATCTATTGTTTTCATCTTGTTGGAATATATCTCTTAGTAATTTATTCTAAAATAATCTCATGTTCATTAACTTTCTAAGTTTTTGGATATATGAAAATAGTTCTTATTTCCCCCTTATATTGAATATAATTTTTTGGGTATATAATTCTATATTTAAATTATTTTGCTGTGAATTTAACCACCTTTTAATGTCCAGATTGCTAATGAGAAGTCTGACATGAATCTGCTTCTTGCTCTTTTGTAGGCAGTGTATTTTTCCTTCTTGAAGATTTTAGCTTTTTTTAATCCCTTTATTTTTTCTGGTATTATAAAATTTCGCCATGATGTGTCTAGGTATGGGTCTCTTAAAAATCATCCTGGTTGGCACTTGGCACTTTCAATTTTAAGACTCATATCTTCCTATAATCCAAGCCACCGTGAACTTTTATTAGAATATTATGTCTCCTAATTAGTCTCTCCCAATCTTTTTATATCATTTTCAAATCTATTCTCCACAAGATAGCTAAAGTGACTTTAAAAAACCTCTTTATTATGGAAAAATTCAAACACATTCAAAGTAGAGAGATTAGTATAATGAACCCCGTGTACCCATCACCTAGTTTTGATAATTATTAACTCAAAGACCATCTTGTTTCGTCTCTACTTTCCCTCACTACCCCTATTACATCATTTTATTTGTAACACTTCTCTAAAGTTTTTAAAAAATTAAAAAACAGAAACAAATCACAATGTCATTAATATACTTAAAGATAAGTGTTGATAGATATTACTAGGTTACTAGAGAAAACACGAATACACATTTAGTGTATTTAGAGTTTAGCAAGGCATTTGACTGTTTTCCCATAGAATCTTTCATTTATTTTTTTGTTTATTTTGTCGAAGACATACAGTCATACACCATTTCACCAATTTCTGCATTTACAACTCAGTGACACTGATTATATTCTTCAAGTTGTATGAACATTCTCACCATCCTTCTCCAAATTGCTCCACCACCATTGACCTAAAGTCACTGCCCCCTGAGCTTCTCATCTAACATTTCAAGTTGCTGTTGTGAATTTGATCTCATATAGATAATTCTTTAAAAGAAAAATGCTCAAGGCAGATACATTAAGATAAACTATTAAGATAAAATATTTTTTGGTTCAGAGAAGACTTCAGGGGATAGTTTTTGTTTGAAGTTTAAAGATTATCTCAGGGCAATAGTTTCAGGGGTCACCCAGTGTTAATGGATCCAGAATGTCTGGATTCCATTGAGAATTTGAAATTCTGCATACCTCTCTCCTTCTGATCAGGATTCTTCTACAGAATCTTTGATCAAAATGATCAGTAATTTTCCCATAGAATCTTGGTTAATAAGTTGAAGAAATATGGACTAGAATTAAGAATAATCAGGTAGATCCATTTCTTGCTAAGGAGCCTTACCGTCACAATAGTTAAGTGTTCAGCTGCTAACCGAAAGGTTTGAGATTCAAACCTACCAGCTGCTCCATGGGAGAAAAGACCTGGTGATCCGCTCCCATAAAGATTACAGCCTAGAATACCCTATGAGACAGTTTTGCTTTGTCCTATAGGGTTGCTATGAGTTGAAATCAACTGGACGGCACACAACATGTCTTGCTGACTGATTGTATCCAAATGGATTGAGATTGTGTTTTTAGTAGTGTGTCAGAGGGCTCTCCCCATGCTCTACTCTTGTTTCACAATTTTTTCTTATCAGTGACTTGAATGAGTGGAGAGAGGACATTCTTTTCAAATATGGGAGAGATAGCAAATATACTGGAAAACAGAATTGAAATCCAAAAATGATTTTGACTGCCTAGGGTGATAGAAACCAATAAGGTATATTTAAACCAGTTAAAAAAACAGTTGCCCTTGAATTGACTCCAACTCATGGCGACCCTATGTGTGTCAGAGTAGAACTGTGATCCACAGTGTTTTCAATGGCTACTTTTTTGGAAAATAGATTGCCAAATCTTTCTCAAGAGGCACGTCTGGATGAACTCAGACTTCCAACCTTTCATTTAGCACCACCCAGGGACTCCAGAGACTTCAAGATAAATTTAATAACAATAATTTAGAATTCTTATACTTAGGGCCCAAAAATACAATTGTAGAAGTTTACAATGGGGGAAATGTGACTCAGTAGCAACATGTATTAAAAAAATACCCAGTGTCTGCAACGTGACATGTTGTTATGTGCCGTAGAGTCATTGTCAACTCAGAGTAGAACTGTCCCATAGGGTTTTCTAGGCTGGAATCTTTATGGGAGCAGATCACCAGGTCTTTCTCCTGTGGAGTTGCTGGTTAGGTTTGAACCGCCAACTTCTTGGTTGGCAGCTGGGTGCTTAACCATTGCACCACCAGGGATTCTTGCAACGCAATGAAGCCATTTTGAAATCTAATGATGGTCTTAGATTTTATTACTAGAAGGCAGCATATAGAAAGAATGAGGTGATCACCCCATTTTTCTCTTGTTAATTAGATGGCACAGGAGTGTGGTGTTTTGTTGGAAGCAGAAGAGGCCTGACACTGTGTTAAGCAGGGAGTGGTTAAAGAACTGAAGATATTTATCCTGGGAAAGATAGGCCAGGCCAGTTTATAAAAAGAAAAAAAGTCAATATTTAAGAATCATGAGAGATCACAATTTTTTTGATAAAATGGATGATCTGGCAACCATAAGCTTGAACTGAATGGAGACAATTATCTGGAGTTGAGTCACTGCTACCTCCTTTAGTCAGAGCTCCCACTCTCTAATTCACCTGAGCTCCTACCACATCTTGTTGTCTAAGACCCCTCTGGCTTCACTCATTTAGGTACCTTCCTTGACCTTGTATTTGTATTTGCAACCCCTAGATAGGCTAGTTCTGTAAGGCTTTTCAGGGTGGAAATAGGACCACTGAGGTAAAGGACATGGGGATAGATTTTGGGTCAAGGTAAGAAAGTCCTAACAATCTGCTCAAATGCAGAATGGGCTCACTTGAGATTCTGTGAAATTTCATAAAGTCATAGCCCAGTTCCTTCCCCTTCCCACCCTTCCCCTCCCCTCTCCTCCCTTTCTCTTCCCCTCTCCTCTCCCCTTTACTTCCTTTCTCTATTTTCCCTTTCTCCTTTCCCTCGCTCTCTCTCTTCCTCTTTTGCTTCCTTTTCTCCTTCTGCTTCTTCCCTCGAAAACAATCATTCCCACAAGGAAACAGATTTTTTGATTGTCTTATAGATACACATTTCTTAGAATTTTGGCTCACTTTTCTCTCTATGGCTATCCTTTGTGTGTTGTTCCGGGTGAACATGGTACCAGACTGCAACAAATTGAAAAGTTGTCATATGGGAGTACACTTCAAAGTCAGTTCATTTATTTAACAGGCAGTAGGTGTCTGTGTGGAGAGCCCCAAACAAAGGGAAACAAAATGCCATAAGTGAAGATATCATCTTGGCTCTTGTGGGACCTATATTCTGGTAAATAACACAACTAGAGGACAAAAGGATTCCAAGAAAGCGAGACTGCTCTGGCGTTGGCTTTGTGCAACAAGGCTTCAGGAGAGCGGTCCCAAGCTGAAGCTTGAAAGAACTATAGGATTTAAGTGAGCGGGGTTAAGGAGAAGAGGACATTTGCAGCAGGGGGATAGCATAAGGAATGACATAGACACAAAATGAAGCCTGACTTCTCAAGAGACATTAGGGAGACTTGCCTAACTGGAGGAGAGAGTTTATCAGGAAACTGGATAGACAAGGGAAGCCCAGAGATGGAGATTCTTGGGTGCCAGATGAGAAGTTTGTTCTTTGAATCAGAAGGACCTGGGCTTGAATCCTCCCTCTACGACTTGCTACTAACTGTGACTTTAGACTGGTTGTTTACCTTCTCTGAACCAGTTTTCTTCTGTAAACTGGGGTCAATAAAAGCTAGCCCTAAGGGATGTTAGGGGATTAAATGAGACATCATTAAACAGACAACAGTATGCTGTTGTTAGTTGTTATCGAGTCTCCTCTGACTCTTGGAGACCTTATGTATAATAGATTGAAATGCTGGCTGGTCCTGCGTCAACTTCATGATAGTTGGTATGATTGAGTTCATTGTTCTACCTGTTGTGTAGTGCCTTTCAACCTAGGGGGCTCCTCTTCCAGCACTGTATTGGAAAATGTTCGGTTGTGATCCATAGTTTTCATTAAGTTTTGGAAGTAGATTGCCAGGTCTTTTTTCCTAGCCTGTCTTAGTCTGGAAGCTCTGCTGAGATCTTTCCATTATGGGTGAACCTTCTGGTATTTGAAATACCGATGGCATAGTTTCCAGTATCACAGCAACACGCAATGAGTAGTGCTCAGTAAGTAAGTGGAGTTACGGTTATTATTGATTCAGTATGCTGATGGTAACTGCTGAGGGTTCTGCAGCAGGGTGCGTGCAGGTGGGCAGTGATATGTTGTGACAGTGAACACAGATGTAGCAGGTAGGACAGATAAGTCAAACTGGATTTTTGGCATTGTAAGGGCTATGTGACAATTCCAGTCTTCCTACTTGTGTTGGGTGTTGTGCTGACGTGTGCTCTGACCGCTTAAAGCTTATTGGTACCACCCTCACTCAGCAAATATTTTATGCTCTTGCTACTCTCCTATTGGTTGTGTTAAATCCCCAAAGGACAAGCACGTGGTGAGTTTGAGGCACATAAAAATAGATCCTATTTGCTGAGCACTGTGCTAAGTACTTTACAAGCATTACCCATGGTTGACAATGAAAGAAAACAAAATGAAAGCCTAGGAGTCTTCAGAATAATTAAAATATTTACTGCAATGTTTTCTTTTCTAAAATTTGTCTTTATTCAATATCGAACAGATTAAAAGTATTTATAATATATATGTAAGGTTTAAAGAATGATGAGAAGACAAATACCAGGGTTCCCACTCACAGCTTTAGAACTAGAACATTCCTGGTACTTTAGAAACGATCCCCTTGTATACTTCTTCTCAATTCTACTTCCTGCCTTCAGACGGGAATTTTGTGTTTATAATTTTCTTGCTTTTCTCTTTAATTTTACCACTGTCTATGTATCCTTTAGGGTCTCTGTGAGTCAGAAATGACTCGATGGCAATGGGTTTTTTTTGGGGGGGTATGTATCCTTAAATAACATACTGTTTCACTTTGTAGGCATATTTTGCATGTTTATATATTTCATATAAATGGAATCATACAATATGTATTTTTATGTTTCTTGCTTTCCTTTCTTCAACTTTACATTCCTGAGATTCATCTGTGTTGATGTGTATGATGACAGCTTATTTTTTTTCCTGCATAATATTGTAGAAAAAGACCACATTTTAGACATCCATGCTACTTGATGGACATTCAGATTGTTTCCAGCATTCTGCTTTTACAAATGCTGCTGCTATGAATATCCTTGTACGTGTCTTGGTGCACAGTGCAATAGTTTTTTTGAGGGTGTATGCTTATGTATCAGTTAAGATTACATTGGGCTATACCTCCTCTCTAGCCCCTCAACACATCCAGGGTGGAAGAGATGCGGGGTAGGAAAGGTCTTACCTGGCTGGTGTTCCTTGGGCTTTGAAGCTATTTAAGGCTAATTCTATCTGAGCTTAGTAAGTGATCACACTTTCTTGGGGCACATTATTGGTTTCTACAGAGACTACCCTCACCCCCCCAGTTGCTGGGGATCTCCATCTGTGGACACCTTGACAGGGGTGAATGCACCTCCTCTGGCTGATCCCTTATGAGAACCTCAGTAAACCCTGGAATCTGTTCATACATCTCTGGCATCTTTCTTTTGAGGTAGTCACACTCCTCCAGGTGGCCCTCGTCACCAGAATCCAGGACTGCCCCATATCTGCTTGTCCTCCCACTGTATCTCCTCTCTCTCCCCTTACGCCATCATGAAAGAAGGTCAGATGCTTGACAAAAAATGGAAGAAGGGGATTTTGAAAAGTTTTAAGGCCATTTGAATTCACTCTAGTTATTATTATTTTTAATTATCTAATCCATCGTTGGAGCCCTGGTGGCACGTAGTTAAAAGCTCGACTGCTAACCAAAAGGTCAGTAGTTCGAATCCACCAGCTGCTCCCTGGAAACCCTAAGGCGCAGTTCTACTCTGTCCTGTAGTGTCACTATGAGTGGGAATTAATTTGATGGCAATGACTTTTGGTTTTTAATCTGTTGTTGCTGGTGATGTAAAGAGGTATACTCTTTTTGAAAGGCCATTAGGAAACATAATGAAAACAAAAATATATATATTTTGTTAAAAATAAAAATTAAAAAACGAAAATACCTATTAAAAATTAAAATGCACATACCCTTTGAACTAACTATTTTACTTACAGTACTTTGTCTCACAGAAATTTCCACAGTAGTCATTGAGGCATTGCTTGTAAAACAAAAACTGGAAACAACCTAAATGTCTATCAAAGGAGATACATGCATGCTAGGTTATATTATGCAATCATTAGAAATGAATGATGTATTTTCCATAAGGAATAAAACTCCAAAGTATATTGTTAAGTGAAAAAAAGTAATTGGGAGAATAGTATGTATAGTATGCTACCATTTATGTATGCTGCTGTTTTTAAGGAATATGTATACAGATATACTTGCAAATACACAGAATATTTCTGGGTAGGTATATAGCTTGCTGATAACACTGTTTGCTTATGAGGAGGAGAATTGGAGGTCTGGTCATCAGGGATGGGAGTACAACCTACCTTTTACTGTACACAATATACTATTTTGAGTTTTTGAATTACTCTTTTCACTATGTGCATGGCCTTTGAAAACTTTACATGACTTTTGAAAAAGGGTATATTTTTAAAAGAAAGTAAGTCCTATTTGAATATTAGGCTTCCTAAGATTAATATTTGGCTTCTCTAGAATTGGAAATCTGCAACCATAACTTGTGATTTATTTTTTTTCACAATGAGTAGAATAGTATTTACGGTACAATAATAAATATCAACAAAAAGAAAGATGATTATATTTTGAGCATACTGAGTTTGGACATGTTATCAGGAAGGATCAGTCCCTGGAGAAGGATATCATGCTTGGCAGAGTAGAGGGTCAGCGAAAAAGAAGAAGACCCTCAACAAGATGGATTGACACAGTGGCTGCAACAACGGGCTTAAACAAAGCAGCAATTGTGAGGATGGTGCAGGACTGAGCAGTGTTTCTGTTTTACATAGGGTCGCTATGAGTTGGAACTGACTCCACGGCACCTAACAACAACAACAATTTGTTATAACAAATTACCACAACTAGATGACTTAAAACAACAGAAATTTATTCTCTCATGGTTCTCAAGGCTAGAAGTTCGAAATCAAGGTGTGGCAGAGCTATGCTCCCTCAGAAGGCTCTAAGGAAGAATCCTTCCTTGCTTCTTCCAGCCCCAGGTGGCCACAGGTGTTTCTTGGCCTCTGGCTGCATAATCTCTGCCTTTGTCTTCTCATGGCCATCTTTCCCCCATGTGTGTGTTTGTGTCTAAATCTCCCTCTCCTTTCTCTTATAAAGACACCAGTCAGCGGGTTTAGGGCCCAGCCTAATCTAGTATGACCTCATTTTAACTCAACTAATTGCATCTGTGAAGATTCTATTTCACATCCCGAGGTTCTAGGTGGACATAAGTTTTTGGGGAACACTATCCCACCTAGTACAGTCAGATGAAGATGTCAACAGGCAGTTGGAAATGTGGACTGGAACACTAGTCAAGATTAAAGAAGTAAATCTATCTAGGACTAGAAGAGATTGAGTAAAATTCCCTAAGAAGAAGAGAAATGGGCCATGAACAAAACCAAGGGGAGCACTTCCATTTGGGAGCAAAAGGAGAAAGAGAAATCAAGGAATGAGAGGTGGAGGTGAGAGTGAACAGTGTTATAAAAATCACAGGGAAGATAATAGAAAGAAATAAGAGTTGTTAATAGTGGCTGGCTGCAGAGAGTCTGAGGAGGGTGAAGACTGAGAAAAAGCTGTTGGATTTGGTCCTTTAGTGCTTAACAAGAGAGCATTTTCAGCGCATAATTAGATGGTGAGGAAATGGCGGCCTGAGGAGGAAATTTGGTAGTGAAGTGAGGGAAGGACGGACGAGAATGTAGTTCAAGAATTAGCCTGGTGAGTGCATGTGGTGTGTGTATATGTGTGTGTGTTTAAAATGGGGAGTACTTCAAAATATTTATACACTGGCAGGAAGAAGTCACAGAAAAAGAATGAAGATGTAACAAAATGTGGGCAGGTTGGGGAGATTATTGACAGAGTAAGGCCTCATAGGAGTCCCTGGGTGGCACAAATATTTAAGCGTTGAACTACTGACCAAAAGATTGGCAGTTTAAACCTCCCAGGGGCACCTCAGAACACACGCCTGGCGATCTGCTTTCGAAAGGCCACATACTTGAAAACTGTACGGAGCAGTTCTACTCTGCACACGTGGGGTTGCTGTAAGTTGGAATTGACTTGACAGCAACTGGTTTGGTTTTTTGGTTTTTAAAGCTCCAGAGAATGGATGAGAAGGAAAGCATCTTAAAATAGAGGAGAGTCACCTTTTTCGAACAGAGAAAGGGGAAGAGACAGGGAAGAGGTGTTAATGCAGCATCACCTGCATATTCTGAAGAAAAGAATGGGCAAGTTCATCTACTGAGAATAAGGAGACAGGAATAGAAAGGGGGCTTCATATTTATACAAGTCTTGTAAATTTTATAATTAGAAAAGAAATGGAAGGGGTTTTTCTTAATTTAGCAAAGCAGGTGGTTTGCAGAAGTGTGATATAATGGAAAGAACATTAACTTTGGAGCCAGAAACACCTCAATGTTGAGTCCTGGCTTTATTTCTTGTTAAAAAGTTACCATATTGATCTTTTTCAGTTTCTTCATAGTCAAATGGGGACAGCAGTACCTACTTTGTCAGGTAGTTATGCAGATTCAATGACAGAACATTGTCTTTAGTTTGCTAGTGCTGCTGTAACAGAAATACCACAAATGGGTGGCTTTAAAGATCAGAAATTTATTTTCTCACAGTTCTCTAGGCTAAAGGTTCCAACCAGGGTCTTGGCAGTGTCAATTCCTCTCATGTTGGTCACCCCAGGTGTTCCTTGGTTCTTGACGGTCCTCACGTGACATCTGCCTTCCCCAGTATATGCCTATCTCTGTGTCTAATCTGGAAACCCTGGTGGCATAGTAGTTAAGAGCTCGGCTGCTAACCAAAAGATTGGCAGTTCAAATCCACCAGGTGCTCCTTGGAAACCCTGCGGAGCAGTTCTACTCTGTCCTATAGGGTCGCTATGAGTTGGAATCAACTCAACGACAGTGGATTTGGTTTTTTTTTTGGTGTCTAATCTTGAACACAGAAGTGGTGAGATTAAGAAACCATCCTAGTAGAGTATGATGTAATTAACATAACAAAGAAAACTATTTCCAAACAGGATTACATCTAGGTGTAGGTGTTAGGATTCCAACACATATATTTTGGGAACACAATTCAATCTATAACATACATGTTAGTTAATTTCCATTTCAACAAAGGTGCTAGACACTTTACTAGGTCTCTATCCTCATTGAGTTTAAAGTCTAAGGAGGAATACACTTCTCCTTCATCCTCTTTTGGCACAAAGAATCAACTTTTGCAGAGTTATGAAAGGACTTGCTAACTATGTACTTTCCTCCCTGCATGCTTTTTAAATACTAGATCAGATCCCACCTCCAGGTTTTATTCCAGTTTGTCTGGATTTAAACACTATCGCAGGCTAAGCCACTTCTCCAAGACAGCGTGCCACTGCTCTGACCCCTTGTCCTCTGGCCAGTGAACTTGGCAGAGAGAAACTTTTGCAGCTGCTAAGTATGAGGCATCAGTGGTCTTGGACTACTGACCCCTTCAGAGGGGCCTCAGCCTATTTAATTCTTATCTCTGCAATAAAGTTGACATGTATTATTATTATTTTTGGTCTTGTTGTTGTTGTTCTTAACAGCTAAGTGTAGAGTTGTTCAGCTTTTAAATAGCATCCCATACTAGTGATGGTTACATAACATGATTAATGTAAATTGTATATGTAAAAAATGTTGAATTGGCAAATGTGTTTTATATATATATATATATT
>NW_004444018.1:4296786-4344570 GCF_000243295.1 Trichechus manatus latirostris
AAAAAAAAAAAAAAAAAGAATCCCAGAGGGAAACGGTCCCAGAATGAGGACCTGAGAACAACTGATCACGAACAGTAGTGAAATTCATAATTTTGTAATAACATTGAGTTGGGACACTCATTTATAATCCCCATTACTTTTAGAGAGAATAAGTAAAGACATGCACCCTTGATTGGAAAGATTGGAATTGTAATGATTGGACTTGGAATGTGCATCTAGAGAAATATTAAATTAAATTCTAACAGAAGTGCTTTGGCGAAAGGATTATAAATTAAGGCTTTAATATGTGTACTCTAGTTACTTAAGTGATTGTAACATCATTTAAGCATTTAATGGCAGACAAATTGTTCCAATGTCATCTGTGATTTGTCACGAAGATCGGCATGTCCAGATCAGAATTGGGCTAATTGACACTCTTCAGTAAGGAGAGGACAAAACATTCTGACTAATACCTAGATTGTATAATAGACTTCTTTCCCTTCCTTAGTCCTTTTCCAATGCAGCTGAGCATTTATAATCTTGTGTTGGATCAATGAGGATTAGGTCAGCTCCATTTCTAGGACCATGTAACTGCCAATCTTTCAAAGTTGGTGATAGGAAGTTCATGGATCTTTCTCACACACGTGACCTCTCAGTTCTCCCAGGCAGGCTAATCTATTTTCCACAGGACTGGTCTGTTGTCCTGGTTGTCAACCTTGTGTAAGAATATCGTAGTGGCAGAAGGCATTAGCAGAATATTCCAGCTGACCTTTTGTTAGGTCTTTTGAAGCAAGAAGGCCAATCTCTCCCCAGCCCCCTCCTACAGAACAAACAAAGAAAAGAAAAGAAAACAAAACAAAACAAAAAAAACAATAAGCAGTTGGCAAGTGCCAGGGTATCATTATAATTAGAATAACAGTGATTTTCTCTAGAAATCATGCTGTTCCATTAAAATAGAAGCAAACCGGAGGTTACCTGCATGAGCTAATGCATGAAAGGCACTCACTTAGCACAGGGCCTGGCACAGGGTCAGTGTTCAATAAATATAAGTTTTTATTACCACTATATATATATTTTATTATTTGGAATAAATGTCACCCGTTCTCCCCTCCTTCTTCTCACTCGGGTCCTTGCAGACATCTTCCCTTTTACTCTGAACCTCAGGGGTATGAAGGTAAACAACATCCATTTTCTTTTCTGAGGACAGGCTGCCCTGATGTTGAAGGTGATTGGACACTGTCAGTAGCCCTGGAAACCCTATTCTAGGTTCCAGGCAATTTTGCTGGGTCAGCACAGCCTTGCAGTCTGGTGGCTGGCTGAAAATTGAGGTCATGTTCTGCACTGGCCCACACTGGGGAATTGCTATGCAGAGCCAAAAATCTTCCCTGGCAGTAAAAAGTGGAATGCTTCACAGCATTCCTTTAAATGATGCGTTCATAAGCCAGAACTTAAATGCTGCACTAATGAGGGAGCTAGTGTTTGGCTAGTTAAAGGCATTCTGTCAACAAAGCTTCATTATTCAGGTCAAGCTAGAGTGCTTTATTTATAGTTCTGTTCAACTCACCTTGTAGTTAGAAGAGGAGGATATGGAACTTCTACAGGTCCTAAATCAATGCTTATTTCAATGCAAATGGCTCCTTGTTCTAAACAATATCCTTCATTTCTTTTGTGTTTCAGACTTGGCATTTCTAACTGCCTGATGGACATTGGCTATTAACACCTGTTCCCAACCTTCTTATTTCTATCTGTGTTATCACCATTATTGAGAGACAGTACATGGTTAAGAGTGAGGGCTTTGGAGGCTGACTGCCTGGTTCCAAATCCCTGCTATGCTACTTTCTAGGTGTGTGAACTTGGACAAGTTGTTTGACTTCTCAGTGCTTTAATTTCCTCATCTGTAAAATGAGGATAATAACACATCCCTCTTCACGTTGTTTTAAGTATTGAGTTAAATTGCTTAGTCCAGTGCATGGCATGTAGTCAGTGTTTGTATAAGTTTGGATCGTATTTGGCTGCAAGTAACAGAACACCAGTGTCTTAGGCTGGGTTCTCAAGAGAAGAAAAACCAGTAAAGTGTATAAATATATATATAGAGAGAGATTTATATCAAGGAAACAGCTCACGTGATTGTAGTGGCTGTAATGTCCCAAGTCCATGGATCAGGATAGAGGCTTCTCCCAATTCAAGTTGCCACAGGGGCTGGTGAATCCAAGATCGGTAGGTTGGAGAGGAGAGCTCTTGCTCACGGGCTGTGAAAATCATTGAATCCTGAGATTTTCAGGCAAGACTGAAAGGCTTCTCCTTATTCACGTAGTTGCAGGGGCTGGCGAACCAAAGATCTACAGATAAACTGATAGCTCAAGTCCCAAGAACTGGAGGTCAGACAAACAGGAGGCAGCCACAGGATCCAGATTGAACAAAAAGCCAGAATGTCTCCTTATATTTGGATGCAGGCCACATGCCCAAGGAAACTCCTTTTCAACTGATTGGCTACTCACAGCAGATCCCATCATGGGAGTGATCACATATAAACACTGAGAATCATGGACCAGCCAGGTTGACACACAATCTTAACCATCACAAACAGCTAACAGTGGCTTAGGCAATAAACACATTTAATTTTCTTAAATAAGTAGAATTCTAAAGGTAGGTAGTTCTAGGTTTTGTGCGGCAGCTCAGTGGTGCCACCAAGAACCCAATTTCTTTCTATCTTTCCCCTCCACCATCTTTAGCATGTTGGTTTTTTACCTTCATGGTTATTGCATTATACTTACCAGGCTATTGCAGCTCCAGGCATCACATCTGCATTCAGGGCGGGAAGAAGGAAAAAGTCAGGGACAGCATAACTCTCCCTTTTGTCAGGAAAGTAAAGTTTTCTCAGAAACCTAAAGGACTTCTTTCTACATCTATTGGCCAGGATTAAGTTGCGTGTCCACGCTTGTCTGGGAAGGAGGCTGGGGAAGTGACTATCTAGTTTTCTAGCTTCTCCAATGAATGATCAGCAAGAAAGAAGAGAGTTGAGGATGGTTGTAGAGGTAGCCTGCAGTGACTACCACAGTGATTAATACACATTAGCTGTCATTATTATTCCAGCTTTATAAGTTAAAGAGTTTGAGGTTGTTTTTTATCCTTCTTCTTCCATAGCAAACACTCAACACCAAGCTTGGTGCTTCCTCATTCTCAATGTTTTCCATATTCACCTCCTTCCTTTCCCTCCATACTATTTCTAATGTTTCTGGTTGTTACGTCATGCATGGAAAAATGCAGCAGTTTCATCCTGTGCCCTCTATCTCTAGTTTCTCTGAGCTCTGCTCCATCTTGCCTTATAACAGATCAATCTTCATAAAACACTTCTATCATGACATTTTCTTACCCTAAATCTCCCAATCCCTCCTTATTGCCTATAGTAGTGATTCTTTTTTCTTTTAATAATTTATTTTATTTTTGTTGTTGTTGTTGAGAAGATACACAGCAGAACATACACAAATTCAAAAAATTCTACATGTACAATTCAGTGACATTGATTATTACGTTCTTTGAGTTGTGCAGCCATCATCTCCCTCTTTTCTGAGTTGTTCCTCCCCCATTAACATAAACTGACTGACCCCTAAGTTTCCCATCTAATCTTTTGAGGTGCTGTTGTCAATTTGATCCCATATAGATAGATCTTAAAAGAGCACAATGCTCAAGGCAGACATTCTTTACTAGTTAAGCTAAACTATTCTTTGGCTTTAAAAATACTTCAGAGGATATTTTTGGCTTAAAGTTTAAAGATTATTTCAGGTAAATAGTTTCAGGGGTTCATCTAGCCTCCATGGCTCCAGAAAATCTAGATTCATGAAAATTTGAAATTATGTTTTGCATTTCCCCCCTTTTGATCAGGATTCTTCTATAGGTTCTTTGATCAAAAAGTTCAGTAATGCCCCCTGATTCAGTCTATGAAGCAAACATAACACTGATACCAAAACCAGACAAAGATACTAAAAGAAAAGAAAACTACAGGCCAATATCCCTTACGAATATAAATGCATAATGTCTTCAAGCTGCATCCATATTGTAGTACGTATCAGGACTTCATTTCTCTCACTGGCTGGGTAGTATTCCACTGTACATATGTACCACATTTTGTTTGTCCATTCATCTGTTGAAGGGCATTTAGGTTGTTTCAGGCTTTTGGTTATTGTGAATAGCGCTGCAATGAACACTGGTGTACAAGCCTCTGAGTCTCTACTTTCAAGTTTTTTGGGTATGTACCTAGGAGTGGAATTGCTGGTTCGTATGGTAGTTTTATTTATTTATTTTTTTGAGGAACCTCCACACTCTTTTCCACAATGCCTGTACCATTTTGCATTCCCACCAGCAATGGATAAGGGTTCCAATTTCCCAACATCCTTGCCACATTTGTTATTTTCTGTTTTTTCATCTTAACTATCCTAGTGGGAGTGAAATGGTGTCTCATTGTAGCTTTAATCTGTATCTCTGTATTGGCTAATGACCTTGAGCATCTTTTCATGTGTTTGATGGCTATTTGAATGTTCTCTTTAATGAAATATCTATTCACGTCCTTTGCCCATTTTATGATTGAGTTGTCTTTTTGTTGTTAAGTTGTCAAAGTTTTATATATATATATTGGTTATTAGATTCTTACTGGATACATGGTTTCTGATGATGTACTCCAAGTTGGTAGCTTGCCTTTTCACTTTTTTGGTAAATTCTTTTGATGAACAAAAGTTTTTAATTAAAAAAAAAAGTTTTTAATTTTTATGAGGTCTCATTTATTTTGTCTTTTGCTGTTTGTACTTCTGTTATTATATTAGACAATCCATTGTTAAAAGCTAGGCTCAACAATGTTGCCCTTGCATTTTCTTCTAAGAATTTTATGATTTTAGATTTCACATTTAGGTCCTTAATTCATTTTAAATTTGTTTTTGTGAATGCTGTGAGGCATGTATCCCATTTCATTTTTCTGCATGTGGAAATCCAGTTTTCCCAACATTATTCATTATTGAGGAGACTCTTCTTTCCCCATTGAATGGACTTAGCACCTTGTCAAAAATCAGTTGACCATAGATGTGTGGGTTTATTTCTTGACTCTCAATTCTATTCCATTGGTTTACGTGTCTATTGTTATACCAGTACCAGCCTATTTTGATTACTGTAGGTGTATAATATGTTTTAAAATCAGGAAGTGTGAGTCCTCCTACTTTGTTCTTCTCTGTCAACATTGCTTTAGCTATTTGGGGCCTCTTGCCATTCTGTATATAGTTGAGGATTGATTTATCCATTTCTGTAAAGAAGGCTGTTGGAAAGTTGATTGGAATTGCATTTAATCTATAGATCACTTTGGGTAGTATTGACATCTTAACAATATTAAGTCTTCCAATCTATGAACATGGAACATCTTTCCATTTTTTTAAGTTTTCTTTAATCTCTTTAGCAGTGTTTTATAATTTTCATTGTATAAGTCTTTCACATCACTGGTTAAATTTACTCCTAGGTATTTTATTCTCTTAGATGCTATTGTAAATGGAATTGTTTCCCTAATTTCCCTTTCAGATTTTCATTGGTGGTGTATACAAACCCAGTTGATTTTTGTTTGTTGAGCTTGTACCCCGTAACTTTATTAAATGCCTCTACTAGCTCTAGAAGCTTTCTCGTGGACTCTTTGGGATTCTCTATATATAGGATCATGTCATCTGTGAATGGAAATTATTTTACTTCTTTCCCTATCTAGATACTTTTTAGTTATTTATTTATTTTCTTGTCTTATTGCTCTGGCTAGGAATTCTAATACAATATTGAATAGAAGTGGTGATAGTGGGCACACGTGTCTTGTTCTCTATTTCATGTGGAAAGGCTCTCTATCTTCCTCCATTAAGTATAACGTTGGCTATTGGTTTTTCATATATGCTCTGAATCATATTGAAGAACTTCTCTTCTATTTCAGTCTTCTTGAGGTTTTTCATCAAGAAAGGGTGTTGAATTTTATAAAAAGTATTCTCTGCATCTGTAGAGATAATCATGTGGTTCTTTTCCTTTGTTCTGTTGATGTGGTGTGCTACGTTGATTGATTTTCTAATGTTGAACCATCCCACCATTCCTGGAATAAATCCCACTTTGCCGTGGTGTGTGATTCTTTTACTATGCTGTCAAATTCTGTTCACTAATATTTTGTTGAGGATTTTTGCATTTATATTCATGAGGGATATTGGCCTGTAGTTTTCTTTTCTTGTGGCGTCTTTGTCTGGTTTTGGTATCAGGGTTATGTTTGCTTCATAGAATGAATTAGGAAGTATTCCTTCTTTCTCTATCTTTTGGAAGAGTTTAAACAGGATTGACGTCAATTTTTCTCTAAATATTTGGCACAATTCCCGAGTGAAGCCATCTGGCACTGGAATTTTTTTTTGTAGGAAGGTTTTTGACCACTGATTCAATCTCTTCACTTGTTATGGGTCTCTTGAGGCTTTCCATTTCCTCTTGAGTCAGTTTGTGTAAGTTGTGTGATTCTTAGAATTTGTTCCTTTTATGTAGGTTATTCAGTTTGTTGCTATACAGTTGCTCATCATATTCCATGATAGTTCTTTTTATTTCTATTGGGTCAGTTGTAATGTCCCCTCTTTTGTTTTTTATTTTGGTAATTTGCATCTTTTCTGTTCTTTGTCAGTCTAACTAAAGGTTTGTCAATTTTAATGATCTTTTCAAAGAATCAACTTCTGGTTTTGTCATTTCTTTTTATTGTTTTCTCGTTTTCAATTTTATTTATTTCTCCTTTGATCTTTGTGGACGATGAAAAAGGAAGACCTAAGAAGAACTGCTGTCTTTAAATTGTGGAGTTGGTGAAGAATATTGAATACACCATGGACTGCTAAAAGAACGAACAAATCTGTCTTGGAAGAAGTATAGCCAGAATGCTCCTTAGAAGCAAGGATAGCAAGACTACATCTCACATACTTTGGACATGTTATCAAGAGGGGTCAGTCCTTGCAGAAGGACATCACGCTTGGTAAAGTAGAGGGTCAGTGGAAAAGAGGAAGACCCTCAATGAGATGGATTGACACAGTGGCTGCAACAATGGGCTTAAGTATAACAACAATTGTGAGGATGGCGCAGGACCTGGCAGTGTTTCATTCTGTTGTACATAGGGTTGCTATGAGTCAGAACTGACTCAGCAACTGAGTTTTGTTATTTCCTTTCTTCTAGTAGGTTTAGGCTTAGTTTGCTCTTTTCTTTCTGGAGTTGTCGATTAGGCTGTTGATTTGAGATCTTTCTTCTCTTTTCATGTAAGTGTTTATTGCTACAAGTTTTCCTCTGAGTACTGCCTTTGCTGCATCCCATAAGTTTTGGTATGTTGTGCTTTCGTTTTCATTAGACTCTAAGAAATTTGTGATTTATCTTTTGATTTCATCCTTGACCTGTTGGTAGTTTAATAATGTGCTATTTAACGTCCATATGTTTGTGTATTTCACAGTTTTTTTTTTCTGTTATTAATTTCTAGCTTCATTGTCTTTTGGTCAGAGAAAATACTTTGTATGATTTCACTCTTTTTAAGCTTATCAAGACTTGCTTTGTGACCTAACATGTTGTCTATCCTGGAGAATTATCCATGTGCACTGGAGTAGAATATATATTATGCTGTTTTTGGATGAAGTGTTCTATATATGTCTGTTAAGTCTAGTTGGTTTACAGTGTCATTCAGGTTCTCTGTTTCCTTGTTGATCTTTCCAGATGTTCTGTCCAATATTGAGAGTGGTGTATTGAAGTCTCCAACTATTATTATAGTGTGATCTATTTTTCCCTTGAATTTTGTCAGTGTTTGCTTTATATATTTAGTGCTCTTATGTTGGGTACGTATATATTTATGATTGTTAAATTTTCTTGATGAATTGACCCTTTTATCACTATATAATGTTCATCTTTATCTCTTGTAGCAGATTTTGTCTTGAAGTCTATTTTATCTGATATTAAGGTTGCCACCTGGCTCTCTTTTGGATATTATTTGCTGGGAATTTTTTTCCCATTCTTTCACTTTCAGCCTATTTTGTCTTTGGGTCTAAGGTGTGACTCTTGTAAACAGCATATAGTTGGTTCATGCTTTTTTTAAATCCATTCTGCCACTCTCAGCCTTTTGATTGGGGCATTTAGTCCATTTACATTCATTGTCCACCACGTGTCTGTCAGTTTGTCATACTGTGGTGGCTTGTGTTTTACTGTGATGCTATGACACCAGTATTTCAAATACCAGCAGGTCACCCATGTTTGACAGGTTTCAGTAGAGCTTCCAGACTAAGACTAGGAAGAAGGACCTGGTGGTCTACTTCTGAAAGGATTGGCTAATGAAAACCTTATGAATAGCAGTGGAACATTGTCTGGTATAGTGCGGATACGAACCCCTCAGGTTGGACCCTCAGAATGCGACTGGGAAAGAGCTGCCTCCTCAAAGCAGAGTCGATCTTAATGATATGGATGGAGTAAAGATTTCAGAAACTTCATTGGCTGGTGTGGCATGACTCAAAATGAGAAGAAACGGTTGCAAACATCCATTAATAATCGGAACACAGAATGTACGAAGTATGAGTCTAGGAAAATTGGAAGTCGTCAAAAATGAAATGGAACACATAAAGATCAATATACTAGGCATTAGTGAGCTGAAACGGACTGATATTGACCATTTTGAATCAGACAATCATATGGTCTACTATGCTGGGAATGACAAATTAAAGAGGAATGGTGTTGAACGCCGCGTGGAGCAAGGGATGTCATTGCTGATGTCAGAGAATACCAGAAGGATATTTACCTGTGTTTTATTGACTGTGTGGATCCTACCAAATCATAGATAACATTGCAAAGAATGGGAATTCTAGAACACTTAATTGTGCTCACGCGGAACCTGTACATAGACCGAGAGGCAGTCTTTCGAACAGAACAAGGGGATACAGCATGGTTTAAAATCAGGAAAGGTGGGTGTCAGGGTTGTATCCTTCCACCATACTTGTTCAATCTGTATGCTGAGCAAATAATCCAAGAAGCTGGACTATATGAAGAAAAACACAGCATCAGTGTTGGAGGAAGGCTCATTAACAACCTGTGATACCGGGATGACACAACCTTGCTTGCTGTAAGCAAGAGTATTTGAAGGACTTACTGTTAAGACCAAAAATCACAGTCTTCAGTATGGATCACACATTAACATAAAGAAAACAACAATCCTCACAACTGGATGAATAAACAACATCATGATAAATGGAGAAAATATTGAAGTTGTCAAGGATTTCATTTGACTTGGATCCACAAGCTGCAGTCATGGAAGCAGCAGTCAAGAAATCAAACAACGTATTGCATTGGGCAAATCTGCTGTAAAAGACTTCTCTGAAGTGTTGAAAGGCAAAGGCATCACTTTGAGGACTAAGGTGTGCCTGACCCAAGCCATGGTACTTTCAATCACCTCATATGCATGAGAAAGCTGCACAACGAATAAGGAAGAATAAAGAAGAATTGATGCCTTTAAATTATGGTGTTGGTGAAGAATATTGACTGTATTGTGGACTGCCAGAAGAAGGAACAAATCTGTGTTGGCAGAAGTACAGCCAGAGTGCTCCTTGGAAGTGAGAATGGCGAGACTTTTTCTCACGTGCTTTGGACATGTTATCAGGAGAGACTGATCCTTGGAGAAGGACATCATGCTTAGTAAGGTAGAGGATCAGTGAAAAAGAAGAATACTCTTCATGAGATGAATTGACACAGTGCCTGCAACAATGGGCTCAAACATAGTAATGATTGTGAGGGTGGCACAAGACTGGGCAGTGTTTCATTCTGTTGTGCACAAGGTCACTATGAGTTGAAACTGACTGGATTGTACCTAACAACAACAACATTCACTGTAATTATCAATAAGAAGTAATTTTTTCTACCATTTTGTTATTTATTTATTTGTGTGTGTGTGTGTGTTTTAAGCCTTTTTTTGTCATTGTTTTTTACTACTGTCAGCTTTTGTGTTTTGTTGGTTTATTGTAGTGAGCCATTTTGGTTCCCTTCTATTTTCTTTTGTGTATTTTTTACTTTTTTAGATACCTTCTTAGTGGTTATCATGAATATTACATTTAACAGCTTGTATTTATAACATCCCAGGGTACATATGTACCAACTTAACTTCAGTTACATACAAGGAATTCTATACCTGTACCATCCCCCACCCCCATTTTGTTGTTGTTATCAGTAATTACTTCTTTATGTTTCATGTGCACTGTAACATAATTTTATCCTCGCTTTTTATAAATTTGTCATTAAAAAGCATGAAGGATAAAACAGTTAGGTTTATCAAGAATGAATATCTTATTACTAACTCTTATACTTGTCCATGTAATTCCTTTATAGAGATCTTTCTTTTTATGTATGGCTTTGAATTACTTTCTAGTGTCTTTACCCTTCCATCTGCAGAACTCTCATTGGTATTTTTTGTAGGGCTGGTCTGGTGGATATTAACTTTCTCAGCTTCTGTTTGGGAATATTTTAATTTCACCCTCATTCTTGAAGGACAGTTTTTGTTTGGTTTGGTATAATATTTGTCTTAGTTATTGTCTTTGTCATCTGGCGCTGCTATAATAGAAATATCACAAGTGGATGGCTTTAACAAAGAGAAATTTATTTTCTCACAGTCTAATAGGCTAGAAATCCAAATTCAGGGTGTGAACTCCAGGGGAAGGCTTTCTCTCTCTGTTGGCTCTGGAGGAAGGTCCTTCTCATCAGTCTTCTCCTGGACTAGGAGATTCTTTGTGCAGGAAGCCTGGGTCCAAAGGATGCGCTCTGTTCCTGGCACTGCTTTCTTGGTGTTATGAGGTCCACCTCTCTCTGCTCGCTTCCCTTCCCTTTTATCTCTTGTAAGATAAAAGGTGGTGCAGGCCACCCCCCAGGGGCACTCCCTTTACATTGGATCAGGGATGTGACCTTAGTAAGGGTGTTATAATCCCACCCTAATCCTCTTTAACATAAAATAAAATCACAAAATGGAGGACAACAACACAATACTGAAATCATTGCCTAACCAAGTGATTTGAGGGACACAATTCAATCCATGATATTACACCCTTTGGCCCCCCAAAATTCATGTCCTTGCTACATGTAAGGCACATTCACCCCATCATATCACAGCAAAAGTCTTAAATCAACTCCAAGTCCCAAATCCAAAAATTCCTTTTCATCTGTGAAATCTAGAATACAAGTTATCTGTTTCCAAAGGTACAATGACAACAGACAGGCACAAGCTAGACATTCCCATTACAAATGGAAGAAATTGCAGGGAAAGAAGGGATAACAGGCACCAAGGAAGTAGGCAGAACACTTACATTAGCCCTCAAGGCTTTGAAAACAATCCTCTGTTCTCTGAGACAATCCACACACTAACCCTACCCTCCAGACTCTAGGTATTGGCCTCATTCTATGGATTCTGAGTGGAGGCCCCTCAACCCTGGGCTTCAGCTCTGCCTTCTAAGCCCACTAGGACGGCAACTCTGCACCCTTAGCTTTAGGTGCACCATTCTCCTAGTCCATTGGAGTGGTGATTCCACCCTTAGAAACACTAGAGTCCATGACACCACCCTTTGAAACCCCAGAGGTTGTGGCCCTACCTTTTGAGACTGAGGCAGCTTGGCTTCCTGTTTTCCTTGTCTCTTCAGCTTTGCTTCCTGGTTCCTTGGCTTCTTGGCCCTCGGGCCTCATGCCCGCATTTGCCCTGCTAGGGCAAGTATTCCAAAGCTCAGTAGCTCCACTGATGAGTACCTGGAGGCATCCTACTCTGCCAGAAAGCCTCCTGCACACAGGCACTCAACTCTCTTGCTCCGTGGGTCAGCTCCAGTGCTGTCTGGCACTGGTTTCCTGGTTTTGGCGCTTCTGGTTCACTGCTGCTGCCAGTCCTCTGCTCCTGTTTCTCACCATCTGCACCTTTTCTGGTGTTAACAGCTCTCCTCACTTCCTTCTGAGTCTTCTATCCATTCACAGTTTCAAAACTGCTTCTGCATTTTAGGTATCTGTTAGAGCAGCACCCCACTCCTGGTACCAAATTCTGTCTCAGTCACCTAGTGCTGCTGTAACAGAAATACCACAAGTGGGTGGCTTTAACAAAGAGAAATTTATTTTCTCACAGTCTAGTAGGCTAGAAGTCCAAATTCAGGGCTTTGGCTCCAGGGGAAGTCTTTCTCTCTCTGTTGGCCTTCTCATCAATTTTCCCCCAGACTAGGAGCTTCTTCATACAGGGACCTAGGGTCCAAAGGATGTGCTCTGTTCCTGGCTCTGCTTTCTTGGTGGTATGAGGTCCCCCTTTCTCTGCTTGATTCCCTTCCATTTTATCTCTTGTAAGATAAAAGGTGGTGGAGGCCACATCCCAGGGAAACTCTCTTTACATTGGATCAGGGATGTGACCTTAGCAAGATTTTACAATCCCACCCTAATCCTCTTTAACATAAAATAAAATCACAAACTGGAGGACAACTACATAATACTGGGAATAGTGGCCTAACCAAATGGACACATATTTTTGGGGGACACAATTCAATCAATGACAGTTATCTAGTGCTGCTTTAACAGAAATACCACAAGTGGATGGCTTTAACAAAGAGAAATTTATTTTCTCACAGTCCAGTAGGCTAGAAGTCCAAATTCAAGGCATTAGCTCTAGGAGAAGGTTTTCTCTCTCTGTTGGTTCTGGAGGAAGGTCCTTGTCACCAGTCTTCCTCTGGACTAGGAGCTTCTCAGTGCAAGCCACGTTGACACACATTTTGGGGAACACAATTCAATCCATAATAGTATTCTTGGTTGACAATTTTTTTCTTTCAGCACTTTAAATATATCATTCCATTGTTTTCTGGCCTTCAATGTTTCTGAGGAGAAATTGGCACTTATTCTTATTGGGGATCTTTGGTATGTGACTGTTTGCTTCTCTCTTACTGCTTTCAGTATCCTCTCTTTATCCTTACTTTTTGAGAGCCCTGATGTGTGTTGGTGAAGATCTCTTTGAATTTATCCTACCTGGAGTTCTTTGAGCTTCTTGGATTTGTAGATTCATGTCTTTCATCAGATTGCAGTTTGGGGAAATTTTCTTATTATTTCTTTAAATGTTTTTTCCCTCTCTCTCTCATCTCCTTCTTGAATTCCCATGATGCGTATATTAGTTCTTCTGATGTTGTCCCATAATTCCATTAAACTGAGCTCGTCCGTCTTTAGCCTCCATTCTTGCTGCTCTGCAGCCTCTGTAATTTCAGTTATCTTAACCTCTAATTTGCTGATTCTTTCCTCTGCCTGATTAAATCTGTTGTTAAATCCTTCCACTCTGTTCCTATTTCAGTTATTGTCCCTTTCAGTTCCAATATTTCTGTTTGGTTTCTTTTTATCTGTGTCTTTTTTTTAGAATATCATTTTGTTCTTGCAGTGTTTTCCTTATTTCTTTTAGATCCATATCTATGTTTCCTCTTAACTCTTCAGCTATGTTTAACATTGTTGTATTATATTCTTCTGTTCTTTTCATTATTTGGTTTTCCATAGATTCACTTTCACTCCCTTCATCATGTTCATTTGAATGGGCCATTGTTTGTCTTTTCTTCGTGTGTCTTATGATTTTTTTCTGGGGTATTCAAATTTTTGAGGGTATTAACTTTCTCAGTTCTCCCCAGTATTTGGTGTTTTTGCACACACTGCTTTCTGTGAAAAACCTTTAGGTGGGCAGAACTTTCAGCCTTTGCTTACCATTTCCTCTCCTCTGTGATAGCTCCTTTTCCCTCCTAGGTTTAATTAGGATTCAAAAGTTGCAGATCTCAGTTTTCAACTTTCATTATATCCTAAAACACACCAGAGAACATGCTGTGGTCAATGTGTTCACAGGTGGGCACCACCACTTAGGTGAGATATTGCACACTAATCAATATGGCAACCAGGATACAGTCCTTTCTCTCTGATTATTAATCCCTTTCCTTCTCTGTTTCTGCAACCACGTTTTCAGTCAGAAAACCCACACCCAGTGAGCCCCCTTTGGAGCTGGGTGTTGCCTGCTGGTTTTGCCTGAGGCTTCCTTCCCTGATCTATGGGGGTTGCTTATATCTGAGGTGGCATTCAGGAGCAGAACAGGCAGACTTTCTTCTACTGCAAGAGAAAGAGGGGCTGGCACTCCTCAGAAGAACCTCCAAAAGATCTGTCTTGTTGATTTCAGAGTCCCAGGGCCCTTAGTGGTTGGGGGAGCAATCTCCACTTAGGCAACCCACCTCCTAGCTCCACTGTAAGGAACCTTCTGTAGGAATTTGTATCAGTCCAGCAGTCTACAGTTACCAAGTGGGGGAAAGGATGTTACACTCTGAATGGAACACCACAGAGGTCTGCCTTCATGCTATCAGAGCCCCCTCCTCCTGTAATATGCTGGCTGTGGGTATAGCCTCCACTCAAGATGACTTCTTCCTAACACACAGCAGCTTCAGTCAGCAGTCTTCAGTCATGACAGGAAGGTGGAGAAGACAGACCTGAACTGACCCCAGAGAGGTCTGTGTTGTTGGTTTTGGAGGTCTGATCTGTGAGGTGTGCAGGAAAGCAGGTAGAGGGCTGACTATGGGAGCAGACTCCATTGCAGGGGCGTTCTGTAGCAATTTGCATCAGCCTTGCAGCTGACAGTGTCTGGGTGAGGGAGATATTGGCACACTCCAAATAATCCCTAGGAGGTCTGATTTGTTGATTTTAGAACAGTATCAGTCTCTTTGTACAGGAAGGGAGTGTGGTGGTTAGGGAAGCAGGCTCTTTTCCTGGGGTTGTTTCCCTAGTTCACAGCAGTTAGTGGCCCACATGGCTAGGGGGAGAGGAAGGATAGTGTGAAAAGTGATTGCCTACCACATGCAACTCATTGTTGATTCGTTGATTCTTGCCTGTTTGCAGTTCCCTACTGCTATCATCTGCTCCCTGATTCAGAGTCTCTTAAGGCTGAGCACCATTTTCTTGTTGTATTTGTGGGCGAGGGTCAGAATGATAGTCCATTTATGCTACCATCTTCCCAGAATCCATCTATAGTAGCAACTCTTAACCTTCAGTTTGCACTAGATTCACATGGGAAGCTTGTTAAAAATCAGATTTTCTCCTGAAAATCAGGTACTGGGGTTACAAAATAAGGCACTCACAATATAATGGAAAGAAAGAGAAGTAAAATAATAATTACAATTAAGAGTATTGTTTTTAATTTTCTATGCCACTCATTTGTCATATTAAATATATTGCTTTATATGTAATCTATTATCAGTTATCTCTTCATGTATATACAAGTCTTACCTCTTTTGGTAGATCAGAAGTTCCTTGAAGGCAGAAATTATGTAATACTACTCTGCAACTTTCATCCATCCAAAACATTCAACAAAAATATTGTTGAATGAATTAGTGGTATTCATACAGAATATTTAGTGGGTGCTTAATAAATGCTGTAGGATAGATCCAACAAATACAGTGGAAAACCTCGGAACACTTATCATGGGAATATACAGATGAGTAAAGAAATAGCTCTATTTATTATATTAGATATAATCTGAAGCAACAGAACCACTCCTAGCTGAGAAATGGCTATAACATAATAATAATGCAGCTAAATCTTGTATGATTCAAATGGAAAGATATAGTGTAGACTTGCCATAAATGCAAAATGTCAAGAAGTGAAAGGTAATTAGTAATCAATAATCTTATCATTCTAGTTACCTGTCTAAATGTCTGTTGTTCCCCCACTGTCTTAGGCTGGTTTCTCTAGAGAAGCAAAACCACTGAAGTGCAAACACACACACACACACACACACACACACAGAGAGAGAGAGAGAAAGATTTAATTCAAGGAAATGGCTCATGCAGTTGTGGAGGCTGCTAAATCCCAAATCCAGCATTGGGCTGGAGGCTTCTCCTGACTCACATGGTTGCAGAGGCTGACAAATCCAGATCAGCGAAGCAGATGGCAGGCTGCTGGCTCACATTGCAAGAACCAAAGGTCAGATGATGACAAGTTGGATGTGTAATTCAGAAAGACAGAGAGCTTTGCCAGAGCACCCAATATATATTGGATGTAGGCCACACCCTCAAGGCAACTCCCCTTACATCAGATACTTGAGTAAGGGTGTGACTCTCGTTAAGGATGTGATTCAAGATGCACCCCACACTAGTCCTGCCTCACAGAGGTTAGGATTTACAACACATAAAATGGAGGATAATCACATCATATCACAAAAATGGAGGAGGAATCTCACTCTTTCCCAACAACTCTTTGTGGTCTCTGGTGACTGAGCAGAGGTCAGCATCATGTTGATTCCATGACACAGACAATTCCCTGCACATAGGTGGAAAGTTCTCTGTCCAGCTCCTGTAAACCTATAGGAATGGGAACAGGACACATCTGGGTGAGGTCCTAGGTATCTCTTCTCCTTCTTTCATTCTTCTTTAAGCTGTGCAGGGAGTTTAGCAGAAGTTTCCAAAGTTAACCTTGTTCCAAACATAGCCTTGGCCAAAGAGAATTCCAAAAGCTGAAGCAAGAGATGTCATCTTTTCTACTTACTCTGTGTGAGCAGGGAGGAAGAGGTCCCAGTGTCTTGTCACAGTCACCTGTAAACAAGCATCTTCATCAGTAGCAGCATAACAACTACTATGAATGGGTGTGGGGTACACAACTGCTTGGAGGGTCAATGCTGGGGGATATCCAAGTTCAGGGTTAGTGAATAGGTACACATCTCTAGCAGCACAAGAACTTGAACAATGGAAATAAAGGTTTCAGATTTGTCAATGGCAACACTTACGTTACCTTTGTATCTTGGAGAAAAAGATTAAGCTGAGAGGAAGTGCAAAACAGGAACACATTTTGCAGAATTCTACAGGCAATCCCCTCATTGGCCTCGGCATGATTGTACTTTAAAACTGTATACCTGAAGGGGCATTAATCAGGCCTTATGAATAGAATCAGAGTTCCTGGGTGGTGCAAATGGTTAACGTGCTCGACTGCTAACCAAAAGGTTGTTGGTTTGAGTCCACCTGGAGGCACCATAAAAGAAAGTCCTTGTGATCTATTTGCGAAAACCAGCCATTAAAAACCCTGTGGGTCACAGTTCTACTCTGACGCACATGATGCAGTGATTTGGAATTGACTCGACGGCAAATGGTTTTTTTTTTATTATGAGTAGAAGAAGCAATATAAGTGGCTTGACAGATGTGTCAGGAGGAGTTATAGTAGATTTCAGCAGATAATGGCAGATGAGTTTGGGGATAGGTCTTTTCCAAAGAAGAAATGGCTTGGACCTGTTTATTCTGGCAACGTAAAGGAAGAAGGGAGGATTGTGACATTCTTCCAGTGGTATGAAAGAAGTGAGTAACAGATTTTTACCATGACCACCTAGGTCAGCATCAAAGGGATTTACACTAAATGCTCTAAAGGATGTTGTGTGGGTGAAAACAAAACAAAAACCCCAGTGCTGTCAGTAGATTCCTACTCATAGAGACCCTATAGAACAGAGTAGAACTGCCCCATAGGTTTCCAAGGAGTGGCTGATGGATTCGAACGGTGGATCTTTGGGTTAGCAGCTGAGCTCTTCATCACTGTGCCAGAAAACAGTGGAACGATATAACATAGGAAGGGGTGTCCCTTCTTTGCAGGTTTTTAAAGAATACAGTAAATGGAAGGCCTTCTTTCCTAGCTTAGATAGGAAGTTTCCTTTTAGTTCTGAGATTCTATAAGAAGGTGCAGACAAGCTTAGTTTAACTTGTATTATTTCCGTGTTCTGTAGAAGACAGCCTTAACTCCTCTATTCCTACTATTTGAATGGGGAATAATTTAGCATTTTTCCCCTTCCAGATGAAATATGAGCTTTCATAAAAATTCTTCCCCATAGTAGTTACAGCATTTTGATGTGTTTTCATATTTTAATTTTTAAAGTAGTATATTAATTTTGCTCACAAATGTTCCCACACATATGCCCACTGGTGGTAATATTCTATGTTTTGTACATTTTTGGGGGGTAATGCATTCTGATAAATCATTAGTATACATGGCTGGAAAACTGTCATTTTAAAGTAGAATAGTTGTTAAGCAACATTAAAATTTAATTAGGACTCTTCACTGCATTTCATTATAAGGTTATTTTGTAATTACTCAGCAGGTCCTGGTGTTTACTAATGCAGAAGTGACAGCACATAATACTGCTAAATTATTGCTCCATCGCTGGAGAAGACAATTGGAAAATGAGGACCAAATAAAGCATTGTTTAAAGAGCCTCTGGGGAAAACACAGCCTCAGAACATAACCCGTATTTTCTCTTAGCTACCTTTTTCTCTGTCCATCCAAAGCAACATACAGCAAGTAGGCCTCCCCTACCATAGGTTAAGTAGCTCACATAATGGCTTCAATGGCAATTTTCACATTTTACATGAAACTCTATTTTTTCAAGAGTAGGCATGAAGAGGGGCCTGTTAGATATAGTTTAGAATTGCTCAAATACATTATATGTGGGGAGAAAATCAAATTCCAAATAACTGTCATAAACTGATATTTCTAAATAGCTTTATGCTTTTTAAATCATCTTATTTTATTCCCCTATAATTAAGATACATATATTACATTATGACCAGAGAATATAATGGCATTAGAAAGCTCCATCAAATGCGCCTCGACACATCAGGATTGTGGTTTTCAGATCTGAGCACACTGAAATTATTTTTTCCTTTTTAAATTTTCCATCATGCGAACCTCATAATCTTGCTGTTAATTGGATTCCCAGCCCTCCTCCCCCATTATGCCTAAGGCTACCTAGGCACACTCAAAGTGAATTGAGGCAACTATTTTGATAATTTGTATGAAAATTAGTTTTAACTAGGGCATCCAGATAACAGATGTAATTTTCTCTAAAGTATTTATGTGTCTGTATTTGTGTGCGTGTGAAGAGTTGGTGTTGGACTTGTTCTGGTGGGGAGTATTGAGGTGAGAGGATGAGATAACATCTATGGGATAGATTATCTAGATAAATCACCTTAACTCTCCTTTTTGTATACCTTTTTGCACTAGAGTGGCGAGAGCAGACATTCTTGCTTCAATTCTGACCTTAACCAGTTGTTGTCAAGTTGTCTCCGACTTATGATGACCACATGTGCGTCAGAGTAGAAATGTGCTCCATAGGGTTTTCAATGGCTGATATTTTGGAAGTAGATCACCAAGACTTTCTTCTGAGGCATCTCTGAGTGGACTCAAACCTCCAAACTTTTGGTTAGCGGCTGGGAGCATTAACTATCTGCACCACTTATTCTTGAGCTTAGAGGGAAAACACTCAGTCTTTAACCATTAAGTATGATGTTAGCTATAGCTCTTTTTTTTGTAGGCACTTTGTATCAAAAGTTTCATTCTCTTTCAGTTCAGTGAGAGTTTTTTTAAATCATGTATGAATGTTGAATTTTGCCAAAGAATTTTTTTTGCATAAATTGATATGATCTTTAGACTGTTACAGTGATGGATTATGTTGATTAATTTTTGCGTATTGAACCAGTTGTGGTGTATTATTCTTTTTATATATTGCTGAATTCAATTTGCTAATATTTTCTTCAGGAATTTTGCAAAAATATTCGTAAGGTATATTGGTCTGTAGTTTTCTTTTCTTGTAATATCTTTGTCTGGTTTTTGGTATCAGGGTAATGCTGGCCTCAGAAAGTGAGTTGGGTAGTATTTTCTCTTCTATTTCCTGGGAAAAGTTATGTAGAATTCATGTTATATCTTCTTTAATTGCTAGAATTCATCCATGAAACACTCTAAGCTTGAAATTCTTTTTCAGAAGGTTTTAAACTACTAATTCCATTTCTTTAATAATTATAAGACTATTCAGGTTATCTATGTCTCCTTGAGTGAGTTTCGGTAGTTTGTGTTTTTTTTCAAAAATAGTCCATTTCATCTAAGTTATTGAATTTATGTATGTAGAGTTGTTTGTAGCATCCTCTTAAACTATTCTTTTAATTTTTGCGGAGTCTGTAGTGATATCGTCTCTTACATTCTTGATATTGGTGATCCGTGTCTTTTTTGTTTTTTTCTTTACCATTCTTGCTGGAGGTTTATCAATTTTATTGATCTTTTTTTAAAAAACAAAACCAGCTCTTGGTTTCATTGAATTCTCTGTTTTCAATTTCATTGATTGCTGCTCTTGTCTTTATTATTCCCTTCTTGCACTTGCACTGGATTTATTTTGCTCTAGTTTTTCTAGTATCTTGAGACAGAAGCTTAGATTATTATTATATTTTTTATTATTGTACTTTAGATGAAGATTTACAGAACAAACTAGCTTCTCATTAAACAATTAGTACACATACTGTTTTATGACATTGGTTAACAAACCCACAACATGTCAACACTCCCTTCTCCACCTTGGGTTTCCTATTACCAGCTTTCCTGTTCCCTCCTGCCTTCCAGTCTTTGCCCCTGGGCTGGTGTGTCCCTTTAGTCTCTTTTTGTTTTATGGGCCTGTCTAATCTTTGGCTGAAGGGTGAACCTCAGGAGTGACTTCATTACTGAACTAAAAGAGTGTTGGGGGGCCATACTTTTGGGGTTTCTCCAGTCTCTGTCAGACCAGTAAGACTGGCCTTTTTTTGTGAGTTTGAATTTTGTTCTACATTTTTCTCCACCTCTGTCTGGGACCCTCTATTGTGATCCCTGTCAAAGCAGTAGATGGTAGCCGCACACCAAATAGTTGTTCTGGACTCAGTCTTGTGGAGGCTGTGGTAATTGTGGTCCATTAGTCCTTTAGACTAATATTTCCCTTGTGTCTTTAGTTTTCTTCATTCTCCCTTGCTCCAGATGGGGTAAGACCAGTGGAGTATCTTAGATGGCTGCTCACAGGGTTTTAAGTCCCCAGATACTACTCACCAATGTATAATGTAGAATATTTTCTTTATGAACTATGTTATGCCAGTTGAGCTATATGTTCTCTGAGACCATGGTCCCCACAGCTCTCAGCCAGGTAATTCAATCCCTCAGGGAGTTTGGAGAGAAGCTTAGATTATTGATTTGAGACTTTTCTTTATTTTCTAATATGAGCGTTTCATGTTTCAAATTTCCCTCTACACAACTTGACCAAAGCAAAGTCATAGAAGCTTCATAGGCACACCCAAACTCCCTGATAGACCGAATTACTGGGCCGAGGGCTGGGGACCATAGTCTCAGAGACATCTAGCTCAATTGGCATAACATAGTTTACAAAGAAAATGTTCTACATCCTACTTTGGTGAGTAGCATCTGGGGTCTTAAAAGCTTGTGAGTGGCCATTTAAGATACATCTACTGGTCCCACCCCATCTGGAGCAAAGGAGAATGAAGAAAACCAAAGACACAAGGGAAAGGTTAGTCTAAAGTACTAATGGACCACAATGACCACAGCCTCCACCAGACTAAGTCCAGAATAACTAGATGGTGCCTGGCTACCACCACCGACTGCTCTGACAGGGATCATGATAGACGGTCCCGGACAGACTGGGAGAAAAATGTAGAACAAAATTCAAACTCACAAAAAAAGACCAGACTTACTGGTCTGACAGAGACTGGAGAAACCCTGAGAGTAGAGCCCCTGGACACCCTTTTAATTCCGTACTAAAGTCACTCCTAACAATATCACATGCAGTTCAACCCTGTGTAGGAGACTAAATGAGCACACCAACTCAAAAGCAAAGACAAGAAGGCAGGAAGGGACAGGGAAACCGGACGAATGGAAATGGGGAACCCGAGGTCAAGAAGGGGAGAGTGTTGACACATCATGGGGTTGGCAACCAATGTCGTAAAACAATTTGTATATTAATTGTTTAATGAGAAACTAATTTACTCTGTAAACTTTCACCTAAAGCACACACACACACACACACACACACACACACACAAAATTTCCTCTAAGCACCACTTAAGCTTCATCTCACAAATTTTACTATGTTGTACTTTCATTTTCGTTCATTTCAAAATAAAATATTTTCTAGTTTCCCTTGAGACTTCCTCTTTGACTCACGGATTATTTAGAAGTAATCCAAAGAAGAAAATGCCTGGCGCTTGCAATAAAAACCAAAAACCAAACCCATTGCCGTTGAGTTCATTCCGACTCAGAGTGACCCTATAGGACAGAGTAGAACTGCCCCATAAGGTTTCCAAGGAGTGACTGGTAGATTCAAACAGCCAACCTTTTGGTTAGCAGCCGAGCTCTTAACCACTGCACCACTAGGGCTCAGGCACGTGCAGTGGGCACTCAGCAAATGTGAGCTCTGTATTACTCTTAGATTGTGTTGTGAGAATCAAAAGTCCCTGCTAACTTTGGTTCTTTGGTCTAACAGAGTACAGGCAGACGCAAAACCCTAAGAGGTCTCATGGGACTGAAAGTCTTGACCTTTCTTGAATGGTCAAAGAAAGCCATGATGTTTTTCACACTGGAAATAAATCAGCCCCTCACATCAATGTTACCAGAGCTAATAATGATCTACCTTTTTAGCAACTGCCATAAAAATTTAGAATTACTTTTAATTGGGAGTCTCTTTCTTTAAAACAAAAAGTTCACATAAGCAAATGCTAATATTTGAAAAAAATTAATTGACACATGTAAATGCTGTAGTTCAATTTGCATTTAAATAGGCAGTCTTAATATTTTCTTTTACATGGGCTTTATTTTTCTCTTGTAAAACTAAAAATTGATTTCTTCTTTTTAGCAAAATGGGTGCTTACTAGGGTACATGGTTAAGAGACGTGTTGCAGCTGTTCTTTTATTTTTCCCACTCAGCCTGGAAATAGCCTTACCAGAGCAAGGCAGAAGTGAACAATAGAAATAATATTTAAAAAAAATGTGCTTCTGCAGAGGACTGATCGGTAGTTTAACAAAGATTTACATCAGCATGACATTATCTCCATAAATGCACAAGGCCGCACAGAAAATTCTTCCTTATTTACAAGCACAGTTAATCTTCCATTTCTGATTGTGGCAGCTTTCTCCTTGATACCACAGTGACCCTCTTAAAATGCACCACAGTGATGGGCTTTCTTTGCCTCTCCTCCTGCTGTACTGGGATGGGAGAGTTCTCTGAAATAGCCTCCAGTAATGCAGATTTTAAAAAACTACAGCCAGAGTACTGTTTAGAAGAAGTGAGGATGGCCAAACTTCAACTTGAGCATTACTTTGGACATATCACCAGGAAAGACCAGTCCCTAGAAAAAGACTTCATGTTTGGTAAAGTAGAGGATCTGCGAGAATGAGGGAAACTCAGTGAGATGGGTTGATACAATAGCCGCTACAATTGTCTCAAACATACCAACGACCGTGAAGATGGTAACGATCAGTGTTTTGTTGTTGTACGTAAGGTCGCCAGGAGTTGGAGCTGAGTCAATGGCAGCTAACAACAACAACAGCCACAAATGCAGTTTTGAGAGGTGGAATTCTCATCTGGAATTCATTACTAAAGTAACTCTTGAACAGGTGTTTGGTACATGTGGTTCCCAGGTCCCTGGGAAGGAGAATCACAGTGTGGAGCTAGGAATTTATTGAGGTCCCTTATCCAAGTCTAACTCTAGGTCTGTTAATGGTCTGTGGTGGGAAACACTAGGGACTCACCCAAACCACATTGTCCTCATCATTCTAGGCACACTGCTAGACTACACTTTCCAGCTTTCCTTCTAGTTAAGTGTGGTCATGTGCTGGAGTTTTATCTGAAACTGATATGTACTGCTTTCAGGCCTGGCCTATTAAATGTCTCCACATATTCCGAGTTCTTTTCTCCTTCTAACTGAATGGAATGAGATGGCTCTCAGGGCAACCTTGAAAGCCACGTGTTAAAGATGGCAGTGTCTCTAACAGCCTGGGTTCTCCGCATGACTGTTCTGCCAACCTGTTAATTGTACAGTACTATTTCGTGAGCAAGGAATACACTTCTACTGAGTTTGAGCCATTATACCTTATGGGGCCTATTTGTTACAACAGTTAGCCTATCCTAACTAACAGGGCTGTGAGTTCTGCTGATGCAGGGCCAGTAGTCCCTTAAGCATCTGGTAATCCTCATACATCCCCTTCTCTGGGAATCTGAGGTCTAAGTTATTGTTCAGCGATGTCAAAGTAGTCCTTTCTCAGAAAGTCTGTCATTTCCATCCCACCAGATCATTTTAGGTCCTTTTCCTTTTCCAGTACAGTAATAGTTTATTCAATCACTCATTCCCTTGATCACTTGGTGAATATATCATCCATTCATTTGATTATCTGTGCCCAAAAATGTTCCTGAAATGGAAGGCAGTGTACAAGAAAAATGAAATACAACAAAATGGCCTACAAAAACCAGGAGTGACATAAAAAAGGAAAGCAATGGTAAATTCCAGAAAATGGAGCCAGTGGTCTGACAGAGACTGGAGGAACCCCTGAAACTATGGCCCCCAGATGCTCTGTTAACCCAGAACTGAAACCATTCCCGAAGGTCACTCTTCAGACAAAGATTAGATAGGACTATAAAACATAAAACAATACAAGTGAGGAACGTGCTTCTTAGTTCAATCAGATATATGAAACCAAATGGGCAGCTCCTGTCCAAAAGCAGGATGAGAAGGCAGGAAGGGACAATAAGTGGTTGAATGGACATAGGGAACCCAGGTTGGAAAGGGGGAGTGTGCTGTCACATTGTGGGGATTGCAACATTGTAGGGATTGCAACCAATGTCACAAAACAATATATGTATAAATTTTTGAATGAGAAATTAACTTGAGCTGTAAACTTTTACCTAAAGCACAATAAAAAAAGAAAGAAAGAAAGAAAACAGAGCCAGGCATATAGACAATCTGTTGTTGTTAGCTGACATTGAGCTGCCCTGACTCATGGCAACCCTATACACAGTGCAAGGAAATGCTGTCCTGTCCTGCGCCATCCTCATGACGGGTTTCAGATTGGGCTGTTATGATTCATAGAGTTTTCATTGGCTCATTTTTCAGAAGTAGATTACCAGGCCTTTCTTCTTAGTACGTCCTAGTCTGGAAGCTCCACTGAAACCTGTTCGACATCACAGCAACACATAAGCCTCCACTGACAGATGAGTGGTGACTGCACATGAGGTTCACTGGACAGGACTCAAATCTGGGTCTTCGCATGAAGGGCAAGAATTCTACCACTGAATCACCAATACCTCATATAGCTCACATACTAGGGTTAATCTCATTTACCCCTGCCCTCTCTGACATCCTAGTGCTGAAGCTACTTCTGACTGCTTCCTTTGATTTTCTTCTTCACCAATCTTAATTTCTCTGGAGGCCATTTCTTTTTATTTTATTTTTTTATTGTGCATTAAGTGGAAGTTTACAGTTCAAGTTAGTTTCTCATACAAAAATTTATACACACATTGTTATGTGACCCTAGTTGCTCTCCCTATAATGTGACAGCACACTCTTCCTTTCTACCCTGGATTTCCCGTGTCCATTCAACCAGCTCCTGTCCCTTTCTGCCTTCTTATCTCACCTCTGGAGAGGATCTGCCCACTTAGTCTCATGTATCTACTTGAGCTAAGAAGCACTGTCTTCACGAGTATCATTTTATGTCTTACGTTCCAGTCTAATCTTTGACTGAAGAGTTGGCTTTGGGAATGGTTTCAGTTCTGGGCTTACAGAGAGCCCGGGGGCCATGTCTTCCAGGATCCCTCCTGTGTCAGTCAGACCATTAAGTCTGGTCTTTTTACTAGAATTTGAGTTCTGCACCCTACTTTTCTCCCGCTGCGTCAGGGACTCTCTGTTGTGTTCCCTGTCAGGGTGGTCATTGGTGGTAGCCAGGCACCATCTAGTTCTTCTGTAATTTCTTGGGAGACCATTTCTTTAAACATTTTCTGATGGCCCCAATTTGTCATCTGCTCCTGTGGGATTGCTGGTGGCTTCCCATCCCTTTGAACTTTAAAATTTAGACAGTTGGACAGTTTGACCTGAGAAGGCTTAACTCAGAAAGTCATTTTTCTTATCACTCATGAAACTGAGTATTATTTCATATTCCATGCTTATGTGCCATTTGTATTTCTTTGAGTTTTCATTCTAACCTATTATTGATTTTTCTATTACTTTTTTATTGATTTGTAGGTGTTCTTTGCATATAAACAATATCAATTCCACTTTTAACATTTATGTTACAAATATTTTTTCCTAGTCTGTCTTCTGTCTTTTGAAAAAAAAGTATGCAGGTTATATTATTTTGTATTTCTTAAAAATTTCAACACATAATTTTTATTTGTACAAATAATGCATTATATAGTCCTATAAAAAATTCAAAGAGTACAGAATTATATAAAGAAAAATTAAAAAATATTCCTTTATAACTCCCATCTTGTGTTGTCATTTCACTTCTCTTCGGGAAAAAGCACTGTTACCTATCAGCTTGGTGTCCTTCCTTCAAGATATTTAGTTTTTTTTTTTTAAACACATTTACGCTTAAGTGTTCATATAGATATCACATGAGCGTATTTATACACATGCACATAAACATATGATATATATAAAAAATGGGATTGCGTTATATACATTAGCCTATAACTTACAAAATTTAAGTGTATATTTGGAGAACTTTCCATGTTGTATATCTAGATCTAACTAGAAAAGTTATTGCATTATATCCCATTATATTGATGTATTAGAGTTTATTAATCTATGGACACTTGTATTGTTTCCATTTTTTGTTACTACAACCAATACTGCAACAAATTCTTCATTCCACTTTGAACATATGTAGAAGTATTTCTCTATGACATATATCTAAAAGTGCAATTGCTGGATATTTTAAACCTTTAAAGATTTTAAAACAAATCTGATGGGTAAAAAATAATCCAGTTATTGTTTTAATGTATGTTACACTGATTCCTAGTGAGAGTGAATATTTTTCATTTATTTGTTGGCCATTTGTATTTTTGTATCCTGAGTATTAAACTTTTGCTTTATATATTGCAAATATTTTCTCCCTGTTTCTCATTTGTTCTTTAAACTTTGTTCATGGTGTCTTTTGTGGAGAGCTTTTCTGTTTTATGAAGTCAGATCTGTTCATCTTTCATTTTTTGACTTCTGGCTTAAGAGTTTGGCTTAAGAAAACATTCTTTACCACAAGCCTGCAATATATACTCCTAGTTTTCTTCTGCATAAAAATATACAGATGAGGCAGAGACAGGCTAGCTGTTTAACAAACTCTTTTCTGTTTCCTTTGGAGCACACAGCCAGACTTTGTATCCCAGCCTTCCTTGCAATTGCATGTGGCCGTGCTACTGAGTTCTGGCCAATGGCATGTAGACAGAAGTGAATTGCTGACTTCCGGGGCTGGCCATGTGATCTTTTATGCCGTTTTCCCTTCTGGGTGGCTGGACTGCAGACAACCTGCAGGGAAAACTGGGGAGCTACACATTAAAGATGCTGAAACCACAATATGGAAGGTACCGGATCTGAATCACACCCTGAGGAGAGCTGTTCAATCAGAAATACTTACCTTAACTTTTATATCAGTTTTAAGCCACTGAGATTTGGGGGTTTATCTTTTACAGATGCTAATTACTTTAATTAACATATATAATACATATTTATAATATTTACATCTTTAATACAATTCACACAGTGATTTATTTTTGGTGTTTGGTGTGAGGTAAGTATCTAACCTAATTTTCTTTCCCCAAATGGGGGATAATTTGTCTTTTCTCTACCTATGTAAAATGTTACCTTTATCATGTGTTTGGTTGTACCTCATACAACTGACAATTTTCAACCATTTTTTGACCTCCAAAAACAGTGGTTTCACGTAAGTCAATTTAATATTAAATTCCCATACACATTAGGATGTTTACAGACTTTCTATTCTCGTGTATCAGTCTATTTGTTTCTTCATCAATAACATACTTTTAAAATTACTGAGCTTTATAGTATATTTTCACACCAGGTAGAGCAAGATGAACTTCACAATCAGTCTTTCGAGTTCCACTGAATAAATAAATAATAAATGAATGAATGAATAAATAATCCATCCTGTTGGGCACTGAGTTTCTGTCAATGGTGGTGGAATAATTTGGAAATGAATAGTGGTGATGGTTGCACAACATGATCAAAGTAATCAGTACTGATTTGGACACGTAAAAAATGTTGAATTGCAAATGTTTTGTTATATGCATTTTTACCACAATAAAACAAAACAAAACAAAACAAAACCACTCCCCCCACTGCCCAAAAAAAGTCCTGTTGGGATTTTGAATGGAATTGTATTAAATTTGCATAGATTAATTTCTTGAGAATCAATCAGTATAATATGGAGTTTTTTCAGTTGGGAGTATGAACATACACAGGCGAGATGAAACTTGTGCACAAATAATTAAAAATATACAAGTCACAGCTCTAGGGAAGCCAGAAGTTTAATGATCGCTGCTTGTATCTTTTTAAACTACAGGCATGAATGGCAATTTACTCACCCGGCCATCTTGAACTTTAGATTTACCCAGTCTTCTCTGGTTTCTATAAGGGAGGAAGGGATGCTATTATGTATGTATATATGTTTGTATGTTTGTATTCCTGTGTCTTTCCATTAGGGGGTTGTTGTTGTTGTTGTTAGGTGCCATTGAGTCTGTTCTGTCTAACAGTGAACCTATGTACAACAGAAGGAAACACTGCCCGTTCCTGTGCCATCCTCACAATTGTTATGTTTGAGCCCATTGTTGCAGTCACTGTGTCAGTCCATCTCATTGAGGGTCTTCCTCTTTTTCACTGACCCTCTACTTTACCAAGAACGATGTCCTCCAGTGACTAGTCCTTCTTGATGACATGTCCAAGTACGTAAGATGAAGTCTCACCATCCTCATTTCCAAGGAGCACTCTGGCTGTATTTCTTCCAAGACAGACTCATTCATTCTTCTGGCAGCCCATGGTATATTCAATATTCTTTGCCAACACAATAATTCAAAGACATCAGTTCTTCTTTGGTCCTCCTTACTAGGGGGTAAGTATCATAAAATCAGGACTTTGCCTACTTTATTCCTGTACCCCAGTGATTAGAACAGAGCCTGACCCATAATAGAGCCTCAATAAATATTTGTTAAATGAAGGAAAGAATGGCTATGGGAGCTGGCCCTTAATGAGGATGGTGGTTTGCATCTAACACCTGATGTGTAATGAAGTGTGTCACAGCATCTGGGTGGTTATTTTTCTGGCTCTTACAGCGTTCCCATGTTATATCTATTGAGCCATGCTGAATCATTACGGAGAAAATGGTTTATAAAATGGCGGTGATGATTAAAACATTCATAGATATGGCCTTAGAAGAAATAGTGCAAGAAATGAACAAGGTTACTTATTGCAGCAGCAAAAGATTGGAAACCACCTAAATGTAAATCAGTAGGCAAATGGTTTAAAATGCTATGGCACATTCTTACAGTGGAATGCATACAGCTATTAAAAAACAAAACAAAACAAAAGAACTGGTATAGAAAGATCTCCAAGATAAACTATATTGTTAAGTGAAAAACAAAAGTGAAGAATAGATGATGTAATATGCAACCTTTTGTGGAAAAAGGGTAAGAGATAAAAGTACATATTCATACATATTTACATTTGCTTCTAAATTCAAAAGGAAACTCTGGAAGGTTATGAGAAATTAATAAAAGTGATTGCCTGTTGAATGATGGGAACCGTAGTGAGAGTGACATTTTTCACTGTAGACTTTTATATATTGTTTGATTCTTGAACTATGTGAATATTGTTGTTGTTGCCACGGAATTGAGGCATTTCCCACTCATGGCCACCCCATGTGTGCAGACTAGAACTACTCTGTAGGGTTTTCAAGGCTATGACCTTTTGGAAGTACATCGCCAGGCCTTTGTTCTGCGGCACCTCTGGGTGGTTTGGACCACCAACCTTGCAGGTAGTAGTCAAGTGCTTAATCATTTGCATCACCCAGGGACTCCTATGTAAATATTACCTTTTAAAATTTTAAAATACAAAAATCATGAAATGCTCCCAAAAGCATGGCTGGAGAGCCTGAAATATAAAAAAATAAATGATGATGATAATAACTATATTTCATAGAAGAAATACTCTCTATCCATTAGGTGGTACACATTTAGAAGAACTGGTGTCTTTTTTGGTGTAGTTGTTAAATATTTGCAAAGTTAACAGATGAGGCAGCAGCAGCAGCATCAACAGCAGCAGAATAAGAAAATTGGACATGGATTTCCCCAGCCGTTCCTACTTCATTCAGAATCAGAAAGATTTTCTCCTAGGCAGTTAGGGTTAAGGTTCCTTTTTTTCTTCTTATTTTCAGGCTATAATGCTCTATGCACATTAAATTATTTCAGTGACGCTTCTGTTTTGATGCAAAGTCTTCCAGCATTTTCCTCTTAGTTCAAGTTGGACCAATTAAATATCTCTTAACAATTTCAAGGCAAATTGGTTCCAGAGAAATAACAAGTGACTCTCCCACCGCTGACGTATTCACCACAATAATTAAATTTGTTAACAAATGTAAAGCATAGAATCACAAGTATCGAACAGTCTCAGCTGCCATGGCTCGCTTCATTCATCTTCCTCATTAATATTAACCACCTTTTCCTATGTGCTTGTAAGAGTCTTTGTCTTTTAAATTTACGTTGTAAACTGAGTTGACAAGGACCTTGCTTATGGTATATATATATATATATTTTAATCAGCTTTATCTTTGTCTTAAAAGAACAAACATCATTATCAGATAGTATTATTGATCATGAACTGTACCCAGAGAATTTACACAAATTCAGCCACTATCCTCTAGGAATTTACAATGAAATATTTAATTTACACTTGAAGCCTCATAATGTAGATTCCATAATAAATGGGACAAAGTGAAAGAAGCCAGGCACAAAAGGTCACATAGTATATGATTCCATTTATATGAAATGTCCAGAATAGGTGACTCCATAGAGACAGCAGATTGGTGGTTGCCAGGGGCTGCGGGAATGGAGAGCCACTGCTTCCCGGGTACAGGGTTTTCTTTTGGGGCGATGAAAATGTTTTGGAACTACATACAGTTGATGGTTGCACAACATTGTGAATGTCCTAAATGCCACTGAATTGTACAGTTTAAAATGGTTAACTTTATGTTATATGAATTTTACCTCAATTAAAAAAAAAAATAATGTGAAAATCCTCGGTGCACTCACCACGTAAATGCATGGCATTTTATTTTTTGGCATCCATTGTAATACAAAAAAGGGTGACAATGACTTAGGGAATGGATGAGCAATCTAGGCTGAGGAAGATGGACAAAAGTAGTTTTAATAAACATAATCAGCTTTTTAGCCAGGTAAAAGGCCCCACAAATGTTCTGCTTATTAACTGATACTCACCAACTGCCTGGTAATGGAGCAACTAATGAGACTGAGCACTAATGGCTCATGGAACTGTGAGTCAAATTATAAAGTTTTATTAAAATGTTTTCTCCACTGTCTTCAATTATTTAGATCCAATCTAATTTTCTTTCAAAATTAAAGTCTGGGACTCAAGCTAATTTATATGACCGAACATTTAAAAATAGATGTCCTTTCTACCTGTATGCGATATTACTGAGAAAAAGCCCTGTATGTTTCCACAGCACTGTTGTTAAAATTTATTAAAATGATGTGCAATGGGAAAAGCATAGCTGGAGCTTTGTCCCTGAACACTGAAATTTTACAGAGACCCAGTTTACTTATTTCCCCACTCCCCTACCCCACCACCCTTCCAGCTACCTCTTCAGAAGTTGTAGCAAGCTCTTTTTCCCCCTTTCACCACTGACACTGACAATAGGACACAGACAAAACCAAGACCCCAGGTCAAAGTCTAAGAGAATGAAGCACTCAGGGTCCCAGGTAACAATACGTATTCAGTTTCTTGGATAATTATCACTGAACTACCCCTAAACTTGGAATGCCAGGAGCAACTCAAGAAATAGCCTCTTTCTGGGACCCAAACCTCTAGGACTTATTTTGTTTTGATGCCCCCGGATGTTATTCAGCATTGTTCATGAGCCAGGCACAACTAGTTGTAAAGGGATGTATGGTGAACAGCTTGGTGCTCCTTCCGGCTGGTGTACCTTGGACTTATAGCCCCAATTCAGTCCTGGTCACCATCTAACCTCCTTTGTCCTCTCCCACGTCTTCTGTTATTCCCTTTTACTATGGCTTTGGTCTTCTTTCCCTCTCTATCTTTATTTTCCTGTACAAATTTTATCTTTCCTTTAAGAACCCAGTTGTGTATCGTCTTATTCTGAGAAAAAAAAAAAAACACATTTTAATAGAACCGACACTTTCCCACTTAGTAACTTTGCTGTTGTTAGTTGCAACCCTATTACCAACATAAAGAAACGTTGCCCCTGGATAAGTAAAGCACTATTGAAGAAGAAGAATAAAGTAGGAGGACTCTCACTACCTGACCTCAGAACCTACTATACAGCTACAGTAGTCAAAACAGTCTGGTACTGGTACGACGACAGATACATTGACCAACGGAACAGAATTGAGAACCCAGATGTAAAACCACCCACCTACGGTCACCTGAACTTTGACAAGGGCCCAAAGTCCATCAAATGGGGAAAAGACAGTCTTTTTAACAAACGGTGCTGGCAAAACTGGATGTCCACCTGCAAAAAAATGAAACAGGACCCATAACTCACACCATATACAAAAACTAATTCAAAATGGAACAAAGACCTAAATATAAAACCAAAAGCTATAAAGATCATAGAAGAAAAAATAGGATCAACGCTAGAGGCCCTACTACACAGAATTAATAGGATACAAACCATAACTAACAACAGACAAACTCTAGGAGATAAGCTAGATTACTGGGATCTTCTAAAAATCAAACACCTATGCTCATCAAAAGACTTCACCAAAAGAATAAAAAGAGAACCTACAGACTGGGAAAAAAATTTTGGCTATTACAAATCCGGCAAAAGTCTAATCTCTAAAATCTACAGGAAAATCCAACACTTCTACAACAAAAAGACAAATAACCCAATTAAAAAATGGGCAAAGGAAATGAACAGACACTTCACCAAAGAAGACATTCAAGCGGCCAACAGACACATGAGGAAATGCTGGTGATCACTAGCCATTAGAGAAATGCAAATCAAAACACAATGAGATACCATCTCACCCCAGCAGTACTGGCAGAAATCAAAAAGACAGAAAATAGCAAATGTTGGAGAGGCTACAGGGAGATTGGAACTCTTATGCACTGCTGGTGGGAACGCAAAATACAATAACCTTTTTGGAAAATGATACGGCGCTTTCTTAGAAAGCCAGAAATAGAAATACTATATGATCCAGCAATCCCACTGCTAGGAATATATCCTACAGAAATAAAAGCTGTCACAAGAATAGACACCCATGTTCATTGCAGCATTGTTCACAATAGCAAAAAGAAACAACCTAGATGCCCGTCAACAGATGAATGAATAAAAAACTATGGTACATACACACAATGGAGCACTACGCAATGATAAAGAACAATGATGAATCTGCGAAGCATCTCACAACATGAATGAATCTGGAGGGCATTATGCTGAATGAAATAAGTCAATCACAAAAGGGCAAATATTGTATGAGACCACTACTATAAAAACTCATGAAAAGGTTTACACACAAAAAGAAACAGTTTTTGATGGTTATGAGAGAGGGGAGGGGTGGATATGGAAAAACACTAAATAGACAATAGATAAGTGGTAAATTTGGTGAAGGGTAAGACAGTCCACAATTCTGGGGAAGCCAGCACAACTTGTCCAAGGCAAGGTCATGGAAGCTCCATAGACACATCCAAACTCCCTGAGGGATTGAATTACTGGGCTGAGGGCTGTGGGGACCATGGTCTTGGGGAACAGCTCGCTCAATTGGCATAACATAGTTTATAAAGAAAATGTTCTACATTTTACTTTGGTGAGTAGTGTCTGGGGTCTTAAAAGCCTGTGAGCAGCCATCTATGAGACTCCACTGGTCTCATCCTTTTGGGAGCAAGGGAGAATGAAGAAAACTAAAGACATAAGGGAAAGGACTAATGGACCACAACTACCACGGCCTCCACCAGACTGAGTCCAGTACAGCTAGATGGTGCCCAGCTACCACTACAACTGCTCTGACAGGGATCACAATAGAGGGTCCCAGACAGAGCTGGAGAATAAGGTAGAACACAATTTCAACCCACAAAAAAAGACCAGACTTACTGGCCTTACTGCTTTCGGTCAGCAGTTCAAACCCATGAGCCACTCCGGGGGAGGAAGATGTGGCAGTTTGCTTCCGTAAAGATTTACAGCTGTGGAAACCCTATGGGGCAGTTCTACTCTGTCCTATAGGGTTGCTATGGGTCGGGATTGACCCCACGGCAATGAGTTTGGTTTTGGGTTTATATTCCTAAAAAGATTTTGAGGTTAAACAATAGCTGTGGTTGCAAGCTGGCAGCATAACACCTTTCGAAGCCCAAATGGAAGATTCCAGCTCCTTGTCCAGAGAAGCATTTAATAGATAACAATAAATCATTCCTGGATCCACATGATCCACCATGTGTCAAGTACTGTGCTAAATACTTGACATGGTTTATCTCATTTAACCCTCACATCATATCCACGAGCGAGAAGTTACTTGCTGTTTCCATTTTGCAGATAAAGCTCAGAGAGGTTAATTACCTTGCCCAAAGTCACACATCTAGTATGTGGCAGAAGCATCACGTGGTTGACCCTGATACCTGCACTTCTAACACCTTCACTCTATTGCTTTTGATTTTGTTGGTGAAGCTATGTAGCTATGACTCCTTTCTAGAAAAAACTTCTGGACATTTTAAAAGTGGATCCCAGAGCCAGAATCATTGTCAAAGTTGAATATGAAGAATTGGGTCTTGTTAGTGTTGTCAAATTATTCTATCTGAGAAGGGGGATGTAATCATCTTACCAGGACAGTTTTGAGAGAACAAATGAACCCTCAAGCTTTTGATGATTTCCCAGACCACATTGGTTTTCCAGACAAGTACAAAATCTTTATATCCACATGGACTTGACTTGACCAAAGGACCTGGCTGTGGAGCACCTCACCCAGAGTCACACCTTCCCGTTGGCCCTGGCATTCCTTGCCTTATATTAGCCGCTGCTAAAAGATCCCTCAAACATAGACCTTCAGTCAGCCATGGTCTGTGCCTCAGCCCTAGGATGGGAAGTACCACTCCGTGGTCCTTACAACCCACCCTACTTTGTGGGCTGAGCTGTCCAGGTGGTGGACACTTCACATCCTGGACGTAGCTGCCACTCACCTGCTCCAATCACGGTTACTTTGTGCTGAGAACTCACTCATGCTTGACCTCATCCGTGACCTTTGGAGCAATCTTAATTTCAATGCACTATCTCGGAGGAAAATTCGGGAACACAAGTTCTTTACCTACACCTGTTCATCCATCCTGCTGCCCACCCCCCTTCACTCCCCTGTATCTTAATACAATCAGCAGCAAAGATCAATAAATACCAAGTTTTAGTTTATAGCATCTAATTTCAATGCTTCTTACAGTGGTGAAGCTCTTAACAGTTACTCAAAACCACTGGAGTCAATTATATGCAGTTTTGTTTTTTAATGGAGGAGGAAAAAAAAAAAAAATGAACCTAGAGTAACATGAATCTTCCTAAGCACACACTCCCCTACCTTGTGGAAATTACTATGCAGAAACGATGCCCGGTATCTAAATCACGTCATTTCCAATCACTACTCTGTGAAGAAGCAGAGACTTAATGCTTGTGCTGAGTTACTTATTTAAAAACTGTTTTCAGCCTGAGACTGGCATGCCAAATTGCTTTTTAAACACGCTTGTTAAAGTGCCAAGAATACTGTTGACTGTATTTAAGTGTCTTTGGTTGGGCTGCTGTCGTTAAAAAACAAGGTTGGTATTTTTCTCTCTAATCTCCAACTTGATGGTTTTAATACCTAAGCTATTAAAATTACGCTAGGAAGAAGTGTGACAGAGAAGTCTTTTAGCAAAGCAATTTAAGAAAACAACAAAAATAAAAGAAAGGATAAACCATTTAACTTTCAAATAACAAATCCTCCTAGGACTTTCTTCTGTTTCTGTCGTATTGCACAGAGTTGTTTGAAGCTGAACAAGATGTTACACTTGAGATTGACTTTTTGTGGAATCAGCTTCCAAATTCAACCCTTTGACTTCAAGTGAGGTGTTGATGAATTACTGAAGAAATTTCAATTGGAGGTAAAACATCCTAAATTCTCTTTTATTATTACTTTTTTAGAGGCCAGGAGCAAATCCTTTTGGGGAAAAAGAAAACAAAGTAAAACTTACTTACTTGGCTTCATTAAAAAATATTGCTTTGGTCTTCTTCCCATCGCCAAAGTCCAAGGACCCTACAAACATTCATCATTCATCCAACAAACATTTATGAATCACCTGCTATATTCCAAGAGGTAACACTGGTGGTTCAGTGGTAGAATTCTCCCCTTCCATGCTGGAGACCCAGGTTCTATTCCCAGCCAGTGTACCTCATGCACAGCCACCACCCATCTGTCACTGGAGACTTGAATGTTGCTATGATGCCGAACAGGTTTTAGGGAGCTTCCAGACTAAGAAGGACTAGGAAGAAAGACTTGGTGATCTGCTTTCAAAAATCATCCAGTGAGAACCCGATGGGTCATAAGGGTCAGATCCACAACCAGTTATGGGGATAGTACAGGACTGGGTGGCATTTTGTTCCCTTGTGCATGGGGTCACCATGAGTCTGGAGCCACCTCCATGGCAGCTAACAACAACAACATTCCAGACACTGGGAAGATAGGGACCCTACCCCAGAAAGATACATTGCTGGGAGATTTTCTGTATCAGTTTGATGATAATTTACCTGGGGAAACTCTGGCTGAGATGAAAATGTTTTAGGAGCGCTGTGTAAAAAATAACGGTATGGAGTTTCCTTTCTTTTTTATTAGCATAAAAGATGATTTCCCATTTCTTTTTGGTAAGATATACAACAAAGGAGCCCCTGCTGTTTCCAGAGAACCTGCCTGCTTCTTGTTGTTGAAAGAAAGTCTTGACGAAGTAAAAGCACTGTGCAAGGCTGGGATTGTTGGTGATAAGCACTGTGCTGTTTGTGATAGAGGAAGGATGCTATTTTTTCAAACTCTGGGAAGATGTGCATTTATTAGAGTGTTTATCAAATAATTCGATTTTCCAATACATTACCAGGAATTAGTGGGATTGGTTATGAACTTAATTATGCTCTTCTAAAAAAACGTATTTAGTCTGCTCTCAAACATTTTGAAGTGGACCTTTATTAGAGTTACCAAGTTGTATGAAAGCACATTGCCTTTATCACATAAGGGTCACAGGTGGAATGTAGCAGGGCTGAAATTAAGGGTAATGGAAAAATCCACTACTTGTGCTTGCTGCTTAAATGTCATGGCTGGGTAAATGGATTTCTCTACTTCCTAGGACTTGACTTTTACTACATTAGCCTGGCAGCAATTAGAGAGGAGAGGTTGTTCTGCAAATTGGCTCAGTGAACCATGGAGTTCATCTTTTTATTGTGCAGAACAGAAAAAATTGCTTCTAATCAATCCACTTCAACTTTTAGTCTAAAAATTATTTACCATCCCATCAGCCGAAAGTACTTATGAAATCTTCTGTTTGAATTAACTGAAGGAAGGAGGTATTTGTATCAATAAGCCAATTATGATCATGGGGCACAGTCTTACTATGGAGTAATAAAGAGACTGTGTTATTATTGAGGCATCCTTGCCAACTTGATTAATACTTTTAGAATAACTAATCTAAATATAATTGGACTCTTATTAATTAAATCAAGAATGTACCACTTCATGATTATAATGCTCAAAAGAGATCAGCCTTCCTCCCAAATAGAAAATTATTAATTTTAAACTTCTTGTAATCTTTGCATCTGATTCATATGGCTGATCTGTCCCTCTGCTTTGTAACTGCGCTAGGATATAACATTCAGCGGTGCTTAAATGAAAGTTTATGGTTCTTAATTTTTTCAAAGCAGAGATTAACAAAAAACTGATGTGAGGTACAGGGAAATTTTATTAATTTTTACTTTGCCCATCAGCACACTCGGCGATTTTAAAAAGTGAACGAATGAATTGTACTTCTCAATGAAGTGTAATAATGAATTTAAGATAGTGAAAACTGCAGGAGTGACTCCTGTAATCTGTGTCCCAACACAGCTGCCTCATTAGGAAAAATCTAGGACCAGGATCCAGAGCAAATAGAAGTAGAGGGAAGAAAGGGCAAGCCAAGGGAGGGTCTGAAGAGAAGTGGTTTATAAGGTTCAGGCGGTCAGTTCTGGGAAGTGGGGTGTTCTGGCTGAGAAAACTTGGCCTCATTTGAGGAAAAGAAACTTTGTTTTCGGCTCCAGATCAGGTAAACATCATCATTGTTTGACTTCTCAAAAGTCAAAGGCTTCTCATGCAGCAGGAGTCCAAATCTCTAAACAAAAAAAAATCTTAGCAGAGAAGTACAAAAAAACTGTTGAAATGAAATTTTTTTGGATGAGTTCTAATTCTTTCCATTGACTGAACCAAAAGCATCTAAATTAAAAAAAAAAAAAAATTAGTTCTTTAAAAGAGAAAACTCTTCTTTTAGTTGAATATTGATTACACAAGGGGTAATGAGGTGATATTTGCAGATTATGTCATGTCTAATTTGGTGTAGAGGTTGAAACTCTAGGCCCCATTTCAAAAGAGGCCTCTGAATCTTTTTAAAAAAAATAATGGAACTGTGTCAGAGAGGGCTCCCCTTTCGTGCTGTCTCCGGACTTCCCCACCTGTCCCCAAACGGGCTACTTGTGAGCTCCTTTATGTCTACAGAGAGAGAGGAAGGGGGCAGCTAGCTTTTGGTTTGATTTGAGCTTGCTCTCCATTACCCTTTCCCAGTTCCCCTTTCATTACCGGGGCCACATCTGTTGTTAACACTCAAGAAAGCTTCCCACCTCCTGCAAGTTAAGAAGGGTTAGCTGAAGTGGACATTGTGCCTAGGGTGCATTTGAGAGGGCCTAAACCAGGCATCCTATTGCTTTGGCCCACCACTCCCGCTCTAGGGGCCTCATTAGAAAATCAAAGGGCTAGTATTCAGGAAAAAGAAGGAAGGGGAAAAGGACTAGGGAAGGACTCCCAAATGCAGTACTTTATGTGGACTCAGGACTCTTGGGTAATTTCATCTCTGTGAAGGAGGACTGCCTAGAGGATTTTTATCAGGCGGTCCTGCTACTTGCTGCGAGACCTAAGTGTTAGCTTCTTGCTTTCCCTGACTTAAGGCTTATTTAGGCATTTACATCTTTGAATTTAGTCCCAAGTCACAACCTCTCAGGGTCTGTGTTCCCTCATTGCTCAAATGAGGAGGTTGGCTCAATGGATGACCTGGGGTCCCTTCCAGTGCTAAAATTTCATGAAACGATCTTCTAAATCGCCCCCACCTTTTTATCAAACATATTCCAGAAAACACGAGGTGTGGATAATTAGGAATGAAAAGAAGATTCCAAATCAATGTAGAACACGGTAGCACTTTTTTTTTCTTTTTAAAATATTTTCTTTTTAAACCTGAGCATACACAGGGTTCAGATTTTATTTGGACCCAAGTTAGGACTGCCCAAAGACCTGTTTAGCTCTTATTAAACATTTCAGGGAAAAACAACCCCCAGGGCAAGGATGTACTGGCCATGTTCATAAACAAGCCCAGTTTCCCACATTAAGAAATGACTGTTCATGCTCATATCCTTATTCAATTTTTTTTTTTTCTGGAAAGTCAGAGGCTATGGGAGGTCCCATGTACAAAAAATAAATGTGCAAAATATAAAAGAAAATTTCTGTGCTATTAATCATCTAAGAGAGAAATATCCTTCCTTCCTTCTCTCCTATCCTCTTCTTCCTCCCTCCCTCTCCTCTACCCTTCTTCCTCCCTCACTCCTTCCCTTCTTCCTCCCTCCCTTCCTTCTTCTTTCTTCCCTTCCTCCTTCCCTCCCTTCCTTTCTTCCTCCCTTCTTCCTGTTTCCCACTCTCCCACCTTCCCTCCCTTCTTTTTCCTTTCTTCCCTTCTTCCTCTCTCCTTTCCTCCCTCCCTCTTTCTCTTCTTCCTCCTTCCCTCCCTTTCTCTCCTTTCTCCCTCCCTTCATCCTCCCTGCCTCCCTTCCTCCCTTCTTCTTCCTTCCTTCCTTTCTTCCTCCCCTCTTCCTCTCTTCTTCCCTCCCTACGTCTCTTCTTCCTCTTGCCTCCCTTTCTCCCTCTCTCCTTCCCTCACTTCCTCCTTTCTTCCTCCCTTCTTACCTTCTTCCTTGCTCCCTTTTTCCTCCCTTCCTCCATTCTTCCTCCTCCCTTCCTTTCTTCCCTGCCTCCCTTCCTCTCTTTTTCCCTCCTTCCCTTCCTTCCTTCTTCCTCTCTCCTTCCTTTTCTCTCCACTTCCCTCCCTCCCTCCCTTCTTCTTCCCTTCACCCCTTCTTTCTTCCCCCCTCCAGCCCTCCTTCCTCCCTTCTTCCTTCCTCCCTCCTCCCTCCCTTCTTCCTTTCCCCCTCCCTTCCTCTCTTCTTCCTCTTTCCTTGCCTCTTCCTCCCTCCCTACCCCCTTTCTTCTTCCCTTCACCCTTTCTTCCTCTTTCCCTCCCTCCCTTTCTCCCTTCTTCTTCCCTCCCTTCCTTACTTCCACCTTTCCTCCCTCCCTTCTTCCTCCCTACTTCCCTTCTTCCTCTCTCCCTCCGTGCCTTCCTCCTGTCTTCCTCCCTGCTTCCCTTCCTCCCTCCCTCTCCTCTTCCTCCTTCCTTCCTTCCCTTCTTCTTCCCTCTCTCCATTCCTCCCTTCTTCCACCCTCTCTCCCTTCCTTCCTCCTTCCCTCCCTCCCTTCTTCCACCCTTCCTCTTCTTCCTCCCTTCCTCTCTTCTCTCCTTCTTCCTCCTTCCTTCCTTTCTTCCCTTCTTCTTCCCACCCTCCCTTCTTCCCTTCTTTCCCCTCCCTCCCTTCCTCCCTTTCTCCCTTCTTCCTCCTTCCCTCCCTCCCTCTCCTTCCTCCCTTCTTCTCTTTTTCCTCCCACCCTCCCTTCCTCCCTCTTTCCTCCTTCCCTCCTTCCCTTTTTCCTCCCTTCCTCCCCCCTCCCTCCCTTCTTCCTTTCTTCTTACCCCCCTCCCTTCCTTCCTCCCTGCCTCCCTTCATCTTCCCTTCCTCCGTTTTTCCACTTTCCTTCCTTCTTTCCCTTCTTCCTCCCTCCCTCCCTTCCTTCCTTCCATAATCTCTGGTAGCAAATTTTTATGCATCTGTAGAGATCAGATCATTGGGAAAAGAGCATGATAGTATTTTTCTTGGGAATTAACTCCCCACTCCCGAAAAAAGTTTTTGTTTTGTATTTCTCTTGGATAAATTAAAAAAAAAAAAAAAAACTTAAAATTATTGTCTTGCTGGTCATTTCACTCTCACTTGGTCAGGAGGGAGTTACGTGGGGGAGGGAGGGAGGGTGATTTGAGTTTACAGTTACCCACACAGTGCACAGAACTTCACGGACCAAAGTCAAAGTAGCCTTTGGCTGGCTTGATTTGTAAAACTTTGCATAGAGAGGAAGCGCTTTGAACTGAGAACTCGTGATAGTGGGGTTGATATCCCCACCGCTCAGGGCACCCACCGGGCAGGGGCTCTGTAAACAAGGGAGACTAGAGGAATGGAGACGGTCTGTGAGCTTGGAAGCCTTCTGCCCCCTGGAAGCCATTGAGAGTGTGTCGTTCAGTTTCGGGCTCCTGAGGTCGCCTAGTTAGAGCGCTTCTATCTCCGGCTATTTCTGCCGGTCAGCGTGTCTTTTCTGCCTGGACAGAGACCAGCTTCCTCTGGGCAGACCCGGGTGCTGGCGCTTTCCAAGATGATGCTTAGCTACCCCAGCCCAGAATTAAGTACTCCAGGGACGGCATCCATCCTGGGGTCCCTGTGCCATCCCCTTGCTCAGTGTTTCTGCCTGGGAGGAGGGGAAGGAGGAGGAAGAAGCGTCCCCTTCCCGCCCACCCGCCCGGACTCGCCTCTGCGCGCGATCCGGGAGAGGCCCGACGCGGAGCGTATCCCATCGGCTGCAAGACATTGAACCAGTCATTTAACCGACATCTAACCAGTCCTTTTTCATAGATTAAAAAAGGGAATTGCTTTTATAAATGTAATGAGGACGGGGAATGGAGCTAGGTTTGGGCGACCGAGAGGAAGAGAAGAGTGCTTATTTAGGAAGCCACGAGAACCTGAGGGTTATGGATAAGCGGTCTTCGGTCTTCGGGCGCTTTTCTGGAAAGCGATTGAGAGCCTTCCTCCCTTTTCTGTTCTGTTTAGACTTCCAATTTTAGGTGTGTGTGTGTGTGTGTGTGTGTGTGTGTGTGTGTAGTTTTAGAAAAGGGAAATTCCTTTTTAAAAAACCCACATATAAAATATAAGTATAGGGCACATTAAATAACAATCTGGTAACGTTTTTAAAATTTTGCAATGGCTACAGTTTCAGGATTTTGACCTCACGTTCCAAAATGCTGTAATACTCCTTGGGGGTGGTTTTACTTTTGCAAAAATTCCTCTTTTCGTTTGGTAGGAAATTTGTCAGGGTTTATGAATAAGCTTATGATAAGGAAGGAGAATTCTGATGTGTTTGTAGTAGTACTAAACCATGCTATCAAATGCTTGGAGCCAAAGAAAATTAATATATTTTATATAAATAAATAAAATTTTAGAATTCCAGGATATTAAGGCTAACAGTGGCCTCCATAACAAGCAGTCTAACTCACCTGCCAATGAGCTGATCTCACAAAGCAATGCTCTATTTTCCTTTGGAGAAGTAGCATCTTTCTGCAGTGGTGAGTTTTCTGAGAATAGTTTCAATGTCCTAATCACTTTGATGACATGATATCAGCATATACTGTTTAGGCAACTTTGACTCATATTTTCTAAGCGTTTAGAATTCATTTTAATCTCCACATCTTTTTTTTTTTTTCAAAAGAAACACACACAGGCATGCGTGCGCACACATATGCACACACACACACACACACACACACACACACACACTGCACAAGCTCCTGGGTTCAGAATGTGCTTACAGGCAAGGCCAGCTAAACAGGTGCCAGCAAGTCCTCCAGGGTAAGGGTCCTTTCTTTCTCTGTGCTGGTGGAAAGGAGACTCTGCTGTGGGGCAGGCAGCACGCGTTATCCAATGGTCTATAATGTGTGCATTTTAGAATGTGTGGGTTTGTGATGATGATAGTTATGGGAAGGGGCTAGGTAAAGAGGAGAGATGCCACAGTGAGTGGAGAGACTTTCTGAGAAGATTTCTTATTTCTCTGCAGTTGCTGAGGAAGGGCCAAAGTCCGTTTTCTGCCTTAGACTCTGGGGATGGCAAAGAGCTCTGTTGGGAAGGGAATACTTAGTACACACGCTGTTACATATCTCCAGGTATTATAAAGAATGGTCACTCTGAGATTCACACACACGTGCTAGAGATAATGGGGAGAACTCAAAATTCCTAAATATAATTAATTTTAAAACATGTCCTTTGGGCTCCTCTTTGTTACCATTTTATGCTAATAGATAAAGCTTTGCTGTTGCCAAATGCTTCTCCCTTCCCTGTGCTACTCTTGTAACTGGCTACAGTATTAATAGGAAAATAATAATGATACAACGTATTGAATATATGTTCTGTTTCAGACACCATGCAAGACTTTATATGCATCATTTCATTTAGTATTTACAACAATCCTATAAGGTATGTATTTTTATTTTACAGATGAGCAAATTGCAGCTCAGAGATGGGAAATAAATTGTCCAAGATCCTACAGTAATGAGATAGAACTGGAAATCAAACTTAAGTCTTTCTGACTCACAAACAGTAAAAGGTCAGCAGTTTGAATTCACCAGCCTTTCCTTGGAAACCTTAGGGGGCAGTTCTACTCTGTCCTACAGAGTCGCTATCAGTCGGAATCAACTCTAGAGCAAGGATTTGATTTTGAAAGGAGCCCTGGTGGTGAAGTGGTTAAGAGCTCCGCTGTTAACCAAAAGGTTGGCAGTTCAAATCCACCAGCTGCTCCTTGGAAACCCTAGGGGGCAGTTCTACTCTGTCCTACCAGAATTGACTCAATGGCACACAACAACAATCTCTGTTAACTTGCTTGTGATTCTGGAGGGTTTTTAGATTTCATTTACCGGTCAAAGCAGACCAACAGCTTTTAGTTCTCAACTGTATTCTAACATGACTTCTGCTTACTTTTGTGTAGCTCTAACATTTGAGAAAAATCTATTTCTGTAATAACAAATGACATGTGTCTAGTACTTAGCATCTAAAGCCCTTCCCTACACTAGTTCTCATTAATTCTCACCTCGGTTGTGCAAGGCATTGTGTCCAAAAGATGATGCTTAGACCACCGGCATCAGAATTAGAATTCTGCAGAGTGGTTATTTAAAAAGCAGCCTTCTGGCTCCCACTGTAGACTGGGATGAGAATCTGGGCAGTGGGCTGGGACCTGGGAAATTGCCTTTTAATAAACTCTCAAATATATGAATGAATCAGAGAAACACGAATTTTGGAATCAAATCTTGACTTCTATCCCGGTTTTATCTCTTTTTAGTTGTATAATATGACTGTAGGCAAGCTGCTTATAAGACCGTTGTGAAGATTAAACTAGATAATGTGTGTAAAAATAATAATGGTGCTTAAAGGTAGTAATAGTGATGACAGCGAATACTTTTTGAGCACTTACTATGTGCCAGATGCAGTGCTAAGCATTTTGCATGTATGAACTCACTGAAGCATTATAAAGGAAGGATGAGTAAACTGAGGCAGGATTTGGTATCAGGGAGTCTGGCTCCAAGGTTGTGTTCTTAAGCTCTGTGCTGGGCTGTCTCTCAGGTAGTCACTGAATATTAATTCCCTTTGGACCATCTTATAAAAACAACAGGAACGAAGACTGATAAAAATACTGGGTGGGAAATGATAAGAGCTTTTTACTTCTGACCCGGAATATGTGAGAACTATATAGTAAGTTTCTCCTTGAGATTATTTATCCAATCCAGGATCAGATTGTGTGTTTGCTAAGGCAGGGCAGAGATCTGTTTGGGTTATCTGTTGATTTGCTTTGAGCAAAGCTACTAAAAATGTGATTCTCAAGCTTGCAGCATCACGGAGCTTGTTGCAAAGGCAAATTCTTGGGTCCCACCTCAGACCATGAATCAGAATCTTTGGGCATGGGGCCTAGCCATCTATGGTCTAAAAAGCTCTGCAGATGATTCTTATGCACCCTGAGGTTGAGAACCACTCATTTAGAGCGTGGAGCAAGAAACTCTTTTTTTTTTAGGGTTTATAAAAGCAGCAAAAATGTTGACGTGTCTCATTCTCTGCTGATTTATTTAGAGTTATGGTTGGTCTTCGTGGGAGAGAAGATATTCACTGAGGAGCTTCTCTGTTCCAGGCACTGCTAGGTGTTGGGCATACAAACATAAATCAGACATAGCACTGGTGCCAATGAGGTTGCAGTCTGGTAAGAAGGATAGGATGTGTACATGAACCAGAACCCAACACAGGCAGGGTGATGGTAGGGAATCCACAAAGCTCCTGGCTCGGCTTTCCCTGGAGCTGATGTTGAACAGGGAGGCTGTCACCAAGGTGAGACCTAGTGAGGAGAATGAAGAGACTAGCCCAAGACAGAGAAGATGGTTAACATAAGCTTGTTGAAAAATTTGGACTAACTCCACTTAAAGGTAGAATAACAACAGTTATGAGGACTTTGGCATTGAAGCAGTCTTGAGGGGGAAATACTTATTAGTGACTACATATAATATTACACAGTGTATACAGAATCTGGCTGCAGGGGATATTTCAGATCACAGGGAGAAGTACTTAACCTATACTGGGTGGTGGGTTAGGGCAGAACAGGGAAGCCTTTCTGGAAGAGGAAGTCAGATACCCAGAGATGAGTCTGAAACCAGTTGCCGTCGAGTCGAGTCTGACTCATAGTGACCCTAGAGGACAGAGTAGAACTGCCCCATAGGGTTTCCAAGGAGCAGCTGATGGTTTTGAACTGCCAGCCTCTTGGTTAGTAGCCATATCACTTAACCACTGTGCCACCACAGCTCCTGAATCTGATAAGATGAGTATAAATGACACAGATGAAAAGTTTTCTAGACAGAAAGAGCAGTAACCTCCAGGCACAGTACGTAACGGGCAGTGCTTTCCATTTTTTAGAAAGTGGTGGCTCCTGAGGAAAAGATAACATTTGTAAGGTGCTCTGGGGCAAGTGGCCAGGGCTGCTGCTCACAGCTGGAGGTAGTTGCCCCCAGAGACTCTGGCAGCCCAGCCCCCACCCCGGCCACTGAGAGTGGAGGGTGCTCAGTATGGTTCACACCTGAGATCCAATGGTAGCACTCAGGTTGGTGTGCTCTGGGTTAGGGGAACATAAGCTGTTCACAATATCTGGAGAGTAGAGGAGGAGGATGAAGAGTGGGGTTTGGCGAGCTGGGGCGAGAGAACTGGCAGACTTCATCTCCTCAGGAATGATTTTAATGTAAAAAATGAGAGCAACCACCACTTCAAATTAAATTACATTTTTTTTTTAGCCAACAGTTCCTACAAAGCATTTTGAGACAGCTGGCCTGTGCTCTAGGAGACAAGGTGCTAGGGAATTGTTCTCTTTCCCTGTGGAAATGTTCTCCCTTCTCCTTTTGTCCAGACGGTAGGCTGTGTGTTGTTGCCATCAGAAAGCAAGAATCAGACTGAATGAGTGCCGGAAATCGCTGTTTCCATGAATGGAGACAGCTCCACCCTTCATTTTCTTCTCTGTGGGAGGAGAAATGTCAAATCCTGCTCCATTTGAAAATACCTTTAATCAGACTCATCTGGGCTTTAATTTTAAGAGCTATGCTTTCTGGGAAATAGAATTGGTATTGTTAAAAATACATCTCATCTAAAAGTTATTTCCCAAAAGCCATGTAACTATTCAACATTTCTTTTTATTTCCTATATGTGTCTATTTTCTTAGAGTCAGACCTTTTTAGCCAGGGTATAAACCAGTTGCTGTGGAGTCAACTTTGACTCATAGTGACCTTGTGTGCGTCAGAGTAGAACTGTGCTACAGAGAGTTTTCAATGGCTAACTTTTTGGAAGTAGATCTCCAGGCCTTTCTTCCAAGGCACCTCTGAGTGGACTTGAACCTCCAATACTTTGGTTAGCAGCTGAGTGTGTAACCGTTTGCACCACCCAGGGATTCCAGCCAGCTTACAGAGGGGCTAAAATTATTTATGTATACCTAGGCACCGCTTCCATCAGCACAAAAAAGAAAACTGGGGTCTCGGCCACTTGTACTTCCCTCCTCCTTCCCCTCCTGGGCCGTATTTTATAGAGCAAGGAGAGCAGAAGCAGCAGAAGAAGCTATGATGTACGTTGGAAAAGGAAAAAAAAGAAAAAAACCTACTGGAAGGAGGAAAAAGAATAATAGATGCAGAAATGGATAGGGTCGAGTTGAATGCTGTTGGAAAAACCAAGAAGCAGCTTTTGTTTAAGATTTGAGAGCTGCCATTCATGGGAGAATATGACACAAATGAGGAGAGCAGATCTGAAAGATACTTTGTTATGTATAAGAATGTACTCTACTCCTGGGGCCTTTAGTCTTTGAGATAAAAACCCAGACATGTTTTAATTATGTTTGTTTACTGCACTGTGTTTCTGAGAATGTGACTCCATGAGGTGCTGAACTATAAGGAGCTGGAGTGAAGTTGGATTGTCCAAGCATAATTTTACTTGATCTTCAGAAAGGGCTGTATTTAATTAGTCTTTTAGAGTTCAATATATCCTTTTTTTTTTTTTTTTTT
>NW_004444018.1:4344670-4403337 GCF_000243295.1 Trichechus manatus latirostris
TTTTTTTTTTTTTTTTTTTGGCCATAAGGTCACTGTGAGGTTTAAAAAAGGTGACTGGGCAAAACAGCAAGAGGAAAGGACATAAATCCAAAAGTTTACAATAAAGAGGGTTCTATGGGGGCATTAATGAGGGTTAGAGCTTCTAGAATAACTTCATTTCTTGCCGCCAAGTTAGTCTATAAATGGTAGAGCGTGATTTTATGTCTTCCTTTTTTATACAAGAGGAGTCTCTGGGCAGCATAAACAGTTAAGTGCTTGGCTACTGTCTGAAAGGTTGGTGGTTCAAACCCACTCAGAGGCACCTGGGAAGACTGTCACAGCCATAAAAACCCTATCGAGCAGTTCTACTCTGCACACATGGGTCACCATGAGTCGGAATTGACTTGCTGGCAACTTGCTTTTTAAAAATTTAAACTAGAATCTGGTATCAGATTAGAGATTTCTCCTGAGGAATTCAGGACAAAATCTTCATGTTATGAGGTCAAGTTTGGGTAAGGGATTGTATGGGATTTGTTTCATGAGCTTTTGCTACAAAACAAAACTTAATGGCTTAAAACAACAATAATTTATTATTGCTTGTGAATCTTCAGGGTGGCAGCTTGGCCTGGGCTCAGCTGGTGGTTCTTCTTGTCCTGGTTGGGCTTACTCACTATCTATGGTCAACAGCTGGATTGGCAGGTGGTTGGCTGGTCTAGGGAGGGCTCAGCTGGGTGGCTCATCTCTGTTCCATGTGATCTCTAGTCCTCTTATAGGTTAGCCTGACTATTCACATAGAGGTAGCAGAATTTCAATAGTGAGAATGGAAACTTTAAGGCCTCTTGAGAACTGGGCTTAGAAATTGCACAGCATCACTTCTACCGTATTCATTGGCCAAAAGAAGCCATAAGGTCCCAGCCCACACTGAAAGGGTGGGGGAAGTAGACTCTTTTTTTTTTTTTTGGTATATAATTTTATTTATTTTGTTGTTGTTGTTGAGAATATACACCAATTCAATAGTTTCATGTACCATTTAGTAACATTTGATTACATTCTTCGAGCTGTGCAACTATTCTCATCCTCCTTTTCTGAGTTGCTCTTCCCCATAAATATAAATTCATTACCCCATGAGGTTCCGATCTAATCTTTCGAGTTGCTGTTGTCAATTTGATCCCATATAGATAGTTCTTAAAAGAGCATAATGCTCAAGGCAGAGGTTTTTTACTAGTTAAGCTAAAGTATTTTTTGGTTTGAAGAAGACTTCAGGGGATATTTTTGGTTTAAGGTTTAAAGATTATCTTTAGTCATTGTAGCTGGGCACCATCCAGTTCTTTCTTTGAGGTTTTGGAGACTCTAAGCTTCAGCCATAGCCCTCTCTCAAAGATCCCTAGACTGTTTTCTCACATGCCAAGTTCCTTTCCTCGGTCCACACCACCTGTTTCCCAAGCCTCTCTTAAACTCATAAAATTAAATGTACATGACTGGTTATAGTCTGACTCTGTTGGATAAATGGGAGTCTGTGAAGGTCCCTGGATGACACAGTTTGTACTTGACTACTAACCTAAAGGTTGGTGGTTTGAACCCACCCAGTGGAGCTGTGGAAGAAAAACCTGGTGTCATGGATAGAATAGTGAATCCCAAAAATATTTGTCAACGTGGCTAGGCCATGATTCCCTGTATTGTGTAGTTGTTCTCTATTTTGTGGTCTGATATAATTTTCCTATGATTAATGAGGCAGGATTAGGTTATGTTAAAGAGGATTAGGGTGGGAAGCAACACTCCTACTCAGGCCACAGCCCTGATCCATGCAAGGGGAGTTTCCCTGAGGTGTGATCTGAATCACCTTTTCTTTTTTTTTTTTTTAATAATGATAAATTTTTTTATTGCAATTGTTGTCAATAACTTGTACATCTGTAAAAAGTTGAATTGGCAAAAGTTGTACAATAGATACACTTATAATGACCAAAAAAAAAGATGAGCTGCTGAGGCTACTTAAGTACCAAAAACCTCATGAGATTTGGTTCCTTAGTTTGGAGGTTTAAGGTCATAGTTTCATGGGACATGCCAGTTAACTTGCGTAATAACATGTTTAGTGCTTCTATTCTTCCTCTTGGTTTGTAGTGTAGTGCCTGAGGTCTTAAAAAAGCTTGCAAGCAGCCATCCAAGGCATGACAATTGGTCTCCATTCACCTCATTTAGGGGAGACTTCATTCCTAGCCTGGCTCATTTCAGAACTGCAGATTGGCCTGATGTACTGGCTCATCAGAGACGTGTCTCTGATTAGCATTAATGAGATGTATACTTCGGCCAGGACTTCAAGAATCCAGCCTCTGTGGGTCAGTGTGGAAATAATTTGCTACCTTGGAGAGCCCTATACAATTGCAGCATGATTCTTGCAACTGGAACTTGTCTAAGGACATAGCTCTAGGTTGGCTTTAGCTGGGGCAGCTTAGCTAAGGCAGGTCTGCTCCAGGTGTCTCTCATCCTCCTCCTAGGTGAGGCTGGGCGTGTCCTTCTCATAATGATGGCAGAATTGCTAGAGAGCAACTGAAAACACACAAGCACTTTCTCAAGGCTCTGCTTATATTATGACTGCTAGACTCCCATTGGCCAAAGGAAGTCGTATGACCAAATACAGACTCAATGAACAGGGAAATAGACTCTGCCTCTTGATGAGTGTCAAAGTCACCTGGCAGAGTGTGGCTAATAAGAAGTGAAGAATTGAGAGCATTGAAGCAATCTACTACATAGTTGATAAGAGCCATGGACAATAAACGGGATTAATATAAAATCTACTTAGCAAACTAGGAAACATTGAAAAATACTGGCAATTAGGCAAATTTCACTTTGCAATAGCTGCACCAAGCCTTATTTGTCTATGTATATCCCCTGGTTGAAAACTAACCTAAACCAATTTGGTCATTCACAATTACTGGCTTCTTTGGTAAAAAAGCCTCCAATCATCAGAGGTAGGTGGAAGCTCTATATAATTTCTCCTCAATGACCTGACTACCAGGTGGTACATTACAAGAAAATTAAACTTCAGACTGAATTATGCTATACATAAAAGCAATCATTAACTATGATTCCTCAAAATAAGGTGACCTGCATCACCTTTTATCTTATAAGAGATAAAAGGAGAGAGAAGGGAGCAGAGAGATAGAGACATCCTACCACCAAAAAGAAGAGCTGGGAGTGAGCGTGTCCTTTGGATCTAGGGTCCCTGTGCTGAGACACTCCTAGACCAGGGGGCGATTGATGACAAGGACCTTCCCCCAGAGCCAACAGAGAGAGAAAGCCTTCCCCTGCAGCTGTCACCCTGAATTCGGACTTCTAGCCTCCTAAACTGTTAAAGCCACTCACATAGGGTATTTCTGTTATAGCGGCACTAGATGACTCAGACACCTGGTGATCTGCTTCTGTGACTATTACAGCGAAGAAAACCCTATGGGGCAGTTCTACTCTGTAAACACATGGGGTTTGCTGTAAATTGGAATCAACTTGACAGCAACGGGTTTGGTTTTTGGTTTTGGATGGTGCAAATGGTTAACGAGCTTGGCTATTAACCAGAGGTTGGAGGTTTGAGTCTACCCAAAGGTGCCTTGGAAGAAAGGCCTCGTGATCTACTTCCAAAAAATCAGCCATTGAAAACCTTATGGAGCACAGTTCTACTCTGACGCACATGGGGTTGCCGTGAGTCAGAATCGACTTGATGGCAACTGGTTATTGGATAATTATGTACATTACAAAAAGTTTAACGCTGCTTTGTTTACAGCTGTGAGTCTCAGTGGTGGTGAGGGAGGTGAATGGGCTGGGGTGCAAGGTGGGGAAAGGCTCTTTCAAACTCTACTTGTTTGGTTTCCCTGCCCATTTTAAACCTACTGTTACTGATGTGACTATGCTATATCCTTTGGTAGGTCCAAAAAAGTAAAAACCAAGCCAAAACAGACAAAGAAAAAAACCCTGCTGGTTATAGGGGGAGTTGAATAAACAGTTGTTGATTAAATTATTGTTCTTTTTGTCTTTTCACAAGTATATTAACTCATTCTTGTATTGATGGAGATATCAGGCTCCTGGCATACCCCTTGTTAGTTCCATTGTTTTACAGTCAGTCCGAGCCCCTCCCCACTGTTACAGTGTCGGGACCTTGTCCAGAGCCATAACTTAGTTTAGGGCCGCACTGTGCTTGCCACACGAGCTTTGGGAATGGAGCCAATGGAGGGCTGGTCCCAGAGGCCCCGGAACTTGTTTTCTTGCCGAGTCCCTGATGTCAGCCAGCCTTGTGGTCATTTGCTGCCTCCTCAGAAGGTAGAGTGAGGCACGCACAGTTGTTCGACCTCTGGGCCTGCTTATGTGCCTGCCTTCCTAGCAAACCAATTAGCAAGGCTAAGGCCAAAGCGGCCTTTCCCCAAGTGATTTCTTGCCTCCAGAAAATTATTATCTTCCTGCGTGTAGTCAGTGACTCATGACTTGTCAGAACCATTGAAAACATTATTACTTCTATCCACGCCAACACAACGTGTGCACTCCCACTTACAGTTCCTGTTTTCATTGCATGCACACCTAATACCACCAAGTCAATTGCGAACCCTGACTCACATACTGAGACTAGAAGTGCACAAGCCAGGAAGACCCACCTGGGTTCAACATTTCTGTGATAAGCAGTACAGTTCTTTGGGGTCTCTGAACCTGTTGCTGTTGAGTTGATTCTGACTCATAGCAACCCTATTGGACAGAGTAGATCTGCCCATAGGGCTTCCAAGGCTGTAATCTTTATGGGAGCAGACTGCCACATCTTTCTCCCATGGAGCAGCTGGTAGGTTTGAAACACCGGCCTTTTGGATAGCAGCGGGGTGCTTTAAACACTGCACCACCAGGGCTCCTTTTGGCGGCTCTAACCCTTGCCATCGCTGAGTTGATTCTGACTCATAGCAACCCTATAGGATAGAGTAGAACTGCCTCATAGGGTTTCCAAGGAGCAGCTGGTGGATTCGAACTGCTGACCTTTTGGTTAGCAGCCATAGCTCTTAACCACTGCACCACCAGGGCTCCTCGGGGACTCTAGGTGACCTTAACAAAAGCAAATTATTGTTTTGCTCTAGAAAACAATAGAGATTTACAGTGCAGTTGAAAGAATCCTGTAGAATTCTTTAAAGTGGTATCTAAGCAATTGACTCAAGTGTGAACAACAAATCCATGTACCAATCTTTTTTTTGCCCACAAATTGGTAAAGTTTTCAAGCCTGGGGAGTTTGGTGTGTCTCAGTCCATTTTTAAAACTCTTCTTTTTGTCTGGACTGATTTTCTTCTTAAATATTTCAGGTTGTCCTCCATGTTCCTGCAAGCCCAGCTGCCTGTTCTCTCTTTAAATGTCTCTGTGCTGTTAGATAGTTTGCAAGGACGTCCTTTTCAAACAGCTCAATGTCAAGCTACTTTCACTACCCTAGGACTGGCTGCCCTTACTCCTGTATCTTAGGAGGCACTTTGTTTCTTGCTTTTCTGTTTGGCTTTTCTCTATTTCCCTCGGGGTATTTAACTCAGGCTGGCCAACACCTGGCACAGAAGCACATAGCAGGCTGTTAGTAAATTTCGCAGAATAAACACATTGAATGAATGAATGCTTTCCTAAGGCTGCAGTCTTTCTGCATGGCCTCCACTGGGACTTTCTCTATTCTTTCAATAAGAGTGAGTTTGCTAGATTGTTTAAACAGAAATACCAGATACTCATGTTAAAAATTTACCCCCAAATTCAAGATATTAGAAGTGTATAGATTATAAGGAATTCGTTGGTGGTGCAAATGGTTAACGCTCTTGGCTGCTAACCAAAAGATTAGAGTTTCAGGTCTACCCAGAGGCACCTTGAAAGAAAGGCCTGGAGATCTACTTCCAAACAAAATTAGTCACTAAAACCCTATGCAGCACAGTTCTACTGTGACACACATGAGGTCGCCATGAGTAGGAGTTAACTCGATGGCAACTAGTATAGATTATAAGGTATATCACATATTTATTTTGCAGCCTACTGTGTAGCTTTGTGGAAAACCTGGTAGCTCAGTGTTTAAAAGCTACAGCTGCTAACCAAAAGGTGGGCAGTTCGAATCCACCAGGCGCTCCTTGAAAACCCTATGGGGCAGTTCTACTCTGTCCTATAGGGTCGCTATGAGTTGAAATCGACTTGACGGCAACGTGTTTGTTTTTTTTGTTTTGGTTATGTAGCTTTGTAGCAGCCCTGGTGGTGCAGTGGTTAAGCGCTCAGCTGCTAACTGAAAGGTTGGTGGTTTGAACCCACCAGCAGCTCTTTTGGACAAAAGACCTGGCAATCTGCTCCCATAAAGATTACAGCAGGAAACCCTATGGGCAAGTCTACTCTGTCTATAGGGTTGGTATGAGAAGCGACTCAATGGCAATGAATTTTGGTATGTAGCTTTGTATTAGCTTTTTGTTGTTCAAACATTTGTCTTTTTCTTTCAAGCATACAAGCACACACAGTTCAGTTCCATAGGGTTTCAGGTGGGTTCATATTTGTAAGAGACTGCATACCCACAAACATTTTAAGTTTTAGAGTAAATTCCCAGTTTAGCCAGTGAAGGATTATAAACCTTAATTGAAGGGAGGCCACTACATGGGGAAGAGTGGATATAGCTGATCTCAGCATAGCCTCCCCTGGACTCCAGAGTCCCTATGGGGTGGGTGCATTGGGGAAAGCACCCAGAGGCCAGGAATGTTTTTCCTGTGAGATAGGTAGCAAAAAGAACCGAAATGCCCAATTCTTGCTTTGCCTTCACCGTTTTATCCATGGAGCCTACATTCCCAATCTATGTGTGTCTATTTTCATTATATTTACAAACACCAGGTTCTCCTAGCTCATACTCCAAGTGCAGAATCTAAAAGCCCACATCTTCATCTAGGGGTGGAAAGCAGAGCCAAGGGGCCCTGTACAATACTTCAACCTCCAGGGTCCAGCGTCCAGAGAAGTCTCCTTCCCTGAGACTTTTTACTGACTTGACGCCAAATCTTTGTGATCAAAATCTTACAGGTTATCTGTGATAATCAGGGCTTCTTCCCACACTAACTCTTGATAAGAGAATTAAGACAGAATATTGAACCATTATTAACCCATTGAGAGTAGTAGATTCTCTGTTGAAAAAACATTTATCTGTTATAAAGTGGTTAAGCGCTTGGTTTTTGTAGCCAAGTCACCTATGTTCACATCCTTGCTCTACCACTTACTAACTGTGAGACCACGGGCAAGTTACTTATGCTCTCCTTGCCTCAATCTTTGCGTCTGCAGAATGGGAATTATAATAGTATTTAGCTCATGGGTAGCTATGAGGACAAAATGAGTTAAAACATGTAAAGTACTTGTTATGGTTTTTAGCATGTGAGAATTGCTCAATGAATGTTAGCTATTTTTGCTGTCAAGAGATGCTACTTCCTAATAATGTCCAAAGTATTTCCTTTAACAGAATTAAGAGGGTTCTGTTTTAACTATGCTAATCAAAATTAGCAACTATCTGTGGAACCATCTCATGAACACTCCGAGAATAATAAGGAGAATTTTCAAAAGAGAATCACATCCTTTTATTGAGGATACTTCTGTGTACATTCTCGCTCTTTGGGGAACTGTGTTTTGATTACCTACTTGGTAATACTTCTAAGATGCAAATATAATTGTTGTAAGGCAAACCTTAGCACATATTCCTTAAGAAATTTCAGAACAAAAAGTTTTTTGTTTTAAAGCTTTAGTTTTTTTTGCCATAATTCCTTTTCTTTAAAAGAGTGCTTCTAGTTAAGACAACGATTGAAGGTCGCCAAAGGACACATTGCTGTGAATCACACAGCTACGAAGTTGAGTGTTGCCTGGCTGGTTAGCAGAGACAAAATAATAGTAACCAAGCCTCAAGCTGATCTTGACTTCATGGCAATGACCAAGGCAAGCATATAATGCTCCAGCCCAAGCCAGAGAGCAAGCAAAGATATGTGTGCATATAAGGTCATGCCATTCCACCCTAATAAGTCTTCCTTATGGAGAATTTATGTCCAATCGTTTTCCATTTCTACAGCATCCTAAAGACTGAACTCCTAACAGACAACTCTAAGCGGGAGGCATGTTTACACCATAGAAAGTTCTGTCATTGGAAGGAGAAACTGGCAGTGTGCCCAGGGGGACAGACTCCTTTGCCCAGGGAATAAAACAAGCCCTTCCTGGATGATGCTCCCTTTTTTGTTCCATTGAATTAGGAATTGCAAACTGGGAGCCTACAGGCCTAATTTGATTCCCAGATGAGTTTTGTTTGACACACGTACTATTTACAAGGTCTGCAGTTTGAGCATGTTTAGATAAAGTGTGCACTTTACAATTTGGCACAGTTGCCACCATTCCCTATAGACCATCACACAGCTCCCTGGTTCCCACTCATTTCTGTGACTGGCCTGGCTTCTAAATGCATTTTACTTAACACTCTTGCTAAATTGTTCCTTGTCCACAGTACAGGGACTTTGCCTCAACACAGAAAAAGTTTGTTTGTTTTTTTAAAAAAAATCTTTTATGTTTTCTACATATGGATCATAGAATATTTTCATCTGCTTTTAATGCACTCTAGATATTTGAGGGATTTGGAACACTGCTACCTATATAAATTTTACTATAGTCAGAAGAAAACTGAATTTCAATTCCTGGTTTCTTCTTTTATCTGGGAAATGGTTATAGTATTATACTCACATATGAGTTATTCTTAACTTTGAGGTTAGACCTGTGCTATCCAACATGGTAGTCACTAGCCCCATGTGGTTACTGAGCACTAGAAATGTGGCTAATTAAAACTGAGATGTGCTAGAAGTGTAAAATACACACTGGATTTCAAACAGTGCAAAAACTAATGTACAATATCTCATTAATACTTCTATATTGCAATGATACTATTGTGGAGATACTGGATTAAATAAAATGCATTATTAAAATTATCTTCACCTGTTTCTTTTTTTTACTTTTTTAATGTGGCTACTAGATAATCTACAATTGAGAGGGCTGGGCTAGAAGTTAACCAAAATGAATGACTTCCCAACTACGTGAAGTTTATTAAGTTCACGATACCACTGTTGTTGTTAGCTGCCACCAGTTGGTCCCTGACTCATGGCGACCTCATGCACGATGGAATGAAACTGCCCAGTCCTGAGGTAGATCAGTTGGCGATTGGACCGTTGTGATCCATAGGTGTCTTAGTCATCTAGTGCTGCTGTAACAGAAATACCACAAGTGGATGGCTTTAACAAAGAGAAGTTTATTCTCTCACAGTCCAGTGGGCTAGAAGTCCAAATTCAGGGTGCTGGCTTCAGGGGAAGACTTTCTCTGTTGGCTCTGGAGGAAGGTCCTCGTGATGCATCTGTCTTTTCTTGGTCTGGGAGCATCTCATCACAGGAACCTCAGGTCCACAGGACGCGCTCTGCTCCAGCGCTGCTTTCTGGGTGGTATGAAGTCCCTGTGTCTCTCTGCCCGCTTCTCTCTTTTAAATCTCAAGAGATTGGCTTAAGACACTATCTAATCTTGTAGACCTCATCCATATAACTGCTGCTGATCCATCTTATTACATCATAGTGATAGCATTTACAATACATAGGGAAATCACATCAGATGATAAAATGGTAGACAATCACATAATACTGGGAATCGTAACCTAGCCAAGTTGACAGATATTTTTGGGGGACACAATTCAATCTATGACAATAGGGTTTTTATTGGCTGATTTTTGGAAGTAGATCACCAGGCCTTTGTTCCTAGTCTGTGAAAGCTCCACTGAAACCTGTTCAGCATCATAGCAACACGCAAGCCTCCATTAACAGACAGGTGGTGGCTGTGTATGAGGTGCATTGGTTGGGAATCAAAAGGTGAGAATTCTGCTGCTGAACCGCCACTGCCCTACGATACCATAGACTGAATTTGTTTATAACCCTTCCTATAAAACGAGTAATAAATGACTATTTTTAGTTTCTTGAAAGAGGCTCCCTTCTGGAGTGTGGTGTTAGATAAGCAGCTGTGCTGACTGGGAAGAAGTATGTTAAGGAGATTGTACATTAAGATAACAGGTGAATACACATTCCTGAAGAGTTTGGGTTGGATATTAGTTGTCATATGACTTTGACATGTGACATAATTTATAACCTCTGTCACTCCTCTTTCTCTATCAGGCAGCTGCTGGGGCCTTTAATGTACTTGCTTACACATACACACACACACAAGTGTGGCTGGAAACCTCTCTTAGGAGTTCTTTAGGCATCTAATGTGAAACTTCCTTTCCAGTGGGACCTTGGCAGTCTGTAAAAACCCTAGTGACTGTTAGAGATCATTTGGGACTTTCTCTTTTTTGGTACAGAAATTAGAGAGACAAGACCAGTTGCTGTTGAGTTGACTCAGACTCTTGGTGACCCCATGTGTGTCAGAGTACAATTGTGCTCCATAGGGTTTTCAGTGACTGATCTTTTTGGAATTGGATCACCAAGACTTTCTTCTGAGGCACCTCTGGGTGGACTCGAACCTCCAGCTTTTCAGTTAGTAGCTGAGTACACTAACCGTTTTCACAACCCAGGGACCCCAAAGAAACAAGAAATCATGAAATTAATATTGAATAGTTTATAAGGAGGCAGAAGGCAGATAGTGTATTGGAAAGAGACTAGAACTCGGAGGGAGACAGGGGTTTGAGTGTGAGTTCTGCCACTTACCAGCTGAGTCTTTACCCTGTGTGTATCTGCTTTTTTCTGCTGTAAATGGAAATGCTAATGAAAAGTACTTTATAGAGTTACTAGTGGATCAAATGAGATAGTAAATGTGAGTGTGTTTTAACCACTAAAACTCCCCAATATTTTTTTTATTGTGTTTTAGATGAAGGTTTACAGAGCAAATTAGTTTCTCATTAAATAATTAACACACATATTGTTTTGTGACATTGGCTGCCTACCACACAATGTGTCAGCACTCTCCCTCTCTCCACGTTGGGTTCCCCATTACCAGCTTTCCTGAGCCCTCCTGCCTTCTCGCCCTTGTCTCGGGGCTGTTGTGCCCCTTTAGTCTCTTTTTGTTTTATGGGCCTATCTAATCTTTGGCGGGAAGGGTGAACCTCAGGAGTGACTTCACTACTGAGTTAAAAATGTGTCCAGGGGCTGTACTCTCGGGGTTTCTCCAGTCTCTGTCAGACCAGTAAGTCTGGTCTTTTTTTGTGATAAAACTCCCAAATATTTTTATTAGGTAATGTAAGCATTTCTTTCATAATCATTACCAATAAACATTTGAGTATTTATGATATACGAGTTACTGTCCCAGGAGAAGTGTTCTGGTTTGAAACAGACTAAAATGGAAGCCTGCTCGCCTGTCTCCTATGGCCTTAACTGTAACAGAGAGGAAATCTGCTGTTACTTTTAGACTTTATTTTAGTATATTGTTAACCTATATTCTGCAAATTAAAAATCTAATTCTGAGATTGGTAAATTCAGTGAGTCTTGTTTGTTGTGGTCCAATAAACAGATTATTTTAAAACTGCTTTACTATTCTTTTGACAAGCCCTGGTGATGCAGTGGTTAAGAGCTTGGCTGCTAACCAAAAGGTCGGTAGTTCAAATCCACCAGCTGCTCCTTGGAAACCTGATAGGACAGTTCTACTCTGTTCTATAGGGTCGCTATGAGTTGGAATTGACTAGACAGCAGTGGGTTTGCTGGTTTTTTTTTTTTTACTATGCTTTTAACTAAAGACAGAAACAATTATTATTATTATTTTTTTAATTGATGGCTCTAGAATGGACATTCTTAAAGACTAAGCATATTTCATTGACAATCTCAGGAACTGATTAATTTGATTAGAGCCTCAAGCACTTTGGTTTGCTTCCCTCTGCTCTTTTTTGGATGTAAGCTCTTTATATTCTTTTTTAAGAAACAAGTTCTAGCTCTTATGATACTTTGCTATCAAAATAACTTTTTGTTATTTTAAAAATCAGGTTTCTAAAAAAATTTAAAGGAAAAATGTGAGGGTTGGGGAGAAACCCAGCATAGGACATAAACTCTCTGCTTTACTTACAGCTCTAGTTTTTGTCTCTTTACCTTCTTTCTTTAACTTTTGTTTGGGGCCAACTCTTTATTTCAGTCCCGTTTATTTCTGAGCAAGAACATAAATCTTGATGAGAGGTAAGAAGATGGGCAATATAGATGAGGAGGTAGAAAACAAAGCCCATTAGGAAACAGAAAGGAAATAAATCCACAATAAGGAGATTAAAAGACAGAGTGAATTTTTAGTGTGCTGGCCACACAATAAAGTGGTCCCTGATGAGTCACATCCTTGTATTATCCTCTCCCCTTGAGTGTGGGAGAATCTGTGACTTGCTTCTAACCAACAGAATATGGCACAGATGATGGGATGTCACTCCCTTGATTATGTTACATTACATTCGACTAAGTCTTAGCCGGCTGGAGAGAGAGGAAATCTCCGGCTGGCCTTAAAGGAGCAAACAGCATGTTGTGGATGGCCTATGGAGAAGACTACGTGGCAGGGAACTGCTGGCAGCCTCCAAGAAGTTAGGGGGTCTCCAGCAACATTCAGTAAGAAGCCAGGGTGCTCAATCCTATAGTCACGAGGAAATGAATTTTGCCAGTAGCCTGAATGAGACTGGAAGTGGATTCTTCCCAAGTCGAGCTTCCAGATGAGAACACATCATAAGCCCCAGAAATCTGTATTTTTTTTAAAGCTTTTGGTGATTGAAATGCATTTGTCCACGGATGGGCGTTTGGGAACCGTTGTGCTGATTGATATTGGAGAGGCAGAGGTGAGTGATACAGACGTCTGGCCCACTAAGAGTTTAGAGCTAGTGAGGCTATTAGACAAGTACATGTTGTTGTTAGCTGCTGTAGAGTTGGCCCCCAGTTCATGGTGATCCCATGTACAGTGGGACGAAATGCTGCCTGGTCCTTCACCATCCCCCGGATCGGTTGTGTATTGGACTATTGTGATCCCATAGGGTTTTCATTGGCTGATTTCGGGAGTAGATTGCCAGGCCTTTCTTCCTAATCTGTCTTAATCCAGAAGCTCTTTTAAAACCTGTTTAACATCATAGCACACACATGCCTCCACTGACAGATAGGTTGTGGTTGCACATGAGGTGCAGTGGCTGGGAAATGGAACCTGGGTCTCCTGCATGAAAGGTGAGAATTCTACCAACGAACCATCAACGCCTCATATATGAGTACATAAATGTACATAAATTTCCAATAAAGGTATAAACTGCTATGAGACCAACTTTCAAAGTTCAGATTTGGTGTCTGAGAGCTGTGCTATTTCTATGAAGATGGTAGGTAGGATTTTTTTTTCTATTTGAATGGAAAAAACTTTTGTTATTAACTTCTTGGTTTGATTTTTTTTAAAACTTCTATTTTGTCACAGCCCTATGGAAAAATTGTGGAGAAAGAAAAACATTAAAAAAAAATTCAAAGGGAAATCTTCTTTGATTTGGAACTCTTCTGGTGGAGCAAGGCTTTTGCATGCCCTTGGGAGGAAATAATTCAAAAATTGGATCTTAATAGAGCTGTGTGTATTGAGACAGAGGAGAGTGGGTACACTGAGTGAAATGGCTGTGCAGACAGCGATGGAGTATTTACCTATAGAAACGTCCTGTTTGTGTGCACTCTTCCGCCATTTACTTGGTACTTGAAAGGAAAAATGTTGCCATGGCAACGTTGTAATAAACAAGGCGGAATTGCATACAGATGAATCACGACTTTATATGCAAGACAAAGAAGCAAATGTTCTCCTATTAAGGTTGGCTTTATTAAGCTTAAAAATTATAGCAAACATTTTAATGAGGTTTTCTTATTGTTTCTCATGAAAAAATGAGGGAAGTGTGTAGGAAGGTAGAAGGACTGAATTCTACTTATTTCCATTATATTACCGCAGTGGGGTACAGGTCTCTGTTGTCTCAGGTTCCCCTGTTGTGTCCCAGACTATTTGGCTGGATGGTGGTTGAGATGGTCTGTTTTCCAGAACTTGTGGTTGATGAGTTTATGTGTACACACACACATGAATGAACATGGCGAGAAGCCATCTTCTTGACTGAAAGAGAGAGAGAGAGAAATACACTAAATCCTTCCATTCAAGGCCAAGGGTAGGAAAGCTTAGCAGTTACTCTGCCTGAGATAGCAAATTTGAGTGTCTTTGTGATTCTGAAAATCTTCTCTTTGAGCTCTAAGGAAGAGAGGTGCCATGTACAGCCCCACCATCATGTGACAACGTACTCTAAGTCATGGGTGTAGATCATGATTTTAGATCACCCCTTGCTCCAATAAGTGGTCCAAGTCTTGGGACTGGGAAATGATTGTGCATAGAGAGTTTTTGTTGTTTTTTTAAAATAATATTTTATTGTATTTTTGGTGAAAGTGTACACAGAAAAACAGGTTCCTATTCAGAAATTTCTACCATATTACTCAGTGACGTTGGTTACATTCTTCACAGTTTCAACATTCTCATTATTTCCATTCTCGTTGTTCTAGTCCCATTAACTTCCTTTCACTGCCCTCCAACATTCTCATCCATGTTTTAGAGTAACTGTTGATCATTTGGTTTCATATGGTAAATTGTTTAAAGGAGTGTAGTACTCAGCAGTGACATTGTTTACTTTTTGAGTCAGACTGCTGTTTAGTTAAAAGGTGACTTCAGGGGATGGTTTCCGTTCAAGACTTAAAGAGTATCTTAGGACAATAGTCTTGGTGATTCCTCCAATTTCACATGACGAAATTAGTCTGTGCTCTTTGAAGATTTGAAGTTCTGTTTGACATTTTTTTCCCTTCCTGTAAGGATACATCCACTGTGACCGTGATCAGGACATTTAGTATTGGTAGCCAGGCACCATCTAGTTCTTCTTGTCTCAAGGTAGAGGAGGCCATGGTTCATGGAGACAATTAGTCCTGTCGACCAGTTCCTTCTCTGATTCTTGGGTTTCCTTCTTTCTCTTTTGCTCCCAACAAATAGAGACCTATAATTGTATCTTAGATGGACGATTGCAAGCTTTTAAGACCCCAGACACTACTCACCAAACTAGGATGTAGACCATAAACTTCATGAACTATATTATGCCAGTTGATCAAATTGGCCTGCAAGACTATGACCCTAAGTCTTCAAACCAAGAAGATTAATCCCATAAGGTTATTGGATATGTCTAATAAGTATCAGCATCTGTTGTCCCTATTTGTGTATATATATATGTATATATATATATATACATATATATATTTGGGTTGTTGTTGAAAAATTATATATAACGTAGCATTTACCAAAATTTACTTATTTCTTGTGTACAACTTAGTGACATCTGTTACCTTGGTCAAGGAGTGCATACTTTGCCTACATTTGGTGCTACCTTTCCCATCACCATAAATAAAAAGTAACTACTTTCTAGAGAATGAGATCCCCCCACTGTTGTTTTTGATAAGATGTCACTCCTTGATACAGAGCTGTAAATAGTACTGACAGGTTGCTCATGGATGTGAATTTTACCTCCGTGATTCTCAAATTTGAGCAAGCATCAGAATCATCTATTGGACTTGTTAAAACACAGATTGTTGGGCTCCAGGCCCAGAGTTTAAAAATTTGCATTTCTAACACTTTCCCAGGTGCTGCTGCTGCTGATCTAGGGACCACACTTCACCCAAACCGCTGCCTTACCCAAAATTCTTCTGACACAGAGAATGGGTCATTGGTCTTACGGTAACCTTCTCTTTTCCCCTAAGTGGCTAGGCAGTAACTTGGGGAGGTCTTCAGTGGAGAAGAAGGCCGAATCTGGGACTTAATTGTTTGAGGTAGGTTTGATGAAGAAGAAATTAAGAAATGACCTGTCTTTCATTAACTCCCAGACAGCGCAGGAGGGACTATTTTCTGGATTTTTCTATAATTTAGGAATATTAAGAATGGTGATGTAAGAACGTGCTACTCGAAGAATTAGTCCTTGCACTAGCAACATCATCATCACAGGGGTGCTTATTAGAAAGGCAGAGCTTCAGACCCTATCCCAGGCCAGCTAACTCAGAAAGAGCATTTAACAATATCACCACGTGACTGAAATGCACATGGAAGTTTGAGGAGCACTGATGTAATGGACAGACTCGGGGGTTAAGATACCTGAGTTTTAGCCCAAGTTCTGCCTTTGCCCAGCTGTATGGCCCTTACAGGGCCTCAGGGGTCAGACTAGGGTGGATTAGTGACTTACAAGTTGCCTACCAGGTTTGGGGTGCTATAATTCTGAATCACAGCCTGCCAGGTCCCTAGGGTCTCTGAGGTCTTTATGCTCCCCCCTCGCTGTGTCCCTTGCCCTCTTCTGCCCTCCCCTGAAAGCTGGCATGAACTTCCATGGGAGGACAGTGCTACCATGTATAAGGACATGACCTCATCCCATGTACCTGAACTCTTTCTGTGAGTCCAGAATGTAATCTTTTTATGAATTAAACCATGAACAATCTGGGGAAAGTACACTCAGTTTGAGAGCAATGTTTAATAATAAAGCCCTTGTCCGGAGCAGACTCTAGGAAAACAGCTGGGTCGACCTCTTTGCCCTGGCCACCCTCTTGGTAACTCATGCCTCCAACTTTCTCTATGATCGAAATATTTACTTTTCACACAGACCACCAGTTGCCATAGTGTCGATTCTGGCTCATGCAACCCCATGCACGTCAGAGAATTGTGCTCCATAGGGTTTTTCAATGACTGGTTATTCAGAAGTAGATCACCAGGCTTTTCTTCCAAGGTGCTTCTGGGTGGACTTGAACTTCCAACCTTTCACTTAGCAGCTGAGCATGTTAACCATTTGAACCACCCAGGGACTACTTTTATACAGAAACACCCACCAAATTAGTAAAACACTCTCTTTGGGGAATTTGATGCTTTCAGCCATATGGAAGTGCTAAAATCTCATCAATTTTCAGATCTGAAACATGACTTAATATAAAATGGGCAGGAAAGATGTCTTGTGGCTTAAATTAATAAACAGGATTTCATATGGGAATGTTTAATATGCTTGACAAGATAAACTTTGTAAAGTCTTCAGACATATCAGTGTTCATATAAAATACAGATTTTTTTAAGGCCAGCTCTGTGGATGATGCCCTTAACCCTCGTTCAGTGCTCGCAAAGAATGTATTTAGTATTCCTTAAATAACCCATCACCCTGATTTTTTTTATCAATTTAAGCCTGCTTCCTCCCAACCCTGCCCAAATTAATGAAAAATGTTTTTGACCATGAGATGTTCCTACTTGCAACTTTGATTGTTGGAAGTGGTTTTTTTACTTGTTGTGGAGGGAAACTTGTGGCCCATTTTTGAGTTGGCCAAGTATCTGCGAAAGGCGATTTGGACAACGAGACTCAACCACCCACATCCCAGAGCCTCACCTCCCTCCAAAAACAGATTCCTTCCTGTTCTTTCTTTTGTTCCCTGACAGTTTGGTTTCTACTGTCTTATTTTTCTGGGAAATCTCATGTTCCTACTTCCTTCTTTGAAGGTTTAAAAATGTCATTGCTCTAATTTCTTTCTTTGCATCCTTTGCTAGGCAGGCATAAGGTATATGGGAGCAGGTTCTGGGAGAACTACCCGCCTGGAATGGAGGCAGAGCTTTGGTGTTTTTTCAGGGACCAAATGCTGCAAAAGCAATGGAGCTGGGTTTTCTATGGGCTGGTTCAGGGTCAGAGGTGAAGGGAAAACAAATCCTTGGTGGAAATCCTTATACCCTGGAGCCCCAATAGGTTGGTCTACAAAGCCATCTGTTGGGATGGGAGTAGCAATTATGAGAAGGAGTCAACTCTGCAGCCAGAATCCTTACCACATTGTTTAGATTCTGTCCGGGTAGCAGCTCCTTCTATTCAAACAACGTCAGATTCCAACAGTGATTTTGTGTGTGAGAGGGAAGGGGGATTTTTGTTGTTGCTTTCTCTTTTTATGTTGACACTCTGCATCTGTCTTTCTTTTAAAGGAAATGAGGGCAGTCTCACATAAAAGGTTGGAGAGTGTGCAAAATTTATTGCAGCATTGTTTGGAATAGCACGACCCTGGAAAGAACCTACACACACCCAAAATGGAATGGCTTAAGTAAATTATGGTGCATCCATGATGGGAACTATCAAAGAACCAAAGCAAAGACCATGTGAGGTGTTCTAATAGTTGATATTCTCCGAGATCCAAAGTTAAGGGTAAAAAGGGCAAGGTAGCAACTGTTAGGTGAGCATTAGTGGGGAGAAGGAGTATGTGTACGATTACTTGAATATATATGTAAACACACATGTGTAGTAAACCAGCTGCTGTGGAGGTGACTCCTGCTCATGGTGACCCCGTGTGTGTCAGAGTAGAACTGGCTCCATGGGGTTTTCAATGGCTGATTTTTCCGAGGTAGATTGCCGGGCCTTTTTACTGAGGCGCCTCTGGCTGGATTCGAACTTCCAACCTTTCGTTAACAGCTGAGCCTGTTAACTGTTTGCACCACCAAGGGACTCCATAGGTATAGCAGGCACAGAATAACTCTAGAAGGATATGTTATTTGCCTCAATGGAACAGACAGTCTTGGGATAGAGGCCGTATTTCTACCCAATAGCTTTTTTCTTTTTTGTTTGAAATTTTTACTTTGTATGTTACAGATTTAAATAAACAAACAACCAAATGCAGAGATAAAGCACTCACACACATTGGGGTGCGGCAGAGTTGCGGGTGCACCCTGGGGGGTTTGAGGAGGCAAGGCAGCCCCAGCTGGCTGTGGTTCCTGATGGCTTCACAGCTGCAGGCAGGGCCCTTTCACCACCCAGTTCCTGGCCCCGAACGAACACTGTGCACCTCGCTCCCCAGGCGAGGCGGCCGCACTGAGGAGCCAAGCTTCCGGCTAAGTTCTCTGGCCCTTTGACAGCCAGGTCGTGGCAGGGAGCAAAGTGACTGGGGATTGGGGGGAGGGCGGTGCGGGAAGGGGAAGGCAAAAGGCCCACAGAGGCCTACTTCTGCCAAATGTCTTCTTCCGTCCCCGCCCGGTGGTGGCCCTCAAGTCATTCATTTTCAGTTTATGAAAACACTGGGGTGGATTTAGCTTTTCCTTTGGGAAGCAAAAACCAACACAAAGAGCGTGTGTGTGGATCTTCTTTCAAAACAGTGGGGCATTTGAAACCTGTGCTGCAGCTGCGGGTTCTGTTCCAATCTCCAGCATTTCGGTTCTGAAAGCGCTCTAAAAGGATGCGGGAGAGCGTTCAGCGCTTTCGGAACTGAAGGACTTTGAAAAGCCTGTATTTATTCCTCCTTTGCAAAAAATCCACTCTTCTAGGGCGGAGCCTCCCAAACTTTTTAAGTCATGGCACACAGAAAATGACATTATTTGAAAGTATCTGGGGTGAAACCAGAGGGAGTTTCAGAGCGCCTTTTGGGGCTTGTTAAAAAATTAAATACAGTTTCTTTATGTTACAGAATTATGATAAGGAAAAATGTATAAAGTATTACAGAAGATACTATATTTATATAAAGCTTCCAAAATAAAATGTATACAAAAATTTAATTGAGAAAATTGAGCTTGCTTTCATGAACAAAATTTTTTCTTTTATTTTGGAAACATTTCAAGCATACACAAAGAAAATAGTATAATGACCAGTAGCCCTTCCACGTGTCCATGGTCTAGATTAAACACCAACATTTTGCCTTTCAGATTTCATCTATTCTGTCTTCCTTTTTTTGCCAGTATCTTTAAAAGCATATCCCAGCCTTCATTTTATTTCATCTGAAAATGCTTCAGGATAAATCTCTAACAGGACCATAATACCATTATCACCCCCTAAAAATTAAAAATAATTTCTCTATATTATCTAATACCCAGCCCATGTTCAATTTTCTTCATTTGTCTCAAAAATGTGTTTTTACTGTTGGTCTGTTTAAGTCAAGATCAAAACAAAGTTTACATTTGATTGATATGTGTTTTAAGTCTCCTTGAATCTATAACATGAACAAAACATTTTTTATATGTATACTAAAATTTATTTATTCATAAATTACGTCTGCCTATTTTTTTTTAAAAACAATTTTATTGAGATATAATTCACATACTGTGGTAGTCTGAAAAAAAAATGACCTTCCAAAGATACCAAGCCCTAATTCCTGGAACCTGTAAACGTTACCTTATATAGTAACAGGGTCTTTGCAGATGTGATAAAGTTAGGGATCTTGAGACGGGGAGATTATCCTGGATTATCAGGGTGGGCCCTAAATGCAGTCACAAGTATCCTTATGAGAGGGAGGCAGAGGGAGATTTGACATATACAGGAGAAGGCGATGTGAAGATGGAGCAGAGGGAGATTTGAAGATGCTGGCTTTGAAGACTGCATATAGCCACAAGCCAAGGAATGCTGGCAACCACCAGAAGCTGAAAGAGGCAAAGAACAAATTCTCCACAGAGCTTCCAGGGGGAGCGCAGTCCTGTCAACACTTTGATTTTGGTCCCGTAACACTAACTTTCGACTTCTAGCCTTCAGAACTGTGAGAGAATAAATTTCTGTTGTTTTAAGCCACTAAATTTGTGGCAGTTTGTTACAGCAGCCACAGGAAACTAATACATCTATCATACAATTCATCCATTTAAAGTGTACAACTCAGTGGTTTTTAGTATATTCACAGAGTTGTACAACCATCACCACAATTTTAGAATATTTTTATCACTCCAAAAAGAAACCTTGTACCCATTAGTAGTCACTGCCTATTCACTCCACCCCCAGCCCCAGGCAACTACTAATTCACCTTCTATCTCTACAGTTTGCCTATTTCATATAAATGAAATCATTCAGTAGGTGGTCTTTTGTGTCTGGCTTTACCTACCATAATGTTTTCACAGTTCATCCATGTTGTAGCATGTCAGTAATTTGTTCCTTTTTATTGCTGAATAAGAACATAACTTTTAATATCAATTTATAAAATTAAAATGTTTCTGAGCAAATCTTGGTCAAGATTTTTAATGGCAATCTTTTCAAAATATTGACAGTCACCATCAAAACTTAGTGTAAATCAGCGCTTAAAAATGGTTAAACTATTTTTACAACCATTCTAAAATTTATAACAGTTGAAATTCTGTTTAAAGAATCTAACAGCTCTTTCTTTGATCTCATTGATGTTGGAATGGTTTTCCAACATGTGAATTTTCAAACGCAATAGAAGTTTTGTATAGCAAGTGTTTCAAGATAATGATAAAACTGTTAGTGCTTGGACACCACTAAGAGGGCACAGAAGCCATAAATGGGCAGAAATACTGGATAGATGTAAAGACAAAGATTGGGGACTGCACCTGGAGCTGGTGTGCCAGCAGCCTCAGCCCAGCTTTCCCAGACCTGCTACATTCTACACGTGTGCCCTGCCTCTTCTCCAGCAGCTGCAACAGCCCTTGATCATGGGGACAGAGATGTGCTGCTGTAGGCTGCTGAGGTAGACAGTCAAGTTGCAGGTCATCTCCTTGGTCTCTCTCATTCTCTCATGGTGGAACAGGAGTCTGGGTGTTCTTGCATCCCTCAGTGTGCTCACACCGTCAGACACCACTCTTCTGGGGCTGCCCTGTGAGGAACCCGACACCAAGTTGTTCCAGGTCAGCAGTGGCCAGCAGCACACTGTGACCCGTTCATAGTTCACACTTTGGCACACCCATTGTAACACTATGCTCGAGCTTGGCCATTAGCATTTGGGGCCAGTGTGGGACATGACAAGTCCCTCCTGGTTTTGGAATCTTGATTAATTTTTATGGACCTGTGACTGCTGTGTTTCCCTCTTTCTGAACATTAACATCTAGTGTGGTTACCTTATCCCTGTATTAACATTATATGTTGTGTATTTGAGGAGAGTTGGTGGTACAGCGGTTAAGCGCTTGGCTGCGAACCGAAAGGTCAGCAGTTGGAACCCACTAGCCACTCCGTGGGAGAAAGATGTGGCAGTCTGCTTCTGTAAAGATTATAGTCTCGGAAACCCTATGGGGCAGTACTTCTCTGTCCTATAGAGTCGCTGTGAGTCGGAATTGACTCGACAGCAATGGGTTTTTTGTTTTGTTTTGTTTTTGCTTGGGTATTTGGGGAGCAGATCACTTGTCATATTAGATCACAGAACTTCTGATCAAGAGAAACTGTACCTGAGGATTCCGATCTGCATCTAGGTTCAGGTGACGATGTCATGGACTTAGAGTTGATGTTATAATGAACAAGATGTTTCTGGGGATCTTGCAAGGAGGTGAGTGTATTTTGCAATTGGCAGGGATGCAAATTGTTGTGGCTAGAGGGTGGAATGTCTTTAAAAATAAATCAAAAACCAGTTGTCTCCTAGTCACGGAGAACCCATATGTGTCAGAGTAGAAATGTGCTCCATAGGGTTTCCAATGGCTGATTTTTTGGCAGGCCTTTCTTCTGAGGCACTTCTGGGTAGACTCAAACCTCCAACCTTTGGTTAACAGCTGAGCACATTAACCATTTGCACCACCCAGGGACTCCTGTCTCCAAAAAAATAGCTTCCATCAATTTCTTCCCTCCCTATGTGCTCATGCCAGCCCTCCATTAAGAGGAGGATTTATTTTTACTGCCCTTGAATTTGGGGTGGCTCCATGGCTGCTTTGTCCAATAGAATACAGCAGAAGCGATGCTCTAAAATTTATGCGGGAATCCAAAGACCTAAAAACAAAAAACCAAACCCGTTGCCGTCGAGTTGATTCCGACTCATAGCAACCCTATAGGACGGAGTAGAACTGCCCCATAGAGTTTCCAAGAAGCAGCTGGTGGAGTTTGGTTAGCAGCGGTAGCTCTTAACCACTATACCTCCAGGGTTTCCAAAGACCTAAAATATCCAAAACGATCTTGAGAAGTAGGTAGGCTTGCTACTGAAAGTGGAGTAGACTCCTTGAATTCCCACGTGCTTTGGAACATGTATCTTTAGGTCCATTTTCCAGATGAGGAAACCATTCTCTCAAGTGAAGTAACTTCCTGTTAAAGCGTTAGAGCAGGAAAATGAGATGACCAAAATCAGGACCCCGGGACTAGCAATGAGACAACGGAAAGAAAGAAGAAATAATGAATGGAGAAGATACTTCATCCCTGATAATAGGTATTGCGTGTTCTGTAGGGAAGTTAGGCCTTGACCATTAAATTTTGTTTTTCTGAAGAAACATTCTTTTGTAATTGTTTTGTAAGATTTATAGGATTGCTAAGAAATTTGTGTTTGTGGAAGAATTTTGGGCAAATGTTTCTCAAATATTACTCCGTGATTGATTAATTGCTTCCAAAAGAGTCTACAGAATAGACTTTTATCTGGAAAATGACTTTCTCAGCCCTCACCCAGAAACCAGAACTCATTCCTTTTAGTCGATTACAATCACTTGCCCGCCTGCTTCCCAAGCATTTTCTTGTCAATGACAGTTCATATATTTTCTTCCCCAGAGACCTTAGGGACACAAATAAACACTTGCCAGCTTGGGCAGTACTTTGAACAACGCTGCCAGGAAGTAGGGGAACAGCTGGTCTCCCAGTTCATGAAGGAAAAGTAACAGCAAGCAGATTTAAGTTTCAACAGGGACAACATGGGTTTGACATAAATGACAACTGTTTAATTCTAGAAGAGTTCCTTCTTTGGGGCCTAAGAAAAGCACTAGACTAGGCAGCTATGTGAGGGATGATTTGAGTGTATTTCTCCCTAGAAACAGAGAAGAGCTTTATAACTTCTTTATTTTTTTATAGTTTATTTTTGGATTATGAAAGTAATACTCACACATTGTTCTGAACTCAGAAAATAAAGAGCAATACGTAGAAGATAAATATTTCTCATAACCTCACTACCCAAACATAGCCACCTATTAGCGGTTTGATGTATTTCCTTGCAGTTATTTTCATATATATATAAGGTGTATGCACAATTTTGCATCTTGATTTCTCTCATTTAGTATTTTCCACATTATTAAATATCCCTCGAAGGCCCATTTGTAATGGCTGCATAATAATCTCTCTCAAGAATATATCATAATTACTATTACCATTTCCTTATTTATGTCAATTTAAGTTGTTTACAACTTCTCAATATTATAAATAAGAGCTGGGATAAAAAGTTTTGGTTATAAATCTTTGTCTATGTTTCTGATTGCTTCCTTGGAATGAATTCCTCTGTAACTGTTCTTCTCATGGTGTGATACCTTAACCACCTCCACCAGAATCAGATATAAATGCAGACCGGGGGTCCCGCCCCAGATTTATTGAATCTGAACCTCTGAGATCAGGGCCTAGGAATCTGCCTTTTGAAGAAAATCTCCTGGCATTTTAGGCACACTAAACATTGAGCTCCATACTCTGTGGGTAGTACTGGATGATCGACAGGTAAACCACCAGTTGCCATGGAGTTGATTCTGACTTACGGCAACCCCACGTGTGTCAGAATAGAACTGTGCTCCACAGATTGCCAGGTCTTTCTTCTGAAGTACCTCTAGGTGGACTTGAACCTCCAACCTTTTGGTTAGTGGCTCACTTCCTAAGGGCCCATGCCTTAGTCCAGCTGGAGAATAAAGAAGCATGAGGTGTAATTCTCAGTGCTTTGATTTTGGACAGTCAAATTCAGTTTACAAGGCATCTTTTTGGCTAAGCATTTCCAGGTTTTAGCTGCCAGCATGAGTGAGAACTATGATAGGATTATTGTTGTTGTTGAGTGCCGTTGAGTTGATTCAGACTAACAGCAGCCCCACAGGACAGAGTAGAATGGCCCCCTCGGGTTCCCTAGGCTGTAAATCTTTATGGGAGCAGATCACCAGGTCTTTTCTTCCACTGAGTGGCTTGTGGGTTGATTGATCATTGATCTTTCAGTTAGTAGTCCAGTGCTTAACAATTGCGCCACCCGGGCTCCTTGTGATAGGATTACAAGCCAACAAATAAAATCAACTGTTGTGATACTGACAAAGTGTTCATTCTATACTAATATATATGAAAGTTGGTACAATGTTATTTGCCTGAGCAAAATGCAGCAATTTTACTGTTTTGGGATGAGTTCTCCAGAGAAGCAAAACCAGTGAAGCGTATATCTAGATCTGTATCTGTCTGTCTATCCATCTATCTACATTTATCTCAAGGAAATGGCTCACATGGTTGTAGAGGCTGGCAAGTCCCAAGTCCATGTGTCAGGCATCAGGCTGGAGGCTTCTCTTGACTCACATAGCTGGAGGGGCTGACGAACCCAGGATTGGCAGGTCAGATGGCAGGCTGCTGGCTCATGGCCTGTGGAGGCTGATGAATCCAGGATCGACAGGCAATACGTCAGGCCACTGGCTCAAGTTCCAAGAACCAGAGGTCAGATAATGATGAGCCAGATGCAAGATCCAGAGGGAGCAAAAGCCAGCGAGCTTTGCTAGAACATCCATGTATATCAGATGCAGGCCATACCCCTGAGGAAATTCCCCTTACAACTAATTGGCCGATCATATCAGATCACATCATGGGGATGATTACATTATATCACAAAATGGAGGATAACTACATCAGTATATAACTGCCAAACCACAGAGAATCATGGCCCAGCCAAGTTGACAAACAACCTTAACCATCACATTTACCTTAGAAAGATTACGTTCTTCCTGACTCAATTTCCTGCTGATGGTGGGACAAAAGAATGGTTTTGAGAAAGGCTTGGTTCCATGATGTTAGCATGATCTGAGCTTTGGAGGTACACCCAGTATGTTGCTACTATGTGCTTCCTCCTTCCTCCTAGGACCTTAACATGGTAATAATTTAATGGTGGGAATCCATAGTTTTTGACCTTGCCCGACTAAGTCACTCACAACTGTGTAAACTTAAGGAAATCCCCAGGTGCCCCACTTCAGTTTGGTAAGAATTTATCTTTTATCATCTTCCTAATGGTAAAATTGAAGTACCTTGAACACTTCTTGGAAGAGAAACTAGCAGTTTTTGGTTTTGTTTTGGGTTGTTTTGTTTTGTGAGAGAAAAATGTGGGCATGTGTCCTAGTTACCTTGTGCTGCTATAACAGAAATACCACAAGTGGATGGCTTTAATAAACAGAACTTTATTTTCTCACAGTTTAGGAGGCTAGAAGTCCAAATTCAAGGCACCAGCTCTAGGGGAAGGCTTTCTCTCTCTGTTGCCGCTGGGGTAAGGTCTTTGTCTCTTCAGCTTCTGTTTCCTGGTTCCCTGGAGATCTCCATGTGGCTTGACATCTATCTTCCCCTACCTCTGCTTGCTTAATCTACTCCTTTTATATTTTGTAGGAAATTGACTCAAAACACAACCTACACTAATCCTGCCTCATTAACATAACAAAGACAACCCATTCCCAAGTGGGCTTATAACCACTGGCATAGAGGTTAGGATTTACAACACACACTTTTGGCAGACACAATGCAATCCATAACAGTGTGGTTTGGGCACTCGGAGAGGGAGCTGTGCTGGGCTGTGCCGCTTTTTCAAGGTGCTGGTCAATATTGCCTTTAAGCCTGTGGGCATGTCTCTAGTAGAGAACCTGTGAACTCAACATACCACCTTCATTTGTTAATCTAAATTGCCTTTCTGATTCCAGTTTGTTCTTTAGTGGGTCTGGATGGCATAAGCCAGCTTTTTAATTGACTACTGAATGTCCCAGTTTAAGCTGACTTTGTTGTTGTTGTTAGTTGTCATCAAGTTGGCTCTGACTCATGGCAACCCCACGTACAACAAAAGAAAGCATTGCCCAGTTCTGTGCCATCTTCACAATTTTTGGTATGCTTGAGTCCATTGTTGCAGACATTGTGTATTTTGAGTGCTTCCAACCTAGGGGGCTTATCTTCCAACACTATGTCAGACAATATTCTGTTGTGATCCTTGGGTTTCCATTGGCTAATTTTTGGAAGTAGATCACCAGGCATTTCTTGCTAGTCTGTCTTAGTCTGGAAGTTTTGCTGAAACCTGTTCACCACCGGTGACTCTGCTGGTATTTGAAATACAGGTGGCGCAGCTTCCAGCATCACAGTAACACACAAGCCACCACTGACAGATGGGTGGTGGAACTGACAGATGGGTATTGACTTTAGAGGGCTTGAACTGGCACAGTCTGGGTGACGGAACATAAGGTTCTGATGCCATGCACCCCATTATCCAAAGACCCCTCTCTCACCCATTCCCTCAGTTGTATCCCCAACTTCTGGAGATGTTAGGATATACAAAATGCACCTAATGCTGTCCAAAAAACAAAGTTCTCTGTCCTGTAGGCTCAAAACTTACCTATTTACAGTTACTGGAAAAACATCTGTACTGAAATATTTTTCGTAGAAAAGAATGACTGATCAATAAAGTAACTATGATTCATGCAACGATAAAAGAAATCTGAACTATATTTGCCATCAAAAAATAGGCAGTTCTTCAAACATTGTATAAGACCACTATTATAAGAACTCATGAAAAGGTTTCAACACAGAAGAAAACATTCTTTGATGGTTACAAGGGTGGGGAGGGAGAGAGAGGGGTGCTGACTAACTAAATGGTAGACAAGAATTACCTTAGGTGAAGGGAGGGACAACACACACTACGGGGGAAGTCAGCACAACTGGACTAAACCAAAAGCTAAGAAGTTTCCCGAATACAATCAAACACTTCAAGGGACAGAGTAGCAGGGGCGGGGGTCTGGGGACCATGCTTTCAGGGGACATCTAGGTCAATTGGCATAACAAAGCTTATTAAGAAAATGTTCTGCATCCCACTTTGGTGAGGGGCATTCGGGTTCTTAAAAGCTAGCGAGTGGCCATCCAAGATGCATCAGTTGGTCCCAACCCACCTGGAGCAAAGGAGAATGAATAACACCAAAGACAAAGGAAAGTATTAGCCCAAGAGACAAAAGGGGCCACATAAACCAGAGACTGCATCAGCCTGAGACCAGAAGAACTAGATGGTGCTTGGCTGCCACCAATGACCGCCCTGACAGGGAACACAACAGAGAGTCCCTGATGGAGCAGGAGAAAAGTGGGGTGCAGAACTCAAATTCTAGTAAAAAGACCAGACTTAATGGTTTGACTGAGACTGGAGGGACCCCAGAGGACATGATCCCCAGACACTCTGTTTGCCCAAAACTAAAACCATTCCCAAGGCCAACTCTTCAGACAAAGATTAGACTGGACTGTGGGACATAAAATGACCCTCGTGAAGAGTGTGCTTCTTAGCTCAAGTAGATACATGAGACTAAATGGGCAGCTCCTGTCTGGAGGTGAGATGAGAAGGCATAGAGGATCAGGAGCTGGTTGAATGGACACGGGAAATCAGGGGTGGAAAGGAGGAATATGCTGTCATAGTACAGGGAGAGCAACTAGGGTCACATAACAATGTATATATAAATTTTTGTATGAGAGACTAACTTGAATTGTAAACTTTCACTTAAAGCACAAAACAATTTAAAAAAAAAAAAAAAAAAAAAAAGGCAGGCCAGTCCTTTTCCCTAAAATGAATTGAGTGCTGGAAAGAAAGATTTGTAAGGTCAGAAGGGAGTCCTTGGGTGGTGGAAATGGTTAACACTCTTGGATGCTAAGCAAAATGTTGTAGGTTTGAGTGCACACAAAGAAACCTCGGAAGAAAGGCCTGTTGATCTACTTCCAAAAGACTGCCACTGAAAACTCTATGGAGCACACATGGGGTTACCATGAGTCAGAATTGACTCCATGACAATTGGTTAACTGGCTAAAGTCAAAAAAGAACCAGATGAACTGAGAATCTGAGAAGCTGGTACTAAGCAAAATGCAATGCGTTTTCCTTTTCTACAGGGTCAAAGATGGCAATGGCACACTTCTTTGTAGCTCCTTATTGTCTTGTTAATCTGAAAGCATAGCAGGCTTCAGGAGCTGGTGGGGAGCTCCCTGGTCTGTAAGTCCTTCTTAGCATAAAAGGGCAATATTTAAAAAGCCACCTCTCCCAAAGCCATCTCTAACATTTGCAAGACTGCTGCCAATATTCATTCCTTGCAAATGGCAAGGAGACTTAAAAACAGCAACAGCACCTCTCTAAGCCTCCCTCAGACCTCTTTATAATTTTTCCCCGTTAGTGAAGAGAAATTGGAGTGCTGTATTGTGTCAGAGATCCAAATGGGAAGCAAGGAGCCCACTGACTGCCCTGTGCCAGGTGTTGCATGATTATAAAGCGGAAGAATGGATAATAACCCATCTCAACGTGTTTATCCATGCCGTTGGCTCTCTATGATGCAGAAGAGGTCACTGGAGACAATGAGTGGCCTCTGGCCTCTTATGTTCATTAACAAGGCACTGCGGGCTGAAACACAGGCTCTATTACCGAGATGCAACAATGACTGGGACCCTGCATCAAATTGTAATTAGGTTTGATCAGGGCCGGAGTACAGTTGCTATAATCAGCATCACTCAGAATTAATTTTATACTTGTGAAAGGATATGAGATGAGATTGATTTAATGGTAACCAAAGCAACCCCCTTTTCTAAAACTCTCTAAGCTTAAAGAATGAAAACGGAGAAACGGGAAAATGGAGGGCAAAGGTAAACAGGGAGACGGCCATTTTAATTCTATCAATTTTATTGCAACTAGTTAGGGGGAAATGTGTTATAGGAAGAGCAAATACAGTATAGCTGAGCCCTAGAAGCTTTTGTAGGTCTCATTATGCGCCTGAAGCAGATTCTGTAATGCTTTATTTCCTCCCCCTTTTTATCTCTTTCACATGTGTTTGGAAATAGCTTGATTAGGGCAAGAATTTCAATTTGCAGGAAAAGGAGGAGGAAATTCAAGCTGGGCAGTATTTCTTTGCTCTAGTGAGAATAACTTGTTCAGCCATTTACTTTTGGATATTTGGAGATATATATATATATAGAATACATAAATTATATATTCATCCTATCCTATCCTGACCATTATCCTAAAGGTTGGCAGTTTGAACCCTCCTAGCAGTGCTTGGAAGATAGGCCTAGTGATCTGCTTCTGTTAAGATTACAGCCAATGAAACCCCATGGAGCACAGTTCTACTCTGTAACACATGGGTCGACATGAGTTGGATTTGATGCAATGACAACTAACAACAATAACAATATTCCATCACATATATATCTGTATCTATATATCTATATCTGTGTATCGCAGATCCAGGGACTACTGGCATAAATGAGAGCAAAGAGAAGATTTTGGAGACTGGTTTGTGAAAGATTTAAGAAGTTACAGAGATGTGGGAGGTGTGGTAAGGGGACTATCTCTAATTACTCACTATCTGAATGTTTGTTACATTGTTTTCAAGTTAGCAAGACTCTGCTCTGGGAATGGACTCTTACCCTCAGGTTTGAGATAATGAGAATGTGTGTGCACATGTAGCTTTCATGTATGGACACACCCATGTATATTGGTACACCTGATTGGCTCCATTCATGGGTGTTTGGTGTCTAATATTTAGATGTCATAAATGAAACATTTGCTCTTTCTCTTATTTTTCTCCCCGCCCGTTTATGAATCTTCCCACCACATCAGCTTCAAGTGTAGAAATATCACAGTCATTCTGAGGATAGGATACTCTTAAAATAGGTAGAGAATGGCAGGGACGTTTTTCTTAAATTCGTCTGAGATTATCTTGTGGATAAAAAAAATGGCATGAAAATATTTGCAGTCATTTAAGAGTGTAGGAAGTGTTGAAACAAAGTATAATCACTTGTCTGTTTTTAAAAAAGAACTCACTGGTTCTTTTTTTTCTTTCTCTCTTGGATTCCACACCTTAGCTACTCAAATGATAAAACTGTAACTAAGCACTATGAGGAAATCATTGAGGTGATGTTGGTGCCTATTATTGCATATCTGACTACCTAGAATTTTTGTGTGTAGGTTTACTTTTTATGTCATATGTTAATTAGGATGTTTGAAGATTGAATAAAGCATCAAATTTAACTAAAGTTTATTTCAACTCCTTGGGGCTGGAGGTTTTACAAAACGTTAAAACTATACCACCTGTCATGGACTGAACTGTGTCCCTCAAAAATATCTATCAACTTGGCTGGGTCATGATTCCCATTATTGTATGATTCTCTACCATTTTGTCATCTGATGTGATTTCCCTATGTGTTGTAAATTCTATCACTATGATGTAGTAAGATGGCAGTTACATTGATGAGATCTACGAGATTAGATAGTGTCTTAAGCCAATCTCTTTTGAGATATAAAAGAGAGAAATGAGCAGAGAGACAGGGGGACCTAGTATCAACAGAAGAGCAGTGCCAGGAGCAAAACGCATCCTTTGGACCTGAGGTTCCTGCTCTGAGAAGCTCCCAGACCAAAGGAAGACTGGTGACAAAGACCTTCCTCCAAAGCTGACAGAGAGAGGTCTTCCCCTGGAGCCAATGCCCTGAGTTCGAACTTCTAGCCTACTGGACTGTGAAAGAATAAACTTCTCTTTGTTGAAGCCATCCACTTGTGGTATTTCTGTTATAAGCAGCACTAGATGATCAAGACACCACCAAAGGCAGTTACTGTTACATGTCGGTGGGTTTCCCTTCCAGATTATTTCTGTGTGAATATAAATACATATATTCCTCAATAAAGCTATGATCACACAAATCTATTTCAGCCCCCTGAATTATCCCAAGAGCAACACATAGAACAATAGATAAATACCCTCTTCCCAAAAAAAATCACAGAATTGAAAGTTGCAAACTTTCCAACTAGTAAAATACATATTTTAAAAAGAAAGAAAACCCACTTGGACGCAATGCTATAATGCAATATTTTTGCAAAAATATGGATAAGTAATGAATATTTCTGAATCTGTTATTTTCTGTCTGAACAATTTTATTCTTCGGATGCAAACTGTATGACGACCTGTTGATTGATGAATTAGGGCGAGAGGGCCTTGTTGGCATGACCTCCTGTGGGTATACTGTCATGGTAATTTCTACTAAAGTGCTTAGATTCTATGCGTTGTTTAGTTAAGAGTAGGGTTTGAAATAAAAATACAAAAACACATAGACACGAATGAAACTTATTTAAATCCAATTGTAAAATTGTATTTTTTGACTATTATGGAAATTTGAAGGTGGACTAAGTACTACATGATATTATGGGACTATTAATTTTGTTGGGTGTGGTAACACTGGCATTTTTGAAATATAAGAAATTTGTGGCACATAAAAAGTATCTTTCTTTTTAAAGGTGTATGCTGGACAAGAAAAGGAGCCCTTGGTGGCATAATGGTTAAGTGCTCAGTTACTAACTGAAAAGGTCAGCCATTTGAACCCACCAGCAGCTCCGCAGAAGAAAAGACCCAGCCATCTGCTCCCTTAAAGATTACAGTCCTAGGAAACCCTATGCGACAGTTCTACTCTGTCTTGTAAGGTCGCTATTGAGTTGGAATCAACTGGACGACACACAACAACACTGGAGTATTTAGCAGTGAAATGACATGATGTTCGGAATTCGCTTTAAATGCTCCAGAAAAAAAAGTGAAATGAGACAAAATATTGATGTTTTTGAAGCTGAATGAGTGTTCATACAGGTTGATTGTCCTCTCAACTTTTGCATATGTTTGGAAATTTTCATAATTAAAATTTAAAAAAATAAAAAGAATAGTGGTGAAATAAAGACATGTTCAGATAAACAACCCACAACAACAACAACAAAACCCCACAGATACAGCTTCGAAGCCTTCCTTTTTGCAATTTTTGATTATAAGGCTTTGTTTTGGTGATCGTTGGTATAAATACTACTCAGAAAATCTTACCTTCAATGCAGTTGGCTCATTTTGCTAATAGTTGCATATGTGAGTGTTGGTGTGGCCTGGTGTGTGTTTCCCTTCAGTCTAAAATGTTTACAAGACAGTAATAAGCTGCCCCTAAAGGATTTGGACTTTCTTCAATTATGCTTGTAGATTTACCTTTCACTGTGTGTAATATTTTTGAGGGAATGCAAAACCGTATCCTCCAAAGACTCACCCATCTCTGGGAAGTTCATTTATACCACTAATATTTTTTGAGTTCTTGATTCGTCCCAGGTGCTGTGACTTCACAATATTCCTATAATCCTACATGTGGAACACAGAGATGCAAACTAGACTACACTAACATTTGGGAACTGTTGGTGTATAGATGACAATTGAATCTACCACAAAAAAAGCCAGAGTAGGGTCAAATTCTTAGACTATTGTTGAATTCTGCAGTAAGTAGCAGTTGAGTCCTGGTAGCGCAGTGGTTAAGAGCTCATCTGCTAACCAAAAGGTCAGCAGTCCGAATCCACTCTATGGGGCAGTTCTACTCTGTCCTATAGGTTTGCTATGAGTTGGAATTGACTCAATGGCAACGGGTTTGGTTTTTTTTTTTTAAGTGCCATTGGAATCCCTGGATAGTGCAAACGGTTTACTCACTTGGCTGCAAATCAAAAAGTTGGAGGGTCAAGTCTACCCAGAGACAACTCAGAAGAAAGGCCTAGTGATCTACTTCTGAAAAATCAGTTATTGAAAACTCTATGGAGCACAGTTCTCCTCTGAAATACATGGGGTTGCTATGAGTTGGAATCAACTTGATGACAACTGGCACTGGTGGTGATCTTTAACTCTTCCTATCTCTTTTTCTTGTTGCCTCCTTAGGGTTGGGTAGCTGAGGACACCCTGTTACATGTGAGCTTGTGGAGCATGTTGGATAGAAGTGAAAGGACACTAAAACTCTCTGGTATAAATGAGGGATGAAGACCTTCCAGAAGGTTCTGCTCTTATTTTCTCAGACTTTCCATATACATGTTTGTTTCTGTAAATTGCTCTTCCTGTTAGGACTAATGATTAACTGTAATGGCCAGAGTAAAAAGCTACCAGGAATGAGTTCCGTTCAAAATTACAGAGGTTGACATTGGAGTCTCAGTGAGTTCGCTTGAGAGTTCTCAGAATAATGCTGAAATATTTTAAATGGGATAACAGGAGAGCATGCAGTGTAGCTGCTGTGTTTTTGATGCTGAAATTGGTTTAGATATAATGAAACTGTCCTTCTTAAGGTTAAAAACAACAACACAAAAACCACTCACGTATCTCGAATCCCAACTGAGCTAGAACTACAAATCAAATCCATTTACAGGATATGGTTGAGAGATGACTCTTGGATAATGAAGGTTCATAAGCCTGGGCTGTAGTTAGCATAAAATTTAAACAGGGGCCTTCTTGTTTTCACTCTGTTGGAAGCCCTAATTCATTTCTAATTACTATCTCCTGGAAAAACACTGTGTTGTCATTGCCTTTTAAATTTCTTTGTCTTCTAGAGAAAACACATATTTTAGGTCATTAAGAAAAACCTTGTCTCGCATTTAGATGATGTTTTTGTTCAACACAGTGGAATTATTATTTTGTTTCAGGAACAATTTGTGTGGTAAGAAGAGACTGCATACATTTTAATTTGGCAATGAATTAACAATAATCGAGAGAATGTGGTTTTTCCACTGTCACATGCCTCACATGTTGACTCAAGTCAGAGGCAAAGCATGCTTGCTATTTGGATGTTTATGGTGAATCAGTCAGGAAGAAAAAATGTTGGCGTGTGAAATATCAAAACCATATTTTAACTTCCGACTAAATATTGCATTGTGCAATTTAAAAAATCCACAAGGAAAAATAAAAAGAAGCCTTTTAAAATCAGCTGGTGTAGTAAAGAAAAACCAATATTATTTTGTATAAAACAAACACAAAGTAGAATGTGGGAAAAATCAACTTTCGTCATTTTTCCACCTTATGAAATATTACCCAAATACATATGGAAATTTAAGTGGATAAAATTCCCCTATTTTCTCACTCATTAGCAGAAGTTATTTTAGTTATTGTTTCAGTGACTTAGGTTTGCTTTTAGAGTAAATTGGAGGGAGATATGAATTTGGGGATAAACTGCTCTTTGAGATTGTGAATGAGAATGTGGTCAAATGGAGGGTCACTGCTCTTTCTCAGTCTGTCAGGAGACTTGGAGGATATTGCACACTCAACTGTCCTCCACCATTTCTAGCTCAAGGACTTCTGGGAGAAAGGGATGAAGGGACCAGCATTGCTGGACAAGAGGGCTGGGGACAGCTGGGAAGAGCAAGCCTGCATTAGTCAGGGTAAGGATGAGAGAGGGGACTGCAGATCTCAGAATTTCCATTTTACTCCTTGATTCACCACTGGACTCACAGCGTGAACTGTAACATGGAGGGTTGGAACAGAAGTTGGCAGGGCTTAGGTCTTGTTGAAAAATATATCCATTCTTAAATGTTTTGGCTTGTAGAGTAGCAAGAAGAAATTATGGTTATTCCTTATGCCTTTGTTAAGATGCCTGGCAAAACCATTTACCTACTTGATTTTTAACAGCTGCATTTTGTATTATGTAGGTCAGCCATATTTGTTGTAACAAATAGAGCCTGAAAGTACACGTAAGCAAAAAGAAAAAGAAATTCATAATTCTACCTCCAAGAGATAACTACTGTTGACATTTTGGTATATATTCTTTTAGCAGGCAAATTAAAAAAAATGATGTTGGAAAGATAAGCTTTCACATTAAAAATAATCAAATAAAAACATAGATGTCAGGCCCTAGCTCTGCTGTAAGCCTGCAGTTCTCAACGTATTTGGTGAACAGAGGAAAGAACCAGGCTCCTGTAGGTCCAGTTTTTATCTAACATCTTTTCTAAAAACTTTCATGTCTTTTCTATTTTCTAGGGAAAAATAAGGAAGCTGGAATATCAAACGTCCAATCATTATCTAGTCCAAAAACCAAACCAAACCCAGTGCTGTCGAACTGATTCTGACTCATAGCTGCCCCACTGGGTTTCCAAAGAGCGGCTGGTGGGTTTGAACTTCAGACAGTCTGGTTAGCAGCCGAGCTCTTAACCACTGAGCCACCAGGGCTCCATTATCTAGTCCAGAGGTTCTCAAAGTGTGATCTCCAGACCAGTAGCATCAGAGTCACCCGGGGACTTGTAAGAAGGGCAGATTCTTGGGCCTCACCTTAGGCCTCCTGAATCAGAAACTCTGGGGGTGGGACCTAACAAGCTGTGGTTTATCAGGTCCTCCAGGTGATTCTGATGCACGCTGAAGTCTGAACACCCCTGCCCCTGGAGAAATTCTAGAGTAGGGTCTGTATATGGTTACCGGTGGACTGGTCAGGGTCTCTGGCAGCCTGTGGTTTGGCTCAAAATGCACAAGGGAGCTACTCTAACGGTGTCTGAGTGGAGTTTCCAAGAAGAGGCTAAAGAAAGAAGAGGGAGCTGTTAACTCTGGGGTCAAGTGGCTGAGAGTATTAGGAGCAAGTAATTTAAGACTGAGAAGAGCAGTTTGTGTGGAGATAAGCCCTAAAGACCAAATTAAGGTTAATGAATATATTGAGAAAGAAGAATTACAATATTCATAATTATTGGAACACTGTTGACTCTCCTGTCATTTGTTTGAACTAACTTCTTCTGCCTTTATTAGAACGATTAATGCCCATTGGTAAATAATATTGTATTTGTATTTCCTTAAGTGTATTTGAATATGTCATCATCTTACAGCAGGAAGCAAAGTGCAGTGGACTTTTTTCTTTTTTTTAAATAAGAAAACACTTCTTTTCAAGCTATAAAATGCAACTTAAACTAGCATTTAGCTTTTGGAATTGAAATACAGAGCATTTATGAATTCTTTAATTAACCATTTTTGTCTGTGTATAAAAATCACTTTCTATTTCCAAACGCTTGGATCCTTACCAGCTGAGTGACTGACTATGAGAAGTACTGAAAGCTCTCCATTCCTTAGTTTTCTCACCTGTAAAATGGGATAATAATGCTGAACACAGGTTATAATAAGAATCAAATAAGGTAATGCATGTTAAACTGCATTCTAAGCTGCATAGTGTTATTATGACCATTTTTATTTTATATTATATATATATATATAAACCAAACCCATTGCCGTCGAGTCGATTCTGACTCATAGCAACCCTATAGGACAGAGTAGAACTGGCCCGTAGGGTTTCCAAGGAGCAGCTGGTGGATTCAAACTGCCGACCTTTCGGTTAGTAGCTGAGCTCTTAATCACTGCGCCACCAGGGCCCCTATATTACATTAGGTTATTATATATATTTTTTTACATAAACATTAGTTACTTGTAGTAGGGCACAAAGCACAGTGAGCATTTATTTTTCAAATAAGGAAACTCTTTTGGTCAAGACATAAAATATGACATAAGCTAGCATTTAACCTTTGAGATTGAAATGGAGAAAATTTGTGAAATTATAAATAAGGGATACTTATTGGCAAAGCCACCAATGTGATGTCTATTTGTCACACTATTATAATGAATAAAACATTCATAAGTAAGATCCCATGCGTTACTGACTGTACTCAGAAAAACAACTTGGGAAGGTAATACGGTAATTAATATTTTTAGAAGGCAGAATTCTAGACAGTTCTGGTGACCCAGAAGCTGTAGATCTTGAACTTAAGATACATATTCCTGGGCCCCACCTCCAGAGATTCTGATGCAGGAGAGCTGGGATGGGGTCCAGGAATGTGCATATGTAGCAAGCATCCTGGGTAATTGGGATGCAGGTGATCTGAGGGCCCCACTTTGGGATACATTACCCTAGAGGTTGTTGTGTTGTGGTGCAACTCTTCAGAAGAAAAGAGGGTGTTTACGACAGGCACATCCATGAAGCACAGGTAAAACTTGAAGGCATAAATGGAATTTGGCAAATATGAAGATGTGATAACCCATTGAATTAGAAGTGAAAAGATTCAAATATATCTCTCCCATGTGCCATATGAACTTATTTTATAATAGCCATGAGACCAAAAGACTAAAAAATGATCTCTCACCGGCAGGAAGTTGTTAGAGAAGAATTTCGTTACTTCCTTCCCCACCAATAACTTGTTGTCGTGGAGTTGACTCCGGCTCATGGCAAACCGGTGTGTATCAGAGCAGAACCATGCTCCACAGGATTTTCAATGGCTTATTTTTTGGAAGTAGATTGCCAAGCCTAGGCACCTCTGGGTGGACTTGAACCTCCAACCTTTCGATTAGCAGCTGAGTGTGTTAACCTTTTGCACCATCCAGGGATTCCACTTCCTTCCCAGCCTTCTCATTACTCCAGTCCGCCAGGAAGCTCCGTTGGCAGCACACACTGCCAAGGCCTGGCGACAGCAGCCCAGGACCATCAGTCACTAAGCAAGGTCCCTAGGAGTCAAGGCCTGGGCCACTTTTCATTTTTTGAGGCTTCAATATGTTAATAATGGAGAAAGCCAGTCCAGGGTTACCAAAATATAGCAGTATGCATAAAATGTTTACATTCAACAATTTAATTCTTTGACATCAAAAAATTCAAGATATATATATAAAAAGAAGAATTATCTATGTGAGATCAAATTGACAACAGCAACTCAAAAGGTTTGATGGGAAGCCTAGGGGACAGTGAGTTGAAGATAATGGTGATGAAATAATTTGGAAAAGGATAGTGAGAATAGCAGCACAACTGGAAGAATGTAATTAATGTCACTGAATTCTACATGTAGAAACTTTTGAAATGGTATGACTTTGGCCGTGTATATTTTCACCAAAAAAAGGTCCCCAGGGTTGAGAAGGGAGGGTGTTGACATGTTGTGGGGTTGTTAACTAATGTCATAAAACAATATGTGTACTGACTGTTTAATGAGAAACTATTTGGTCTGTAAACCTTCATCTAAAGTACAATAAAAAAATTAAAAAAAATTCAAAGTAATATAATTTTGCATTTACCAATTGTAAGATTTCTTTAAAATATTAATTCATAATAGGTGGTGTAGTCCAGAAATAGAATGCAGCTTTAAAATTGTATGATGAGCCTATATTTCAGTCCTGTCAGGGTATCTATCTCTGTGAATGTACTTGTAACCTCATTTGGAGATGATGTCAAAAGTCTAAATTTGAAGCTCTTTCTGAAAGTGAAGTCTAGGCCAAACAGCTCTCCTAGCCAGCCTTGGAATACACCCTGTTGTTAAGTGTATTTTCTACTCTTATAGTTACTTAAACTTCCAAAGAACTTTACAGGACTTGTTAATCATCTGTGGTTTTATCTTAAAATGTTGAAGGTGTAAGATATTGTATGATGCTATTTATATACATTTCAAAGACAGGCAAAACTAGTACATTGTGCTAGAAGTCAGGATAGTGGTTATCCTTAAAACAAAACAAAACAAAACAAAAAACCGTTGCCATCGAGTTGTTTCCGACTCATAGTGACCCTATAGGACAGAGGAGAATTACCCCATAGGGTTTCCAAGGAGTGACTGGTGAATTCAAACTGCTGACCTTTTGGTTAGTAGCCTGAGCTCTGAACCACTGCGCCACCAGGGCTCCTGGTTACCGTTGGTGGGGGTTAAAAAACAAACACCAAACCAGTTGCGGTCAAGTTGATTCTGACTCAGGGTGAACCCACATGTGTCAAAGTAGAACTGTGCTCCACAGGGTTTTTCAATGGCTGGTTTTTTGGAAGGTAGGAACTGGAAAGGGGCAAGAGAAGTTGCTTCTGGGATGCTGGTCACTTTCTGTTTCTTGTTCTGGGTGCCGGTGGCATGATTTGCTTATAATCTGTGCACTTTTTTTTTGCACGTATGTTATACTTCAATACAAATTTTGTTTTAAAAAATGTTGCTGAACCTTTAAAATTCACAGAAGTGTCGCCACTGCAGCAGCAGTCCCTTCAACCAGAGGCAGCAAATCAGATTGAGTGGTTTTTCATCTCCATCTTTGTTGGCCAAGACACAGAATGCTCCTTGGTGGGTCCCTGCTGGTGTGTCCAGGTGGTCTAGTACTACTGGCAAGTTGGACCATCAGGATTTTGCTGGTGAATGTGGCTGAACATTAGAAGTTTGTCACAAGCCCGAATACTTGAAGCCTCTGGCAGAGATTCCCTGGTCTATGGTTCTAGCTGGGGCAATGGCGGCCTCTCAGTGTCTCAGAACTCATGCATTCACTGTGTGTGTATGTATATGTGTTCTCACCCTCTCTGACATTGTTGTCTGTGGAGATTTGTGAGTGATAGGAGAACGTGAAGCAGAGCCTTGCTTGAAAAGTGGGTCCCCTACCAGCTGGCCCTGTGGTCTACGTGTCTCCAGGAAGCTGTTGCCATCACCTCGTCCCATATGGGAGTGCGTTCTCAAGAACCTGAGCCAAGTGTCCCTAGGAGTAACCAAAACACATTCCTTGCTCTGTGGCCAGACCAACAGGAGGCTGGTAGGCAGGGTGGAGAAAACCTTGGCTTGGGAGTTTGGAGACTTGCATTTGAATGCATGTCCTGATGATAACTAGCTGTGTGATGAGGCACTGGTCCCTTGATCCCTCTGAGCCCTGGATTCCTTTTGAACATTGGAAGGGCAAAAAAGAGGTATCTCTAAATTCTCTTCCTGTGGTGACAGTCTATGATCTCATCATAATAAAAATAAGCTTCTTGTTGAGTTTTAGATGTTTATCAAATTCCTTCCTCAAGTCCACCTTACCCACACCCCTGGCCTCTCCATCGTAATTCTGTTTATCTGTCATGGTCTAGATCAAATGCTGCTTCCCCTATGAAGTCTTCCCATGAGAATGTCAACAGTCTGTCATACCTATCATCTACTTACCTTCTGTTTATTTATATTCATGTCTTGTAATTCTACTTAAGATTGTAAACTCTTTGATGAAAATAACAATATAATTCACCTCTGTATCCTCAGTAGCAAGTTTCTTAAATGTTGGTTGACTGACCTGTGACAGATTGCCTGCTTCCAAATCACACACAAAAAACCCCAAACCATTGCCGTCAAGTCGATTCCGACTCATAGCGACTCTATAGGGCAAAGTAGAACTGCCCCATAGGGTTTCCAAAGAGGGACTGGTGGATTTGAACTGCTGACCTTCTGGTTAGCAGCCGAGCTCTTAACCACTGCACCATCACACAGGGAACTTAAAAATTCAGATTTCCAAGTCCAACCCCTGGACATTCTGTTTCAGAGATCTAGGGAGGGGCCAGGGAATCTGTATTTTTAAATAGCATCTGAACGGTTTCCAAGGTGAAGCCTGCTTTGAGAACTGCTCCTCCTCTACACAGCACTTTGTGTGAAATACTCAGTATCTATGGACTGAATCAACAGAGGAACGTAATGTGAAAACTGTAATTGACCACATTTTTTAGTCATCTAAAAATTTTCCAGAGTAAACAAATATGTAGGACATGGATCAAGATTGTGATAGCAAAGCCTGGATCACATTTCAATGCAAATAAAGGCATTGAGTTTTTTCAAAAACGCCTTCTGTTATTTAGAAATGTTCTGCGCCCTGAAGGTAGGCTAAGTGAAATATAAAACTTTATTCCCCAAATAGCTCTGGGGACCATGGTCTCGGGGAACATCTAGCTCAATTGGCATGACACTACTTATAAAGATAATGCTCTACATTCTACCTTGGTGAGTAGTGTCTGGGGTCTTAAAAGCCTGTGAGCGGCCATCTAAGATACTCCACTGGTCTCATCTCTTCGGGAGCAAGTGAGAATGAAGAGAACAGGATACAACGAAAAGATTAGTCCAAAGGACTAATTGTCCACAGCTACCAAGACCTTCACTGGACTGAGTCCAGTACAGCCAGATGGTGCCCGGCTACCACCGCTGACTGTTCTGACCAGGATCACAACAGAGGGTTCTGGACAGAGCTGGAGAAGGATGTAGAGCATAATTCTAACTCACAAAAAAAAAAAAAACAAAAGACCAGATTTACTGGCCTAAAGGAGACTGGAGAAACCCCGAAAGTATGGCCCCCAGACACCCTTTTAGCTCAGTGGTAAAGTTACCTTTGAGGTTCACTGATCAGCCTGCGAGTGGACAGCCCAGTAAAACCATGAGAGTAACGAGGTACAGGAGTCCAGTGACAAGGCCCAGAAGGCAGAAGGGGAGTAGGAAGCTGATGATAGGGAACACAAAATAGAGTAAGGATATTGTTGATGTGTTGTGAGATTGTTAACCATTGTCATAGGGCAACATTTGTAGTAACTGTCAAATGGGAGACTATTTTGTCTTGTAAGCCTTCATCTTAAGTGAGAATAACAGCATAATTAGAAGAGCGTAGTCAATGTCACTTAAATGTGTATGTAAAAAAAAAATTTTTGAAATGGCGTATCTTTGGCTATGTGTATTTTCACCAAAAAAAAAAAAAAAAAAGTTGAGTATTTAGAGGGTTAAAATGTTGTGGGGTTGTTAACCAATGTCATAAAACAGCTTGTGTGTTACTGTTACATGAGAAACTATCTGTTCTGTAAGCCTTCACCTGAAGTACAATAAAATATTAAAAAAAAAAAATAATAAAAAATAAAAAAAAAAATAAAAAAAACTTTATTCCCCAAATAATTTTTTCGTGTTTGACCTGAAATAGGCAAACCTTTCAGTCCTCTGCAATGCTTACTTAACCCTTTCCTACCAAGTTATTTGGCCTCTCCCACCTGGACCTCCTGCCTTCCACCAACAATGCCTATCAGTTTGGGAGAAGTATTGGCCTTTTTCTCCTTCTGCCAAAACTTGCCATATCTCATTCTTTGTATTTATTTATTCATCCATCCAATCAATAAATACCGACTGAGTCCTGGTCTGTGCCAGGTTCTGTGCTAAGTCATGAAAATACAGCAATGAACAGAATACACATGGCTTCTACCCACCCATGGAATTTACACTCTTAGGGGGAAGGCAGACATGATATAAATAATTACCAGCATTAGCTAGAGCCTTACAACTTTATCTCATTTGCTAAATTAATGACATCTAAACTATTGGCTGCTAATGACCTAACATTTTATTCTTCCTAGATAACATTTGCAGCTAAAAGGGCTTTAGTGCTTAACCTTAAGAAGTAAGTAAGGAGTGCAAGGGGAGAAGGAGTTTCAAAAGATCCGTTGGTGGAGGGGACCTTTCCTGACCTTCTTAAAGTTATAGCATATAGAATGATGCCTGCTCCACCTGACCAAAATGTCCCCTTATGCAAATAACTTTGGTTTCAAGCCTTTTGGGTAGGGATTTCCAAAGTGCGACACATGTCCTAATGATGTGATTGAAGGTTTTTTAGATAATTGTAGCAGATGTGGTGAGTGCCCTGAGCATATTACCTTGGAATCTGCTGTTCCCATACGTGCAGGTAACTGCTTACCGCGGACGACCGTACCTCTGTGCCTATGGGCTTCCTCAGGTTGCAGGAGCTGGCTTAGTCCACTACACAGCAAGTTTGCGGTGCCAGGGAGTTAATGTCCACACTCCACATCCTCCGGAGTGGCCTTCATACAATGACCAAGGGGAGGTGGTGGATAAAACTCTGAGCTGTGGTCTGTACCTCCCAACTGCAGTGCCCACAGCTGTGACCTGCTGATTAGCACTCCCTGAATTGTCTTCTTTCTCTTCCCTCTTATTTCCCCAGACCCCTGGGTGTTCCTGGGAACACTTCCCAAATAAACAATTTGCACTCTAATCCTAGAGTCCCTGGGTAGTGCAAATAGTTAATGCTCTGAGCTACTAACAGAAAGGTTGGAGGTTCGAGTTCACCCAGAGGTGCCTCAGAAGAAAGGCTTGGTGATCTAGTTCCAAAAAATCAGCCATTGAAAACCCTATGGAGCATAGTTCTACTCTGAAAACATGGGGTTGCCATGAGTCAGAGTCAGCAACTGATTTACTCTAATCCTAGTCTCAGCTCAACCTAAAACAATAGTACATGGGAACATATTTTTATTTTAATGGCCGTGTATGCTAACACGTACTAGAAAAAATATAAATTGCACACTGTATCTGTGATTTCATTAATATTATTGAAGCTTAAGTTAAAAAAAGGCATCAATTTAAACAAAAGTAGTAAGTAATGGTACGCAGGTATTATACAGATCACAGAAAGGATGTGAACGGTGGACAATGGTTCATTGTATTAGAGCCTGTGGCTGCCTGCAAAATAGGGAGCTCCTGACTCTGCAATCAACTCAAGGGTGCAGGTTCTTAATGTGGGGTTCCCGGAAAGGGTCCCTGTGAACCCTTGCAAGAGTATACAAAATTTTGTGTGTTTAGATCCTCTTTCCCCCCAAAAGTTCCTTCTTCCTCAGTCTTTCAAAGGGGTAGATGGTCTCAAAAGTCTCTAGAGAAAAAAAGAAAGGAAGGAAAAAAGGAAGGAAATCACTCTTGTTTTTCTTTTCTTTCATTAATGTAACTCAGATCTCTGTTTCTGTTGCAAAAACAAAAAATAGAACCAGAAAAAAAAAAAAAAAAAAAAGGACGACATGATAGAGCCATGATTCAAATGAAAAAAAAAAAAAAGGTGTTTGTGGGATTGGGTCATTTGATGACTTCAGAGAGATGAGATATGCACTCTCCCTCATCCCCCAGAAAGAACTAGAAACATCTTCTGAGAATTTTCATTAGTTGGGAAGGACGGAAGGATGGAAGTAGCCCAAGAGTGGCATCTGTGTACAACTAGAAAAATAATCTTCAGTAGTAAAGATTCATTCCACATTCAGATCTCCCCAATATCACAGGGCAGGACTAAATGAGATTTTTGTGCACGCAAATTTTATTTAAGTGATAACCAGGACAGTCTCTGTTGCTTTATAAAGTAAGACTTTTGTTAGTAGCAGAACCAACAAATACAGGAAACCAAGCTAATGCATCTTAATGCCTGATTTTGATGAATATAAAATTTCAAGAAATTCAGTGTTTGATAGCCAATTGTGTATCTGTGCCATTCAGACTGAATTAGTTAGGATTAGAATTAGCTATAAAACAGTAAATCCAAAATAACAAGTGGCTTTAAGAAGATAGAAATTTATTTTTCTCATGTGAAAGTCTGAGTAGGTGGTCCAGGGTTGGTGAGATTATTCCCAATATCAGGGCCTATTGTGTTCCTGCTCCGTGTTGTCCTCTGTTCCCTTGCTCACCCCATTGTCCAGGATGGCTGCTCCAGTTCAAGCCATTATGTCCACATTCCAGCTAGCAGGAAGGAGAAAAAGAAGAAGCTTTCCTTTGCAGACACATCTGGGAAGTTGCATACACCATTTCTTCTTACATATCTTTGGAAGAACTTGTCCACACCTATCTGCTATGGTGGGTAAGAAATGTAGTTTTTATTCTGGAAGTTCATGGGCCCACCTAAACTTTCTATTGCTGTGGGAGAAGGGGAGGACTGGATAATACCAGCAGTCTTTGCCACCCAGATCTTTTACATACAGGTAGTTTCAAATGGTTGTCTTTGATATAATCAACTACAGGTCTTACTTAATGTGCCAGTGAAATTGCTTGAGCCTAATCACCCATTTTTGGAGCTACTTCTAACTAAACCTTTGCTAACTTTCATAAATAAAGCATATTTTTCATCTTAAGTGTCTGTCCACTTGATGTTGGACAAAATTCAGCCCATCTAGAATAACATGTCTAATTTGTGGATTCTTGAGATCTTCTTTCCCTTTTCCTTTCTGTTCAACATCTTTTGACCATTTTTCCATTTAGTCACAGTCTCAGATAGACAAAGAAAGAAGAGTGAAAAAGAAATAAAGTCAAATCAGATGACTTTGTTCCTTCTTACCAACATTTCTAGAAGGGCCAAAGTAGAAGAGATTCAAAATAAGTAAGAGACAGTTGTGGAATTATCTGTCATAAAAACAGTCCCTACACCAGGTGTTGTGCAAGGTCCTGTTAATTGCCATCTGTAATCTTAGCTGTCCTTGGGTGGTGCAAATGGTTAACGCCCTTGGCAACTCACCAAAAGGTTGGACATTCAGGTCCACTCATAGGTACCTTGGAAGAAAGGCCTGGTGATCTAGTTCTGAAAAATCAGTCACTGAAAATCTATGGAGCACAGTTTTACTCTGACATACTAGGGGCAACTATGAATTGGATTCGACTTGATGGTAACTTAAAAAAAAGAAATCTTAGTTACAATCCTGTGAAGAAGGTGACGTCATCTCCACTTTGCAGGAGAGAAGAAACTTTCCAAAGAAACCAGTTATTAAGGGGCAGAGGCAGGATTTTAGTCAAGGTCTCTCTGACCCCAAAGACCATGCTCTTTTGACTGCTACATCCACTGATTGCGTCTTTCCATTAGTTTTTAAGGGTCAGATCTCCACTGGAGAGATAGTTTTTATGTTCCGATTGGCCTGGACTAAAAGTAGACCTTGAAGATAGAGACAAAGTGAAGAGGTTCAGAGCAGTGCTCGGCAGCCAGCTCCTCGTGGTCTCTCTGCCCGCCCCAGTTTTGAGCTTTGTTATTAGCCAGCACTTATGAGGCACTTGATTTTTACAGAGTAGCATATAGGACTTTCAGCCCCAGCTGCTATGTAGAAGATGAGGCAGAGTGCCTTCTTTCCAGAATACTTTAAAAGAGCAAAGATTGTTTCAGGACAGCGTTTCCTCGGCTTCTCATCCTACAGTGCTTGAAAGGAGAAAGTGACTGAAATGGGTGGCAGTCCAGATGGAACCCTTGCCAACTTCCCTTCCCCTTGGCCCTCTGCCTGAGATGGAAACCCTTACCCAGAGTACGTAATAACAGAACGTCACGTGCATTCAGTTCTTGCTCTGTGGCAGCCACTGTGCTAATTGCTCATTTCCAGACGATTCTGAGGGGCAGCTACTATTTTCATTCTCATTCTATAGGGGATAACATAGGGCACTGGGGGACCCAAAGATGAAGGACATTCTACCTGGAGGAGACAGATGGAAATAAATAATTACAATACCAGACAATTAGTGATCTAGTGGAGATATGTTCAAAAAGGCATGGGAGCTCAGAGGACACAACTAACCACGCCTGAACGAGAAAACCAAACCCATTGCCGTCAAGTTGATTCTAACTCATAGTGACCTTATAGAACAGAGTAGAAATGCCCCATAGGGTTTCCAAGGAGTAGAATAATATTAACAGCAACAATAATAGCAGCTAAAATACTGAAAGCTTATTTGCCAGGCATTGTGCTAAGTGACTTAATTTGCTTATTCCAATAGCCCTATGTCATAGGTACCATTCTTATCCCCATTGTCCAGATGAGGAGCTCTAGGCTCAGAGGGCTTAAGCACCTGTCTGAGGTTGCCCAGCTGGCAGCAATGGGGCCAGGTTTAGAGTGGACTATCAGACCATAGAATCTTCAGTACTAAGTGATTCACTATATTCTCCTCTTCAAGGGAGGCTTCACAGAGGAGGTGGTCTGTTAGTACTACCTTTGCATTTGAGAAATGTGGCGCTAAGGCTCAACTGAAAGACTTACTCAAGGTCAAGTTACTTGGCGGCAGGCCAGAGTTTCTTCCTTTGTCCCAGGCTGCCTTTCACAGATGCCCTGGCACTAAGGTAGGCTGGAGGGTTTCCATAGTACAAATGGACCAGCAGGAGAGTCAGGGTAGGAGGTGACCTGGACCCCCATCCTACACCCTACCCCCGCTGCTTGGTAGCGCTAATACTGATGAGAAATTGTTGGCTGCTCTGAGCCCTGAGAGGCCAGTTTCTAGGTCCCTGCCCCTGTGGGACTAAAGAAGTGGCAGGTGGATCCCGGCAGGGGCGCCTATTGGGCTGAACATTTTTTTTGCTGGGTTGTTGTCTTAATTTGAGCCTCCCGGAAGCATATCTGGATACAAGGAGCTGAAGGAAATGCAGGTAGTGGAGCAGTGGAGTGGGGATGTGAGACAAGGAAGGGAAGGTAGCCAGTAAATGGTGTGTCATCAAGCTAGTCACCACGTGCACAATTGGAGCTGAAGCTGTGGGGACACTCCTTGAGCCAAGGGGGCTGGGGTGTTTATAATCAGCGGGGGGCTGCTCCCAAGGGTGTCAATCCATGGCACTTCAGTTATTAGGTGGCAAAGCAGGTTCCTACAGCCAACAAAGCCCTCTGTGCACGGTACTGGTACAGGCCTAAGATGTGGCTGGGACACCAGTAGCAGCCGCTGTAGTCATTGGTAGACAGGGCCAGGGACTGGACCCTGTATTGTGTGTGTTGGCTGCTCTGTGGCATTTCAAGGCTGGTGATTTGGGTCATAAGAGAGCGGTGAGGCTAGGGCTGGGGATCCAAAGGCCAGAGGAGAGATCTGTGGCAAGGCTGCTCTGCCAACTGCTGAGATGTTCACTCTGCTGCATTGCAACTGTGAGAAGCTCAGCCTACTGCCATCCCTTCCAGCTCTGGCCTTCCTCTCCTGGCCAGCCCTTCCAGCCTCAAAGAGGCTGCCCAGTGGTTTCTGACCAGTCTTTGAGTGCTCTGGGCTGAGCTTGCTGGAAATGGGTCTTGCCCCCTCATAACTGTCATCGTCTGAGGGCAAGAGTCCTGGTTACAAGAGTTTGGCCACTTCTCTTCCAGTATTGTATTTCAGCCGCAGAGCTGACCAGCCTGGGCGGATGATTTAGATTTGTTCTCTTCCTGTGGTAGCTAAAGCATGTGAAAGTTCGGGTGAGGTTACTTCTCCCTTGTCTCACTGAGACAGCTGTCAGCCTTCATGAGATAATGCCTTCCATGCTTCCTGATGTCTTTGTTATTCTGTTATCTATGTGATTATTTGCATTGTTGTTTTCTAAACAGACACGAATGTGTGTGTACAAAAGGCTGGGAATATTTTCATCTGAACTTATCTCTCCTTGGATACCTAGGACAAAGGCGGATCTCCAGTGTTTTCCAACCTCAATATTCAGGTAAAGGGAAAAAGAGAAAATGTTTACCTGAAAGTTCTCTTCTTTCACCCGAAAATATGCATCTATGTGTCCGAAAGAAGCTCACAAATGGAAGTTTCTCCAAAGAAGATATACAAATGGTCAATAAGCACTTGAAGAGATGGTCAATGTCATTAGTCATTTAGGAAATGCAAATCAAAACCACAGTGAGATACCACTTCACAACTCACTACTATGGCTGTTGGAAAAAAAAAAAAAAAAAGCAGAAAATAACAAATGTTGGAGAGAATGTGGAAAAACTGGAACCCTCATACACTGCTGGTGGGAATGCAAAATGGTGCAGTGACTATGGAAAACAGTTTGTTGGTTCCTAAAAAAGTTAAACAGAATTACCATATAACCCAGCAATTCTACTTCTGGGTATATATCCAGAAGACTAAAAGCAGCAACTCAAACAGACACATGTACACCAGTGTTCATTGCAGCACGGTTCACAATAGCCAAAAGGTTGAAACAACCCAAGTGTTCATCAATAGATGAATGAATAAACAAAATGTAGTATATCCATACAATGGCAAATTATTCAGCTATAAAGAGAAATGAATTTCTGATACATGCTATTTACATAATGGACCTTGAAAACCAGAGAAGTCAGACATTGAAGGAAAATATTGTATGATCCCACTTACATGGAATTTCTAGACTAGGTAAATCCATCCAGATAAAAAGAAGACTAGTGGTTGCCCTTCCCCTTTGTGGTAGGGTTGGTAGGTGGGGAGGGTGTGGTGCTGCCACCCACAGCCTGTCCGCAGGCTGTGTCTTAAGGTACTAGAGGTCAAACCAGTTGCCATCAAGTGGATTTCAACTCATGGCAACCCCCATGTGTGTCAGAGTAGAACTATGCTCTTAGAGTTTTCTTTTTTTTTATACAATTTATTTTATTTTTGTTGTTGAAAATATACACAGCAGAACATACACCAATTCAACAATTTCCACATGTACAATTCAGTGACATTGATTACATTCTTTTAGTTACGCAACCATTCTCACCCTCCTTTTCTGAGTTGTTCCTCCTCCATTAACATAAACTCACTGCCCCTTAAGTTTCCCAGCTAATCTTTCAAATTGCAGTTGTCACTTTGATCTTAAAACAGCACAATGCTCAAGGCAGGAATTCTTTACTAGTTAAGCTAAACTATTGTTTAGTTTTCAGAAGACTTCAGGGATATTTTTGGCTTAAGGTTTAAAGGTTATCTCAGGGCAATAGTTTCAGGAGTTCATCCAGCCTCCATGGCTCCATGAAGTCTGGAGTCCGTGAGAATTTGAAATTCTGTTCTGCATTTTTCCGCGTTTGATCAGGATTCTTGTATGTAATCTTTGATCAAAATGTTCAATAATGGTAGCCAGGCACCATCCAGTTCTTCTGGTCTCATGGCAAAGGAAGCAGTTGTTCATGGAGGCAATTAGCCACGCTTTCCATTTTTTCCTCCTTTTCCTGACTCTCTTTCTTCCCCTATTGCTCCGAGTGAATAGAGACCAGTTGTTGTGCCTTGGATGGCCGCTTGCAAGAACTGTGCTCATAGAGTTTTCTTTTAAGACCCCAGGTAGGAGATAGAACAGAAGCACTAAACATGTTATTAGGCCAATGAACTGGATGTCCCATGAAACCATGACCCTAAACCTCCAAACCAAGGAACTAAATCCCATGAGGTATTTGGTTGTACATAAGCAGTCTCAGCAGCTACTCTTTTTTTGTCATTGATGTAAATATATCTGTCACATAACTTCTGCCAATTAACTTTCTTCATAGGGTTTTCAATGGCCACTTTTTGGAAGTAGATTGCCAGGGCTTTCTTGTGAGGTGCCTCCGGGTGGACTCAAACCTGCAACTTTTTGGTGAGCAGCCGAGGATATTAACTGTTTCCACCTTCCAGGGACTCCACCTAGAGTTTAGTGCACTTGAGAATCAATGTTTTAGGGAAAATCCAACCCTTACGGTGGGACTAGGGAGGGTGGATTTATGTTAATTAGCCAACGCCTGCCATGTGCATTCCTGGCCTGGTACGAGGCTCTGTGGAGGATAAATGAGTAAGACACTATTTCTGCCTCTTTTGAGGACTCTACAATTAGAGCTTCAAGAGAAAGCTATGCAACTGTTTAGGAACTCAGAGGAAGGAGAAAATAAAAACTGGACACCTGTCTTAGTTGTCTAGTGCTGCTGTAACAGAAATACCACAAGTGAATAATTTCACAAACAGAAATTTATTCTCTCACAGTCTAGTAGGCTAGAAGTCCAAATTCAGGGCACCAGCAACAGGGGAAGACTTTCTCTCTCTGTCAGCTCTGGAGGAAGGTCCTTGTCATCAATCTTCCCCTGGTCTAGGAGCTTCTCAGCACAGGGACTCCAGTCCAAAGAATGTGCTCTGCTCCTGGCACTACTTTCTTGGTGGTGTAAGGTCCTCTTGTCTCTCTGCTCTATTCTTTCTTTTATATTTCAAAAGAGATTGATTCAAAACACAATGTAATCTTGTAGGTTGAGTCCTGCCTCATTAACATAGCTGCCTCTAATCCTGCCTCATTAACATCATAGAGGTAGGATTTACAACACGTGGGAAAATCACATTAGATGACAAAATGGTGGATAATCATACAATACAGGGAATCATGGCCTAGACAAGTTGACACACATTTTTAGGGGACACAGTTCAATCCGTAACAACATCATGTACAGTTGCTCCATTTTCTGGCCTAATCCTAATCCTATAAATCTCCTGAGAAATAATGATCACTTCCCAAATAAAAAGACCCCTGGGTGGCAAAAACAGTTTACACTTGACTACTAACCTAAGGGTTTACCATTTGACCACACGCAGTGGTGCCATGGAGGGCCTGGCAATCTGCTGCTGTAAAGATTTCAGCCAAGATAACCCTATAGAGCAGATCTACTCTGTAACACATGGGGTCACCATGTGTCGGAATGGACTCCACAACAACAGATTTTCCCAAGTGAAAAGCAACAACCCTTCCTCGTAAAGATATTAGAGTTTGTGAATTTCTTCTGCCCACATAATCCCACCTGATGGTCACAAAAGCCTTTCAGGGAAAGTAGGCAGCATGGTGGTCTCCATATTCAAGTCAAAAACTGTTCCCAGCAGAGCCCAATTGACCTCCCCCAATCTCCCCACAAGTAATCTTATAAACACAACCTTCAGATTCTTTTTCTTCTCTGAAGGAGCACAATGAGTAGTCTTTGTTTCAGTCTTCATTTGCTTTTTTTTTTGTAAATACCTTCATAAAGTCTCAATTTATACTCTTAAATAAGATGCCTCTAAATGGCTCACTCCTTTTTCCCTTTACTATTTGAGTTATCATTGTAAAAGCTTCGGCAAGGTGAGTGGTGAATGGCGAGCTAAACTATAGTTTTAAGAAGACTTCAGGGGTAGCATAAAGCTCCCAAATATTTGTGTTTCTTGCAGCTTTCCAGGTGGTTTCAAATAGGCCAATTTTACAGAAAACGCCTTCCCCTGCTCCAGACTGTGGTACTTATTTGCCTAAAATGTTCTTGGCATGCATGTTTTCAGATCTGCTACCATCAGAATCTGCATGCCACATATTTTAGGAAGAAAATTTACCTAAGAGTTGAAAACTCATGGTTGTAAATATTCAGCAGGCACTTCCACTATTGTTTCAAAACAGCTTTTGTGATGCGGAAGACTTTTTTCTGTCAGCTGCTCAGTATTTATTTTAACATATTAAACAACCTCAGAAATATTCATTACTTGGAAACCTTTCTATGTTTGAGTGGATTAAATTTACACGACCAAATTAATGCTATAAATCACATTTACATAATTCATTCCTCAATAAACAGTATTTATTTAGCCTACATCTCTATTAATATATAGTTTTAAAGGGAAAAAGGGTACTGGTATTGTTGCTCACGTAGTTAATTTAGTCTAAGTAGAACTTAGAAGGCATCTCAGTGTTTCTCTGTTACAAGGCCTCCCCCACCCCACCATCTGACATCTGAATTTTATAATTAAACAGCATGTGTGTATGTGTGTGTGAGGGTCTCAGGCAGGGAGTGAAACCTGCTACACAAAACCCAAGCTTATTTTTTGCTTCATTTTTGCTTTTCAGAATGTTCCGTGACATCCTTAAAAAATCATTCATTACTTGTATTTTGCTAATTTTATGCAAAACTGGAAAGGAAGTAAGACCTAAACAAACTGGGTTGGAGGTCAGATGGAAACTTGGAAACCAGCAGCTCAGACTCAGGTGAATTTGAAATGGCAAGGAAGGTAAAAAAAGAAGCAAGAGAGTGTGCATTGGATCCAGATCAGGGACAGTGCCACTGAGTGTCTTTCCTTTTGCATTTCCATCTATTTTCACAGATGAGAGTGAGAACCATAAATGCGTTTGCAGCTGCAATTTTAGGTTTTAGACTATTTTGACCAATATGCTTCAAATCATGCCAGTAATTAGGGGACCCTTCATTACCGAGTACTGTGCCTTTAACGATGTTACTGGCAGACAGGAGATGTGAGCTTCACCTTGTGTGTCTTGGTTTTGTGTGGCTGGCACCGAAACAGGTATTGTTCACTTCAATTTCTCTCCTTTCTTTTCCAGGACCCTTATTCAACCTCTTTGTTAAGAGACCCAACTGCTTGGCTTGTCTTCTCTCAAGATTATGCCTGAAAAATGTGCTTTGAAAAAATCACAAGGAAAATTAATTCTGGAAGGTCTCTCTTCTTCTCTTTGCTGTCCTCTGGCTAATGATGACTTTCAATGATCCCATGGTAATAAAAATTAAGTTGAACGCATAGACCAAATGCTAAGCTTAAATTTCCACAGAAACCATGGACCACTGTCCTTCTTTTTACTTTCTTTTCTTTATTCTTTTTAAGTATATATATATATGTATATATATATGTATATATATATACACACACACATACATATTTAACTGAGATAGTTTACATGCAATAAGATGTACAGATTTTAAATATATGGTTCTGACAAATGAATATACCCGTGTGGCGTCTGTGGGTGGTGCAAACGGTTAATGCCATTGGCTGCTGTTAGGGACTGAATTGTGTCCCACCAAAATGTGTGTCAACTTGGCTAGGCCATAATTCCCAGTACTGTGTGATTATCCACCATTTTGTCATCTGATGTGATTTTCCTATTTGTTGTAAATCCTACCTCTATGACGTTAATGAGGTGGGATTAGCGGCAGTTATGTTAATGAGACAGGACTCAAACTACAAGATTAGGTGGTGTCTTAAATCAATCTCTTTTGAGATATAAAAGAGAGAAACGAGTAGAGAGGCAGGGGACCTCACACCACCAAGAAAGTAAAGCCGGGAGAATAGCGTGTCCTTTGGACCTGGAATCCCTGCACTGAGAAACTCCTTGACTGGGGAAGATTGATGACATGGACCTTTCTCCCTCCAGAGGCGACAGAGAGAGAAAGCCTTCCCCTGGAGCTGGCATCTTGAATTTGGACTTCTAGCCTCCTAGACTGTGAGAGAATAAATTTCTGTTTGTTAAAGCCATCCACTTGTGCTATTTCTGTTATAGCAGCACTAGATGACTAAGACAGTTGCTCATTGAAATGTTGGAGGTTCGAGTCCACCCAGAGGCACCTTGTTAAAAAGGACTGCTGATCTACTCCTGAAAAATCAGGCATTGAAAACTCTATGGAACATAGTTCTACTCTGACACACATGGGATTGCCATGAGTTGGAGTCGACTCAACAGCAACTGGTTTTTTGGATATCTCCATGTAATTACCAACCCAATCATGGCTGAGAACATTTCCATTACCCTAGAAAGTTTTCTTGTGCCCCATCCCAATTCCCCCCTCCCCAAAGGCAATCACTGTTTGGATTGTTATCACCACAGATTAGTTTTGCCTGTTTTTACTTGGTGGCAACTAACAACAGAAACAACGTTAGACATCCAGGTGGACATCTAATGTGGTCAGATATATGAGTCAGGAGGTCGCAGGAAGGGTTCAACTATAGTTACCAATGTTGGAATCATCAGCATAAATATGCATATATGAGACTGGATGGGTCACCAAGTAGTGAAAATAGATAAAAGAGAGAAGTCCAAGGATTTAGCTCCAATTAAAAGAGAGATTGGGTGAAACAGTCAGTGTAAATCATTAGCCCAAACTCATCAGCTCAATGGGAAAAGCCAATCAAACACAAAGTGCAAGTGGGGGTGGCAGTGGGGGACGAGCAATAGTGGAAGATTTGATCCAAAAAGCAGTGAATAAAGTTTGTTCAGAGAACCCTACTCCAGGATGATACTGACAAATTCTAGCGCACATGGCTCTGTATTGAGCAGAGTGGCTCTGAAGTGCCACATGGAATACTAAACCTCTGTCCCAAAGTTCCCAGGTGGTTTATAGCAGTTTCTCTAATGTCCTGGGTGTGGTTGGATTATCTTTACTGAACAATCAGGTGATGGAAAAAGCTGGTATGAGGATTCCATACCTTTTTTTTCCAGATGTCTGCTTAGCTTGAAGGTCTTTGAAAATTTCCAGATTTATCACCCTTGAGTCAAGTGTGGTGAATTTTGAGAGTCAAGGATTCATATTTTTTCAGTGGTAAAGGTAGTATCTAGATGACACAGGCACCACATATTGCACGGGGAAGCAGGCTGAACCAGCGGAAAAAGTGTGAACCATCATTTTTTTTTTTTTTTTTGGCTTGGATGACTACAGAGGCTTTCTAATTGGTCTCCTTTAGTGCAAATTCTGGATCCACCAATTTCTAGATGTTTAGTTAGAAAAGTCACAATCTTGAATTGCAAAGTGGATGAATTTGTATGAATCCCTTGGAACTTAAACATATTTATCTCTTCCCTAAGTCTTTCACTGATTGATGAGGGTAAACTAAAAGTAGGGTCTAAGGAATGTATGTGTATGTGTTTTTTTTTTTTTTTTTTTGGTGTGTGTGTGGGGAGGCCTGCATCTCTGTGGGATTAGGATAGAATCCCTTCATTTCTTTTGGTCTCAGTAAACCACTTTTTGTCAGAACAGTGATTATACTGCTCATCAGAATTGATGGGTAAGTTAGATTGGGGAGTCCCAGATTTAAAATTTGAAGAGCCTCACATGCTTCTCAGATCATAAATTTGGTATATAAGAAAAGTCTTATTTCTTAATTTTCTTAAAATTTTCTGCAGGGTTGCTGAAAAATTAAATGCAGGTAATGACATTGGAGTGCCCAATCCCTATGCCTTGGGTTTACAAAGGTGCTGGGGTTTACGTATGCCCTTACGAGGTATTGGAGGGTGAGCCTGTTGTCATCCAGTTACTTCTACAGTGCCCATCATCTCAGCCTGCATGGTACCTGAGGTATGGCAACCTTGCTATTTCCTTGGGAAGCTGTGGCCCGGGAATTTATGGTGAAGTTGGGAGCCTCCCTGTCTGGTAGCTGCCCAGTCAATATTTTTCTAGTTAGTAAATAGAAGCAGGAGGGAGAAGAAGTGAGAATGAAGATGAGAGAAAGGGAGAGAGGAGAAGAGAAGAGAGGGAGTGAAGCCCAATGAGATGCGAAGGTCAGTGAGGGAATTTTAGGGTTGAGTCAGGTGAACAGAAGTAAAAAATCCAATACTGCCTTGTAATGGGCAGATGTCTGGTCATTAAGATACCTTCTAGCTGGGATATCTAAAAATGGCTTTTAAATATATGCTTCCTAGTTGTGCTTATGGGAACTTTCTTCTGCTCTGAGACCAGACCCTGAGAGACAACATCGTGTCAGGTTAGAATACATTTATTTACTTTTTAAAATTGTCAGTGGGAGATGCCATTTGTCTTTCTCTATGGGGTGAGTAGGAGCTGGACATAAGAGTCCCATAATTTCAAGCTGCCAGAATGGCGCTTTTCTTCTCCAAGAGGTGAAGGCTTAAATTTACCTTTGAAGTGGTCTGTCCCTTTATTCTGGGAAAACAACCACAATGGGTTTTTAGTCACAAGGCAAGAGACACTGCTTTGTTATTGTGGAAGACGGGAATGCTAAGAATTTACCTGAAGGCCCAGGCTTGAGTCTCTGAAGTTGTATGGTCTGGTGGCTCACAGTAATGGAATGGTGTTTTAATGAGTTCTTCTTCAGATTTGATTGCTTTGTCGGGTGGTGGTGGCAGGAAACATTGCTTTATTTGTAAGAATTTAGACATCTCTTTGCTTCTTGCTTGTTCCTGTGAAGTGTGTGTGGATAAATATTAAAGTTTATGAGAGGTGGGGAGCTGAGATGGCTGGAAGGAGGATCACGCTGGGGGAGAGGTTGAGAAGAACTGCCTTGGTTTTGGCCACACCAGACCTGGATCTCACAGCGATGTTAGAGAAGACAAATAGAATTCTATGGAAATATATTACCCTGTTGAAGGCCAGAGGGAAGGGCCACCCCTGTGTTGGGGAGTAGGGTTTCCTCCTTGTGGGACTGGATATTGCCTGTGTCAATAATCCTTTTAAAGAAGTAGGATCTGGGACTAGAAAAGGGCTCAGGAGGCAAGTCTTAGGTGGCTGGAGTAAGATGGGAGTAGGTATCTTCCTCTTTTGTGTTCTTAGGGAAGTTGATACCTTTGGCTCTAAGTAGAAAAGGTATTTGAGAATACCTCTACTGGGGAAAGGTAAGCTAGTACCATCTAACCCCCCCAAAACGCCAATCCTTTGCCATTGAGTCTATTCCGACTCATAGCGACCCTATAGGACAGAGTAGAACTGCCCCATAGGGTTTCCAAGGAGTGGCTGGTGAGTTCAAATTGCCAACCTTTTGGTTAGCAGCTGTAGCTCTTAATCACTGCACCACCAGGGCTCTACTTGGTACAAATGGGGCGTTAGACAAAGAGGAGTCCAGCAAGGGAGAATTTATCTGTGAACTATGGAGAACATATCTGCTCTCCAGCTGTGTGTTTCTTTTTTGTGATAATGCCTCTCTGTTAACTCCAAGCTCTTCAGAAAACCTCTTTTAAACATTATGGCTTTGTTTCTGCATTCACTGAGTGAAACTCAGGGAAGGGGTCTATTTTTGGGACAAAGGAAAACAGTAGCAGCCAGAAAAAAGTAGGTCTAGGGACACAGAGGGGCAGTCAGCAGCAGGTCAGAGCCTGACCAGTGGCTGAGGCTGCAGGGAACCATGAATGATTGCATAGGAGTCCCAGAAATGCTGGTGAGGAGAAACCTGGTAGAAGAGCTGAACTTCCAAGGATCAAGTGGGTGAGAGCCTGAGACACCACAATTTTTGCATCATAAAGAACCAAAAAAAACAAAAACAAAAACCCCAAACCCATTGCCATGGAGATGATTCTGACTCATAGCAACCCTATAGGACATATTAGAACTGCCTCAAAGGGTTTCCAAGGAGTGGCTGATGGATTCGAACTGCTAAGCCTTTGGTTAGCAGCCAAGCTCTTAACCACTGCTCTACGAGGGCTCCACATCATAAAGAAACATGACTTAATTGTGTCATTTTAAACTATTGAAGCCTGGACATTTGGGTTATATAACTGAGCCTCGGTTATTGTACTTCATTCTTGCTCATTATGTCTCAGAGGAATGGGAAGGAGACCACGCACGGTCTGTTGGAAAATTGGGAGTAAACTCTGATGGAGAGGAACGCGCTGCTTTCATTCTGTAAAATTAGAGACACAATGTAACACTCTAATTAACTACAAAACATTGACATCAGTGTTCATGCTCTGAATCTCAATACAGATTGCTCTGTTTGTGCATTTACCCCGTCGTCATGATTACCAAATACCTTAGCAAATAGGACAGCAGATGTTTCCTCTCACAACTTCAACATGGCATCTGCTCAAATCATTCATCTCCTTCTATCCCATTCATTGCTAACCCCCCATATTTGTCCTGACATCTGGGGGCTGGCTTCTTGCCCATTCAACCAAGTTGAGTAACACAGTACTTTTCTAGATTGACTTGGTATTTGAAGGGGGGAGAGCTGAGAAATTATGTCTGATTTCTTCTTAATGAGGTAAGTATCAATTTTATCCATAACTAACCTAGGGGTGGTTTTTCTCTGTGTGATAAGAGTTATGAACTTATTTTTATTCATTTCTATTTGCTAATTTATAAAACTAAC
>NW_004444018.1:4403437-4404892 GCF_000243295.1 Trichechus manatus latirostris
GTTGTCCCATTGCCTTCTTGCCTGCATGGTTTCTGCTGAATAATCCGAGCTTAGTCTTATTATTTCTCCTCTGTATGTGACTTTTTGTTTTTCTTGAGCTGCTGTCAGGATTCTTTGTTTGTCTTTGGTTTTAGCGAGTGTGATTATGATATGCCTTGGTGATTTTCTTTTGGGGTCTATCCTATATGGGTTCTTCGAGCTTCCTGGATGGTCAGCTTTTCCTTTTTCATGATATTGGGGTAGTTTTCTGTCAGCAATTCTTCAATGATCCTCTCTGTGTTTTGTTTTCTCCCCCTGTTCTGGAACTCCAATCACTTGCAGATTTTTGCTTTTGATTGTATCTCACATAATTCTCAGTGTTTCTTCATTTTTCTTCATTCTTTTTTTTCTGATTTTTCCTCAGAGTTGTATCCAAGTGTTTGTCTTCAATTTCGTTGATCCTGTCTTCCATAGTTTCAGGCCTGCTCCTTAGCCCTTCTATGACACTGTCCATTTCTGAAATCTTGTTTACCTTTTGGATTTCTAATTGTTGTTTTTGTATAATTTCTAGTTGTGAATTTATTTTAGCTTTTTGTTTCTGTCTTATTTTCTTGAATTCTTCCATTTTTTTGGTCTGTATTTTCCATGAATTTGTCTATTTTTTTTCCTCATTTTTGTCTGTTTTTTTGCTTACACTCTTGGATAATTCTGAATATTAGGGATTTTAATTCCCTATCTGTTAGGTCTAGTGCCTTTTCTTCTACTGGAAGGTCATCTGGTGTTTTATTTTGGATGTCTACTGGAAACATCCTCTCTTGTTTTTGTAAATGTTTTGATATTGTCTGCTGTCTTCAGGGCATTCAGTGGTTATTTTCCTCGTTTATTGATTGTAGATTTGTTTTTTTCATCCTGCTTTTTTGTTCTATTTGGTTACGTCTGAGCAGGCGGACCATGCGTTCTTTGTTGTTTGCTCGTCTGTGGGCATGATACTTTTCACCTCCTTCTCCAATGGGCAGGGTCAGTCACTCAGGTATGGTACAGCAGGGCAGGTCCTGCTGAAGGTGAGTTGCTGGGATAGGTTTTTTTGTGGCACGTACCAGGGCTGACAGTGCGGACTGGGAATCAGTGCAGGGCAGGTTCCAGTAGACTGTGCCTGTGTTGCTTGGGAGTGTGATGTTCAGCACACGGTGCAGATAGAAAGGAAGGAGGGGCTAGACTGTGATATGTGGAGCTAAGATGGGTATGGGAAAGATGAGAGAGAGGAGAGAGGAACAGGAGCCAAAGGCATACACACAAACAAAAAAGAGTGCTAAGGGAGCTTGCTATTGGAGTGGAGAGATGAGAGACTGAGAAATGGGGAAAAACAAAAATGAAAAAAAAAAAGAAAAAGGGTAAAAGAAAAAAATGAATAAATCGAGAAACTGGAAATGAAGAAAGACAAAAAGGGAATAAGAGAGAGAAGAAAACTAAACAAAG
>NW_004444018.1:4405666-4407009 GCF_000243295.1 Trichechus manatus latirostris
GTTTCCCATTCCATTCTTAACATTTTTTTTTTTAGGTTTTTTAAAATTTTTTTATTGTACTTTAGATGAAGGTTTACAGAACAAATAGTTTCTCATTAAACAGTCAGTACACATATTGTTTTATGACATTGGTTAAGAACCCCAGGACGCGTCAACACTCTCCCTTCTCCACCTTGAGGATCTTTTTTTTGGTGAAAATATGCACAGCCAAAGTTACACCATTTCGAAAGTTTCTACATGTGCAATTCAGTGACATCGATTACATTCTTCCAGCTGTGCTACTATTCTCACTATCCTTTTCCAGATTATTCCATCACCATCATCTTCAACTCACTGTCCCCTAGGCTTCGCATCAAACCTTTTTTTTTTTATTATCCCACCCATTATATTATTCATTTATTAATTAACTCATTTGACACTTACGATGTGTGCCTTCAAGGGCAAAACTGCACATTTACAAAACAGAATGTTTACGTACATTATACAGTAGCTCAATTTTCTTATAGTTCTTCTCATTTACTTTAGCTTCCCATTTTATTCACTGTCACAAATTTTCTCTACTCCTTCCCTTTGTTCACTCTTATTCTTTATTCTTGATACATTCTTCTCCTTTGGCTTCTCTGGGTCACCAGTGGTTGTCTCCCATCAAATCTTTTGAGTTGCTGTTGCAATTTGATCACACATAGATAATTTTTTTTTTTTTTTGCACCTTAGATGAAGGTTTGTGGAACAAATAGTTTCTCATTAAACAGTTAGTACACATATTGACCGATGAAAATGGTTAACAACCCCACGACATGTCAACACTGTCCCTTCTCAACCTTGGGTTCCCTATCACCAGCTTTCCTGTTCCCTCCTGCCTTCTAGTCCTTGTCCCTGGACTGCTGTGCCTCATTAGTCCTGTTTTGTTTTGTGAGGCTGTCCAATCCCTGGCTGAATGGTGAACTTTGGGAGGGGCTTCTTCACTGACCTAAAAGAGTGTCCAGGGGCCATACTCTCGGGGATTCTCCAGTCTGTCAGGCCAGTAAATCTGGTCTTTTTTTTGTGAGTTAGAATTATGTTCTACATCCTTTTCCAGCTCTGTCCAGGACCCTCTATTGTGATCCCGGTCAGAGCAGTCAGTGGTGGTAGCTGGGCTCCATATAGCTGTACTGGACTCAGTCTGGTGGAGGCCGTGGTAGCTGTGGTCCATTAGTCCTTTGGACTAATCTTTTCCTTGTTTCTTGTTCTCTTCATTCTCCCTTGCTCCCGAAGGAGGGAGACCAGTGGAGTATCTTAGATGGCTGCTCACAGGCTTTTAAGACCCCAGACGCTACTTACCAGGGTAGAATGTAGAACATTAT
>NW_004444018.1:4407109-4465152 GCF_000243295.1 Trichechus manatus latirostris
GAAATGAAGAAAGACAAAAAGGGAATAAGAGAGAGAAGAAAACTAAACAAAGAAATGAAAAAAAAAAACCAAAAACAAAAAAACAATAAAAAAGAAATGCCCCCAGGGATGTCCATGTGCATCTGCGCAGAGTAAGGGACTAGCTTCCAAGCCACGCAGTACTGCCTGGCTAGAAGGGGCTCCAAGGTCAAGAAAAGAAAAAGAAAACAAACAAACAAATCAAAACGGAACAAACCAGAGCAAGCAAACAAACAAATGAAAAAGCCCCAGTGGTCCCACCAGCATGGCAGCATGGGCTGGGAAGCAGTTTCACAGTTGAGCAGTGTTTCCCAGCCTTTCAGGAAGAAGCAAAGATGATGCACGGAGCCAGGTATTTGAGAGAAAGAAGGGGGAGGTGGTGAGAAGTAAGGAAGAAATCTAAAGAAGTGGAAAAAAGCAACACCAGCAGCCAACAAATGGCACTAAGGAAGCTGGCCAGTGCAGGTGGGTGGAATCCAAGCAGCACTGGGGGGAACCTTGTACTTCCCGGCCAGTAGACTGTGGCTACAGGAAGCAGAGGAGGCTAAATGGGGGTGAAGAAGGGTGGAGGGTGGGAAAGCCTATATCATGGGTTACCGGTTGTTCTGTCTGCTGCTAGAAGCTGCTTTCTCGTACGCTGATCTCCGATAGGAGTCCAAGATGGTGGATCCATGCTGTGGTAGCTGATAGGTGACCTCTGCATGTATCTCTCCTCACACTCTGTTCTCGGTCAGTTTCTTATTCCATTCGGTGCTTGGCTGAGTTCTTTATCTCTTCATTTGATGGTTAGGTTTTCAGGATTGACATGTGACTCTGTTTGACTTAGTTTTTCTGATCTTTGCTGCGGAGGGATGGCGTGGTGCTTCTGACTATGTTGCCTGGAAGTCTCCCCATTCTTAACATTTTGAAAGAGACTGGTGGATGGTATGGTAGCTTGTCTCTAAGATAGGCCATCATCAATTCTTTCCCACCATATATATACAAGCCATTCCCCACTGAGACGTGGAACCTATTCCTCTACCCAATTGAATCTAGGCTGGCCTGTGACTCGCTCTTTATCAATAGAATATGGTGGAAGCGATACTACTGCATAACTTCCAAATCATAAGGAGGCTTGCAGCTTTTGTTGGATATCTTGGAATACTTGATTTTGGGGAATCCGGCTACCGTGTAAGCAATCCAACTATGCTGAGGCCACAATGCTGTGTGGAAGCCCAGTCTAGTCATACGGAGAGACTAGCCCACAGCTATTCCAGCCCAGGCACTAGACATATGAGTGAAGAAAGCTTCAAATAACTCAAGTTCTGGCTGCCATCTGATTGCAACCAAGTGAGGGACCCCAAATAAGAACTACCCAGCTAAGCCCACCAACCCCCAAAACCATGAGGGATAATAATACATTATTGTTTCACTACACTTAGTTTTGTGGGTGACTTGTTAGGCAGCAATGGATAACTGGAACAATATAACTAAGAAATATACTTCAGAAGTGTAGTTTGTGTCTTAGTTAAAATGCTCAGTCTTCTGTTACTTTTCATGATAAATGAGGGTAGCATGAAGAAATGCCATGATCGATGTTTTAGAATAGTATTTGGTTGGAGGGTACTGAGCTCACTGATTTTATGCTTGGAATAAATTCAGATTTGGATACACACACACACACACACACACATACATGTACATACCCATTGCCGTCAACTTGATTCCAACTCATAGCAACCCTGCAGGACAGTGTAGAACTGCCCCATGAGGTTCCCAAGGAGCAGCTGGTGGATTCAAACTGCCGACCTTTTAGTTAGCAGCCAAGCTCTTAACCACTGCACCACCAGGGCTTCTCATACACACACACACACACACACACACACACACACACGTATATTAAGCCAGTATCACACAATATTCTTAAATGTTTTAAAAAATATGTATAATAAATTGAAGAAAGTAGGGTAGGCCCCATGTTCACAAGGAGCTGCTGGTGTGATTTGTTATTTGAAAGAATACAAAATGCTGCCCAAAAGTTTTTCCTTCCATCAGCCTAAAATTTCCTCCATTAATCCATTTTACCCCTTCTTACCTAGGAAAGATAGAACATAAATTGCCTGAGGACCCCATGAAACCTGGACTAGGCAGACTGTCAGATAAGCTAGCTGAACTCTGAAAGGTAGTCCTGAAGAAGTGGGTCAAGGAGGGATGGGTGAGTTCTGAGGGGATTTGGAAAGGGTCAGAGTAAGTATGGGAGGCCAATGTGAAGGGGTCTGGGTGACCTGAAGGCATTGGGATGAGGCTGGGGGAGGGGAAACTCTGAAGACAAACCTCGCTCACTTCCTAATTCTGCACAGAGTTGGTCTTGCATAAAGCAGTTGTCATTTTTTCTTTTGAGCAGCTTTTATATACTAGGCACTATGCTCAGTACTTCACGGATTATGGTCTTATTGACCCTTCCCCAACCCTATAAATAGGACATTTTGAAAGTGAAAGGGGCACTGTTAATTCATACCATTAATCATTATAACTGTTATAATGATATTCTATAAGCTAGGAACATCCCAGGTCAACCTAGACATATGGTCACCGTACCTATGAGGCAGTAGAATATGGTGGAAGTGATACTTCCCTGATGTACAGATGAGGAAACTGAAGCTTAGAGAGGTTAAGTTACTTGCCCAAGGTCATACAGATAGTAAGTGGTGGAGTGGGATTTGAACCCAAATAGTCTGGTTCCTGGGTCTACACTGTACCACTAGAGCTAAAACATTAGCTATTCTTTTATGCAGAAGTCACAAACTGGCAGTTCACAGGCTGAATCTGGTTCCCAGATCTGTTTTGTTTGGCACTCATTGATTTTTTTTTTTCTTTAATTGAACTTAAATGCCTTTGAATGAGGCCTGCTTATTCCAGTTTAATTTATAGTTTCTCTTACTTACACTTGGCCAGTTTGACTCATTTATAAAAGTAATACCTGGAGACATTTGACGTGGCAGCTCGCGACGTAATGCATTTTCGCTGACCACTCCTACTTCCTTCTGCCTATGGGTCTACTCTGTCTCTCATCCACTTACCTTTTCTGTCTCTTGTGTAACACCATAAATCCTTTATCCCTCTTGTCTCCATTCCTCTCTCACCTTCTTGGGAGAGCCTATGCATGGACAGACTTCATACTTCTCTCCTAGTGTATCCATTAAAAAAAAAACCCATTGCCATCGAGTTGATTCCAACTCATAGCGACCGCATAGGACAGGGTGGAACTGTCCCATAGGGTTTCCAAGGAGCGGTTGCTGGATTCAAACTGCTGACCATTTGTTTAGCAGCTGAATGCTTAACCACCGTGTCATCAGGGTTCCTAAACAAGTCTCCAAAGGTTAGCTGGGTATGATTTTATTTCACATGATTACTCCAACCAATGAGTATATAAGCACCCAATGGTTACTTGAAACACAGCTGTATTTATATCACAAGTGAGAGGTAGGTCGTGACTATTAAAAGAACTCTAAGTGTGGCTGAGCATTTACTTAATATTTTGAAAATAAGATTAGAAATCTTTAAACTAGTATTACATATTTTTGAAATATAATACAATAAGAATGATATTAGTTTTTGAAGATTTATTCCTTAAGAAATTTTATGAATTTGGGGGACAGTCATTTTTAAAACTAATCGAAGGTTTAAAAGTTTTAGGTAGGTTAAAAATGACTGAATCCTGTGCAAGAATTCAGTGAAACCGTAGAAGAGATGCTAATGACATATTAGAGGGGAGAGTACTTAAATTTCAGGAGCAAAGTTTTTCAGAGGTGTTGACGGGGAACACAACAGAGAGCCCCTGATGGAGAAGGAGAAAAGTGGGGTGCAGAATTCAAATTCTAGTGAAAAGATCAGATTTAATGGCCTGACTGAGACTGGAGGAATCCCAGGAAGCCTGGCCCCCAGACTCTCTGTCAACCCAGAACTAAAACCATTCCGCAGGTCAATTCTTCAGACAAACATTAGACTGGACTATGGGACATAAAATGATACTCGTGAAGAGTGTGCTTCTTAGCTCAAGTAGATATATGAGACTAAATGGGCAGCTTCTATCTGGAGGTGAGATGAGAAGGCAGAGAGGGTCAGGAGCTGGCTAAATGGACATGGGAAATCAGGGGTGGAAAGGAGGAGCGTGTTGTCACAGTTTAGGGAGAGAAATTAGGGTCCCATAACAATGGATGTATAAATTTTTGTATGAGAGACTAACTTGAATTGTAAACTTTCACTTAAAGTACAACAGTAAAATAAAAATAAAAATGAAAATTTTTCAGAGGCATAACTAAGGTATGGCAGGCAGGACGTGTGCCCTTGGCGCCATTGAGGAGGGGCACAATGAGCAGCTTCTATTGGCCATCGCCGTTTTCATCACCAGCTGTGAGAAATCATGCAGCGATTTAAACCTAATAGCCATAGGCACTATTTTCCATAGATAGGTCCCTGTTTACAATGATGAAGATGGACAGAGAACACTGATAAGAGAGTGACTGAACATGAGCAGAGAGGAAGGGCTCATCAAAAAGAAGTACCAGATGCAAATAATCACAAAGCTCTAATCAACATGGAAGAGCGTCACTTGGGAAATTGGTGCTACAGCTCAGGACACGACAAAGAACTTGCAAACTCTTCTCATGCTTCTTACCCTCTGATACAAATATGCCTTTCCTACTTAAAAGAAGACAGCTTCTTTCATGTTCGGCCTTTTCAATGACCATCAGCATGTCACAGGGATGGACTTAACACAATCTGTTTAAAACCTTCAGAAATTTTCTTAATTACAGACTTGCCCAAGAATTTGATCATTGGATTAATTAAGGGTTTGTGTGAGAGGAATGAGATTTTTAATTTACTCGAGCCAATAGTCTCTATGAATGTAATAAATAAATTGATAAGTAAAATGTGTGTGGATTTTTATTAATAACTACTAAGGTCTGCTAGAAAGGCGAGCGCTAGCCCAGGTACAGCCACTTAATGTCTATTATGCGCACATGTCAGCGACTAAAATTCTATTTTTGGATTTCACGGATAATGCGAAGTAGAGGGTCTTCCTTTCAGTACTTGGTTAATGATGGGGCTGGGAGGAAGGTTGCTGGTTGTAGAGAAAGTTCTTTTCAGACTTTCTAGTTGGGGAAGTGGTTAGAAAGGTTTCCATGTATTCACGCTGACGCTGTATACACACTAATTAGTATATGGGCAAGACCTCTGGGTTAGATTAGATGACCTCTCAGGTGCCTTTGACTTGGAAATTCTGGGTTTTGAGCGGCAAGTGAGTGTCAGCTGTTTCATTGGGTCATTTTCTCCTAGCACCCTCGGGCTGCCAAGGTCATTTTCATGTTACATTCATGGTTGAGGTTAAGCTTGTGATATTAGCTTGGTTCTGCCTGACTGATTTCATGTTCCTGAAAAGACTGCCACAAATACAATCAGGAGGGAAAATTTTTCAAAGCATTTTATCAAGGCTCTCTCTATGGGGTTTATACAGAACCCATATAAAATATGCATTTCTCTGCATATGAGTATTCTATATTCAAAAGACCAGTTCCGAATCTTGACTTCTTTTCCCTCCTGATTGAATCTCCAAATGTCTTTCACCGACATAGTTTTTGGCTCTCTCAACCCAAACCTCTCCGTTTGCAGTGGGTATCTGCTGTTTGACTGACTAGATCAGCACACTACTTCCCAGTTTCCTCTGGAAAATTCTCCCTCCTAGCATTTAAACCATAAGCATCAAATGGGAGCTACCGTTCTTCTTTTTTTTTTTTAAGATCTCACCCTCTTGAGCTATTTATTGGTCCAAGGGTGAGCACCTGGCATATAGTGGACCAAACAGAATCCTTCCCCAAGTCTTTTTAATTGGGCTCAGAGACTGTTTCATGTTTTCTTTGATGGAAAAGAAAGCACAGGTTCTGCAGTCATACCACCTAGATTCAAATCCTGGCTTGACAACTTAGTAACTGAGACTTTGGACAAGTTACTAGCTTCACCTCTCCAAGCCTTAGTTCATCTATTAAACGGGAATGATATTGTTTCCTACCTCATAGGGTAGTAGTGTTGAGCGTTAAATGATATCATACTGTTTCAGTTTATTGCTACGTAACAACCGAAAACTCGGTGCCTTAAAACAATATTAACAATTTGTTTGCTCATGGTTCTGCAATTTGAACATGGCATAGGTTGTCTCTGCTGCATGTAACTGTGTTGATTCAACTGGAGCTGGAAGATCCAAGATGGCTTTACTCACATGTCTGGTGCCTTGAAAGGGTTACTAGAAAGACTGGGGACTGGCTGGGGCTCTTTTTCTTTCCCCTCATTGTTTCTCATCCTCCATGCCCTCTCTCTTTCCCTGTGACCATTAGGGTGGTCAGACTTTTTTACTTGGTGGCCAGCTTCTAAGAGCATGAAGGCAGAAGCTACAGGTCTTTTGTATTAGTTTCCTACTGCTGCTGTAACAAATTACAGTAGTGACCCCTTATCTGCAGGAATATGTTCCAAGACCTCCTATGGATGCCTGAAACCAAGGATAGTACCAGACACTACATCAATTGTCCTGTACATACATAACTATGATAAAGTTTAATTTATAAATCAGGCATAGTAAGAGATTAACAACTATAACTAATAATACAATAGAACAATTATAACAATATACTGTAATAAAAATTTTGTGAATGACAGAGTGGGAGGACATGAGATTTCATCATGTTACGTACTCATTTAATGTCTTCAAATTGCGGTTGATCAAGGGTAGCTGAAACTATGGAAAGAGAAACTGTGGATGTGGGGGAGGAGCTACTGTATCACAAGCTTAGTGTCTTAAAACAACACAAGTTTATTATATTGCAGTTCTGGAGGTCAGATGTCCAAAATGAATTGTACAGGGCTAAAATCAAAGTGTTGACAGAGCTACATTCCTTCTGGAGGGTCTAGGGGAGAATCTGTTTCCTTGCCTTTTCTAGCTTCTAGAGGCTGCCTGTATTCCTTGGCCCATGGCCCCCTACCATCTTCAAAGCTAGCGGCGCAGGATTTTCAAATCTCTCTCTCTGACCTCTGCTGCTGTCACCACATCTGACTCTCCCTCTCTTGCCTCACTCTTTCACTCATAAGGACTCTTGTGATTACACTGGGCTCACCTGGATAACCCAGGATAATCTCCCCATCTCAAAATCCTGAACTTAGTCACCTTTGCCAAGTCCTTTTTTCCATGTCCCTTTTGAACATATCCACAGGTTTTGTGTATTAGGATGTGGATATCTTTGTTGTTGTTAGGTGCTGTTGAGTCGGTTCTGACTCATAGCAACCCTATGTACAACAGAACGAAACACTGCCCAGTCCTGTGCCATCCTCACAATCATTGTTATGTTTGAGCCCATTGTTGCAGCCACTGCCTCAATCCATCTTGCTGAGGGTCTTCCTCTTTTTCGCTGACCCTCTATTTACCAAGCATGATGTCCTTCTCCAGGGAATGGTCCCTCCTGATGATGTGTCCAAAGTACATGATACAAAGTCTTGCCATCCTTGCTTCTAAAGAGCATTCTGGCTGTACTTCCAAAACAGATTTCTTCTGGCAGTCCATGGTATATTCAATATTCTGTAGTCATCTTTGGGAGGGCATTATTCTACAGTCCACAGTCCATTTTCTGGCTCCTAAGGATTTGTATTTGCCCGACATGCAAAATACATTTACTCCATCCCAACATCCCCCAAATCTCAACCCATTACAGCATCAGCTCAAAGTCCAAAATCTCAGCATCTAAATAATCTAAATCAGACATGAGTGAGACTCTGAGTATGGTCCATCCTGGGGCTAAATTTCTGTCCATCTGTGGACCTGTGAAACTAGAAAACAAGTTATCTGCTCCCAAAATACAATGATGGGACAGGACTTGGATAACAGGCATAGATATTTCTGTTCAAAAAGAGAGAAAATGGAAGGAAAAAAGGAGTCACCAGTCCCAAATAATTTCGAATCCAACAGGGCAGATTCCATTAGATATCAAGGCCTGGAAATAATCCTTTGTGGCTTGAGGTTCCACCCTCTAGCTTCTCAGCTTTGCCCGTTGAGTTATCCTCCCTTTTTCATAAAATGTAACACGTTTGCAGCTGTTTTTGTCAGCATGTATGTATATATATATGTGTATATGTATGCACTGGAGCCCTGGTGGCGCAGTGGTTAAAAGCTACAGCTGCTAACCAAAAGGTGGGCAGTTCAAGTCCACCATCCACTCCTTGGAAACCCTATGGGGCAGTTCTACTCTGTCCTTTAGGGTTACTATGAGTTGGAATCAACTCGATGGCAATGGATTTATGCATGCATATATTCATTCATTCATTCATTCATCCCCAGGACAGGCAGGCATGCCCTGGTGTCTACAGTTGGGATGGCACATCCCAGCCTGCCTGATAGCTACTATGGGTATCCTGCAGAGTCTCCCCTAATTGCAACCTGTGGATAATCTCCCATCCCCAAACTATGAACTGTAGTGAAATGTTTGGTTTATCTGGATCCTAGTACCCAGCACTGAACTAGAAAACAGAGTAGACCTCAGGCATGGATTCTTTTTGTTTTAGTTTTTGGCAACAGCTTTATTGCGATACAATACACACACCACAAAATTCACCCTTTTAAAGAGTACAAGTCTCAATGGTTTTTAATATATTCACAGAGTTGTATGAGCATCACAACATGTGTAACCAAACTCAGGAAGATTTCCTGCAATATTTTTGAGCCCTTGATCTTACTCGTAGAAAAGCATGTGCCTCAGGGTCCTCCCATCACAGTTGATGGCACCTGCATCCTTGTTGTTATTCAGTCCAAAAGCCTTGGATTTACTCTTGACTCTTGTCTTTGTCTCCTATCCACAGCCAGCCCTTCAGCATTTCCTGTCAGCTCTAACTTCAAACGAGTCCAGAATCTGACCAGTTCTCGACACTTCCAGTGTTCCCATACTGGTCCAAGCCTCCATTATCTCTCTCAAGGTTACTGTAATATTCTCCTCATTGGTCTGTGTATTAGTTATCTAGTGCTGCTATAACAGAAATACCACAAATGGATGTCTTTAACAAGAGAAATTTATTCGGTTCCAGTTTAGGAGGCTAGAAGTCCAAATTAGGGTGCCAGCCCCAGGGGAAGACTTTCTCTCTCTCTGTTAGCTCTGGGGGGAAGGTCCTGGTCATCAATCTTCCACTGAGTCTAGGAGCTTCTCAGCCCAGGGACCCCAGGTCCAAAGGACACGCACACTCCTGGCTCTTCTTTCTTGGTAGTAGGCAGTCCCCTTCATCTCTGCTAGATTTTCTCTTTTATATCTCAAAAGATATTGAATCAAGATACAACCTAACCCTATAGATTGAGCCCTGCCTCATTAACATAACTGCTTCTAATCCTGCCTCATGAACATCATAGAGGTAAGGATTTACAGCACATAGGGTAATCACATCAGATGAAAAATGGTAGACAACCATGCAGTACTGGGAATCATGGCCTATCCAAGTTGACACACATTTTTGGGGGATGTGTTCAATTCATAACATTCTCTCTTCTGTGGTCTAGACTCAACATAGCAGTCAGGTTGATCTATTTAAAACCTAAGCAAAGCATGTCACTCCTCTGCTTAAAACCTTCCAATGGCTTCCCATCTCCCTTAGACTAAAACCATAGTCCCTGCAGTGACCTAAGAGGCCCTGTTCCCTTTCTGATCCTACTACTCCTACTATATTCTGCCTTACTCCCCACCAGCTCAGGCCACATGTGCTGGATTGTGTTTTGCAGGAACACCCCAGACAAGCTCCAGCCTCAAGGACTTCGCTCTTGCAATTTCAGTTTACTCCTTCCCATCATTCAAGTCTGTACTCAGGTGTCACCTTCCTCATGAAGCCTGATGCCATCCTGTTTAAAACTTAGAACGAGTCATCTCTCCTCTGTTCATCTCACATTTCGGGCTCAGGAAGACGTGACGCAGATTTGTATGGCATTTTTATAGAGATACCATCAGATATTTGAGTGTGTATGCCCACTGGTCTTGTGTTATGAAACTTATTAAGAGTTGTTAATCTTAAAAAGTCAGTCCTTTTCTTCCAGAAATAAGCCTTCCAAAAGGTCAGCTTAGTTTTCAATTTAGAATGAATCTTCTTTGCAGGTTAAATTGTGAGTCCAAATGGCTGTGTTTCAGGGATCCCGGCACAGTCAATCCTGTAGTAATTAGCAGAAAGGAGGGGTCTGTGTTCAGTAGGATTTAAAGTTCATTTTGCTTTAATGAGAGGAAAGCTTCTGCTAGTGGAATTACTGTAGCTTCTGACTCAGAGGGGCGGTGGCAAGAATGGTGTGCTTTCCTTTCTATCATCCCGTTACTCCTTGAATCTTGCTCACGCCATCCCTCTCCTTACCATCTTACCCTTCCATTTTTCTTTCCTTTCTCTGGTGGTTTTCTCCTCCACTCCTCACAGGGAAAGGAACCAGGAAAGCTTCCTCCTCAGAGTCCCAGAGGAGACGTCAGAATCTGCTTGCCCCTCTGGGGAGTGGAAGGGCTGCATGGCCAATTCTAGGCCTGGGTGCTGTGAATTTTCAAGGCATTTGGGATCCCTTCCAGGGATGTTCAGGAGTACACAGTGAGCAGGGATATCTAGAATGTGAGAAGGAGGCTGGTGTCTCCCAGAATGTGGAGGAGAAGCAGCAACAGGGCATTAAATGACAAAGATGTACACACTGAGAGGGACATTTTTGTCCCAGTTCTGTTTCAGCAAATAGCAAGTCCTGCCTCCTCTCTTAACTAAGAGAGAGCAGCCCTCAGGACCATAGCCTACTGAGGGCAAGAAGATCTGGCTACAGTGTAATAACACTGTTTTGTTTTCATTTGTGGCCAGTGATTTTGCATTTTTCATCTACAATAATGAGGTCATGTTTCCTTTGTTAATAAATGTATGTCTGTAAAAAGAGTGACTCAGTTTATAAAATAAAATAAATAGGGATTAGTCAATGTACTCGCTGATGGCCTGTGGCTAGGTCCCCGCCACCTCCTTGGTGATATTGTCCTCATACACTGACTGAAGTGTCTCAGCTAGGATATGAAGCAAGAAATTCACATGAACCTGGGAAATGTGAGGACATTTCCTCGTGATGACAGGCGTAATGGACAAGATCAACAAGGGAAATTCAATTTTTAAAAATGATTGTGGGATGAATGCTGTTTTCTGTTTATGTAGAAGTCACAAAAAGATAGATCAATCACGCAGATAAAATCTCTCTCCAACTAAACGTGATTTCTCACCTCTAAATTCCCCTGGCACTTTGTATTTTTCTTATATCCTTTAGCGTAGTGTGTGTGTGTGTGTGTGTGTGTGTGCGTGTGTGTATGTATACATGCACATGACTGTGATTGCTCCCAGTAGACTCTAGAAGATTCTGAAGGTGGGGGCTGTCTCCTATCAGTTTGGAGGAGCTGACCTGATGGATGCTATCATAATACTTGATGCCTGGCACAGAGCCAGTGTTCTGAGTGTCCACTCCAATTGAAGAAGAATCATCCCAGTCTTGATAGTGAGTTCCCTCCATTGCCTGGGGGCTACAATTTCCCAAAAGCCAAAAATTGTGCCACTCCGCGGGTGGAGACTCCCAGTACGGGTGTGCTCAAGGAGGAAAGGGACAGATGAGGAACTTTTCAAAGACAAATCTGACCAGGCCAGTAGAATCTGATTAGTTTATTTGAACTCATTGTCATCTGCTAGTGTGACATGTGTGGTGCAATGGTTAAGAGCTTGGCTGCTAACCACAAGGTCAGCAGTTTGAATCCACCGGCCTCTCCTTGGGAACACTATGGGGCAGTTCTACTCTGTCCTATAGGGTCACTATGAGTCAGAATCGACTCGACAGCAACAGGTTTGGTTTTGGTTTTCTAGTGTGATGTCTGGCAAGTTGGTTACCTTAGGGGGACAAAGTCAGTCTATACTTGTGGCCTTACACCTCAAATCAGAAATAGAACAAGTGGCTCCCCCAGAGTTACTAGGTGAGCAGAGGATTCTGTCCCCAAGAAAGTCAAGTTTGTGATCAGCACCAAGTTTGTTTTCAGGATGCTTACAGATAGCAGTCATCTGTTCTGAAGGCACAATTCCATAAAGGTCTGTACATCTTTGTGACACCATTAAAAGGGCCATGTCAGAAAAAAATAAATAAATAATAAGGATGTCTGCTGCTGTGTAGCTGTTCACACATAACATTTATTCAAGGCAGAACTGTACACCTATCCTTCCTTTTAAAAGGGGAGGTGAATCTGCTTTGGGCTTTCATTGCAACCTCTAAGTGCTGGGGCAGGCAGGTGTTAAAGACAGCCCAGACTAGGCTGCACCTCCAGTCACAGGGCCTGCTGTTAGCAAATGGCCTGTGAATGAGAAAATGTAGGTGTGAAATCCAGGTGGCCACAGACCCTGTGGTCTTGGGCAAGTCCCTTCAGCCCTGCATTTCTGTTCTCCATTTGGAAGTGGAGAAAATGCTACTGGAATATCATAAACCAAGATGGTGGCTCCCTCTGAAGGAGGTGGAGGAGGCACCAAGGAGGCATCTGCAATAAGCAAGCCTGGAGTTGGGGAGAGGAAGCTGGATGGGCATAGAGAGGGGCAGGTGACCCCTGAGGAAGCAACAGCCACAGCAACAGAGAGCTGCAGAGCATGGAATAGCTTTTTCCTAGCAAGAGCTATTCACAGAGGAGGGAGGTGAAGAAAATGTTAGCGCCCCGAAGTGACGAGACATAGCAGAGGGAAAGATAGAAAGTGTGGGCAAAAGATTGGGGAAGAGAGACGGGAAATGTTCTCCTGAGGCTACAAGATTTTCTAACGCTGTGTGAACATCCTTTTAAGACTCTGCAAAGATTAAAGGAGGAGGAAGTGTCTGGAAGTCCCCCTTTTATACATTTTACATACAATCTCTTGTTTAAGGAAAGTTTAGCAGGAAAATAAAGTCCTCTGAAAGAAACCTGTAACCACACACCTTTCACACATCTGATTTGTGATTAAAATTTTCAGGCATGGGAGTGTTAATGGACATAAATATTTTCAAGATACTTTCAGATTAATATTTCTCTTATTGTTGAACCAGTTTCTCTCTGCACCCTGCCCACCATTAAAGCTAACCCAGAAGTTGGAGGAGGGAAGGAGAATGAAGTGTAAAGGATATACCACCCAGTAAGGGAGAGAATTAGAAGATCTTTGGTGAGGACAAAAAATCAGGGAAAAGAAGAAGGACAGGAGGCCAAACAGCATAAAGGTCAGGGCTCCCACCAGGAGGTTGGGGCTAGGATGATAGGATAGAAGTAGGGAGAGGATAGAAACTCCTGAAAAAGTTTGTGGGTGCCCCAGAGCAGAAGGGATCATTGCCTGGCTTCCTAAAGGATAACCAGAGAGATTACAAGACTCTCAGAGAATTGAAACATCCCCTCTTAGCTCCTAGGCAGTGGCATAGGAGAGGTGGCCTGTTGGTGGTTAGGTAGAGAGAGAGGGTCAGAATTGTTGTTGTTAGGTGCTATCGAGTCGGTTCCAATTCATACCACCCTATACACAACAGAACAAAACTTTGCCCAGCCCTGCGCCATCCTCACAATTGTAGCTATGTTTGAGCCTGTTGTTGTAGCCACTGTGTCAATCCATCTTGCTGAGAGTCTTCCTCTTTTTCACTGACCCTCTATGAAGCATGATCTCCTTCTCCAGAGACTGGTCCCTCCTGATAACATGTCCAAAATACATGAGAGGAAGTCTTGCCATCCTCGCTTCTGAGGAGCAATCTGGCTGTACTTCTTCCAAGACAGATTTGTTCATTTTTCTGGCAGTCCATGGTATGTGTATTCAATAATCTTTGCCAACACCATCATTCAAAGGCACCAATTCTTTGGTCTTTCTTATTCATCGTCCAGCTTTCACATTCACATGAGGAGATTGAAAATACCATGGCTTGGGTCAGGCTCACCATAGTCCTCAAAATGAAATATTTGCTTTTTAACACTTTAAAGAGTTTTTTTGCAGCATATTTGCCCAATGTGATATGTCATTTGTTTTCTTGAATGCTGCTTCCATGGGCATTGATTGTGGATCCAAGTAAAATGAAATCCTTGACAACTTCAATCTATTCTCCTTTTCTCCATTTATCATGATGTTGCTTATTGGTCCAGTTTTGAGGATTTCTGTTTATTTATGCTGAGGTGTAATCTATACTGAAGACTGTAGTCTTTGATCTTCATCAGTAAGTGCTTCAAGACCTCTTCACTTTCGGCAGGAAAAGTTCTGTCCTCTGCATATCACAGATTGTTAACGAGAATTCCTCCAATCCTGATGCTGCATTCTTCTTCATCTAGTCCAGCTTCTTTGAATATTTGCTCAGCATACAGATTGACTAAATATGATGAAAGGATACAACCCTGACTCACACCTTTCTTGATTTTAAACCATGCAGTATCCCCTTGTTCTGTTTGAACAACTGCCTCTTGGTCTATGTACAGCTTCCTTATAAGCACAATTAAGTGTTCTGGAATTCTGAGTCTTCATAATGCTATCCATAATTTATTATGATCCACACAGTCGAATGCCTTTGCATAGTCAATAAAACACAGATAAACATCTTTCTGGTATTCTCTGCTTTCAGCCAAGATACATCTGACATCAGCAGTGATATCCCTAGTTCTACGTCTTCTTCTGAATCTGGCTTGAATTTCAACTTCTTGGATTATTTGCTCAGCATGGTGAAAGGATACAACCCTGATGCACACTTTTCCTTATTTTAAACCACTCAGCATCCCCTTGCTCTGTTTGAACGACTGCCTCTTGGTATATGTACAGGATGGGCGAATCTGCTGCAAAGGACCTCTTTAAAGTGATAAAAAGTAAAGTATTAAATGACACAGGAAGCATTTAAAGATGATGGAAGCAATACACAGAGTGTACCAAAAAGAATTGGTCAATGTTCAACCATTTCAGGAGTTGGCATCTGATCAAGAACCGATGGTATTGAAGGAAGAAATCCAAACTGCACTGAAGGCATTGGTGAAAAAAAAGACTTCAGGAATTGATGGAATGCCAATTGAGATGTTTCAACAAACAGATGCAATGCTGGAAGTGCTCGTCTATGCCAAGAAATTTAGAAGACAGCTACCTGGCCAACCAACTGGAATTGATACATATTTGTGCCCATTCCAAAGAAAGGTGATCCAACAGAATGTGGAAATTATCAAACAATGTTATTAATATCACATGCAAGTAAAATTTTGCTGAAGATAACTCAAAAACGGTTGTAGTAGTACATTGACAGGGTACTGCCAGAAATTCAAGCCGGATTCCAAAGAGGATGTGGAATGAGTGTGAGTCAGCAAGCCCAAACTTCGCTCTCCTGTATGATGTGGAAACATTCAGAAGCTCTCACATGCCCTGGAGGGGAAGCTGAAAGCTAAGTCCAGAGGAGTGGAACTATCATGGGGCTGTGGTGGTGAAGCAGGAATGACTGAGAAGATTCTTCAATACCAGTCAAGAGTACCCGCCAGGAGCATTAGGGAGTAAAGCTGAAAGTCTGAGCATTTAATCAGAGATTGAGTTATCCGAAAGAGATTGTTTAAACCAGAGGAGACTAAGATACACTGAATTGATTTAGTTCCCATCTCATCCACCCCTCCTCTGTGGAGTAGGAACTCTGGTAAAGACTAGATCAGTTACGGAAAATAAAGAAACTCCATTGTTGATGTCAAATGTATGTAATATTTTTGATCCTACATATTTAGTTGACTTTTACTAGTAGCATACGGATGAGTTGCCTTATATCATTCTTTTTACCCTTAAAATGTATTTCTGTCTGCAATATTTTGATAAGGCAAGAAAAATAAACTATTATAAACGATTTTGTTTGTTTTAAAAGCATTAGTGTGGAGTTGAGGGACACAATATTTCAGAGACTTGAAAACAACATTGAATATCCTGCAGGGAGGGGTATAACCAGTTCCTATCAAGTTGATTCTGACTCATGGTGACCTCGTGTATCACAACAGAACTGTGCTCCATAGGGTTTTCAATGGCTGAATTTTTGGAAGTAGATGACCGAGACTGTCTTCCAAGGTGCCTCTGGGTGGATTCGAACCTCCAATCTTTCAGTTACAGCCGGGTACATAACCATTTGCACTTATTTGAATTTCCCAGTGATTCAAAATAGAGAAGAAAGGGAGACAGCATACCTTCTCCTAGTCTCAATTCATTTATCTAGGAACTCAATATCATAGCCTAATTCTAGGAAAGATCTAGAAACATTCTCTATTGGTCTGATTAGATGTCACAAAACGGATGAACTAAAATCCATACTGCTTAATAACAGAACTTTGGGTTCTTATTTACTCTTGCTTCATAAGCAATTTTAACAAGTCTAGTTATCTGATTTCTAAGCCAACAATAGATTAGAAGACATCAGTGGAATAGAAGAAGATATGGAGAGGTCAAGCTCCCTGAAAGCAGTCCTGTGACAGCTGACAATCTGATAGGAAGATAGAAGAGAAAGCCTTATAACTATACATACTGAAATATTTATGAATGAGCAGATATGATGCCTGGGACATGCTTCGAATAATACAGGAGTGGTAGTGAGTGGGTGGGGTATAGACGAAGTGAGCTAGGCTGTGTGTTGATAATTGTTGAGCTGAGTAGCAGGTTTGTGGGGATTCCTTAAACCACTCTGTTAGACTTTGTATATGTTTGAAATTTTTCATGGGAAATAATGAATAAAAAAAGGACATAATAAACTTCTGGACAAAATGGCAGCTTATTTAGACATACCATGCCGTACCTCTACAGCAAAGACCCGAGAAACCGATACAGATACAGAGGACAACGCTGAGAATCAAATGAAAGGATAAAGAACTAGAATGAACACCGATTGGACGAAGAAACTGACTGAAAACAGTGAACAAAAAGAAATGGAGCAGAGGTGCCCTGCCAGCCAACCTGACACAGCATGGTCATCTTGAGACAAAGACGGCAGCAATCATGGGTGAGGAACACAGATGACAACTTCATGGAATTCCCAACAGGACACAGAGTAACTGTATAGACATACTCAGAGTGCAATAAGGTCCCAATTGCTGGCTGCAGCCAATGGGAAGGGCCCAGGCACTCTTGCCTGGTGACCAGAGGAGCTCACTCCCCCTTCTCCCACCCTCCTGGTTTGTAATATTTTGATAAGGCAAATGCACCTGATGGCAGCTGCTTCCCCCTCTGCCTGCCACTTATCCCTACCTCCTTGCCAGCAAGAGGTAGCAAGTGCTCAGCTGCACACATGCCAGCCCACCGCTCACACCTTCCCACCACCATGCAAGAGGTGGCAGCAGCATGACTGTGCACATACCTGCCTGCCTCTCATCCCCCCATCTGGTGAGGAGGCAGCAACCATGCCCCCATTAACCTGTCACCCCACCCTCTTGGCAAGTGTTAATGCCTGCTCCTGTGCCACAGTAGCAATGACAGACGGTGGCCAACACCGTCCCAACCCACCCTTGGCTGCCCCACAAGACCAGCAAACAGAGAGCTGTACTCACACACTCAGCCACTACCCCTCCTACCCAGAGACAGGTGGAGAGACCTTCAGTACAGCCAGACTAGCAACCAGAGTGGCATGCTCATCCTGCCTGCCTGGATACATCAAAACAAAACAACAAAAAATCAGGATGCAGCAAACAAACACACAATTAATAAATAAATATAATAACACCTTCATGCCTTGGAAACAACAGACAATATCAAATCACCTAAAGAAGCAAGAGAAGATGGCTCCAGCAAGTGACCAAAATAAAAAACCAGGAAACTTCCCTGAGGAAGAAACAGTAATGGAACTACCTGACAAAGAATTCAGAAGACTTATATATAGGGTCCTCCAAGAGGTCAAGAAAGAGATCAAGGAAAGCACAGACAAAATCAAGGAAAACAGACAAAACTCTAGAAGAATCCAGGAAAACAGTACAAGAACAAACTGAGAAAATACATAGACAATTAGAAACCCATGCAAAACAGTAATTAGAAATCCAGAAGATTAACAATAAAATTTCAGAAATAGATAACACATTGGAAGGACAAAGGAATAGAATTGAAGCAAAGAAAGACAGAATAAGTGAAACAGAAGATAAATACCTTTATACCGATCTGCTAGAGGAACAACCAGAAAAAAGAACGAAGAAAAATGAAGAAACCCTAAGAGTTATGTGGGACACTATCAAGAGGAATAATTTATGCATGATCAGAATTCCATAACAAGAAGAGACAAATAAAAACACAGAGAAAAATTTGAAAATTTACTGGCAGAAAATTTCCCTAATACCACAAAAGATGAGAAGATATCCATCCAAGAAGCTCAACAAATCCTAAATCGGATAGACCCCAAAAGAAAATAACCAAGATATATTATACTCAAACTTTCCAAAACCAAAGACAGAGAGAATCATGACAGCAGGTTGGTAAAAACGAAATGTTACTTACAAAGGGAAACTGATAAGACTAAGCTCTGATTTCTCGACAGAAATCATGCAGGCAAGAAGCCAACAGGATGACATGTATAAAACCCTGAAAGAAAAAAATTGCCAACCAAGAATTATATATTTAGTAAAATTGTCCCTCAAATACAATGAAATTAGGACATTTCCAGATAAATAGAAATTAAGGGAATTCATAAAAACCAGACCAATCTTACAAGAAATGCTAAAAGGAGTCCTTTGGACAGAGAACTGTCAACATCTGTCAACAACCTGAGATTAAGACACATCACAACATCCCTCAAAAACCAACCCAGATAAAGACTTTTAAAAAATAAAGTAAATCTATGAGACTGAAAATAGGGAACCAGAGATATAAATCTGTAAATGATGACAACTTGAAAACAAACAGAGGGAGTAAAGAGTGTAGTTCCAGGACTTCCATATGGAGAGGAAGTCAAGGTGATATCAAGATAGAACACATTGTTTTAAATTTAGGAAGATAAAAGTAAATTTCAGGGTAACAACAAAGAAAATTAATAAACAATCTCACCAAAATAAAAAAGAAAAAAATTATAAAGACTTAGTAAACACAAAGTCAACAGCAACAAAGGAAATGAAAATTCGTGAACAAAAAGAGCTCAGCACAGAAAAGCATACAGAACAAAGAAATCATCAGCACCACACACACACACACACAAAATGCACAACAAAATGACAGCAACAAATTCATATCTATTGATAATTACGCTGAATGTAAATGGATTAAATGCACCAGTCAAATGACAGGAAGAGGTAGAATGGATAAGAAAACATGACCCACGTCTTAGTTATCTAGTGCTGCTATAACAGAAATACCATAAGCGGATGGCTTTAACAAAGAGAAATTTATTTTCTCACAGTTCAGGAGGCTAGAAGTCCGAATTCAGAGTGCCAGCACTAGGGGAAGGTTTTCTCTCTCTGTCAGCTCTGGGGAATGTTCCTTGTCATCAATATTTCCCTGGTCAGAGAGCTTCTCAGCACAGGGACCCCGGGTCCAAAAGATGTACTATTCTCCTGGCTCTTGTTTCGTGGTGGCATGAGGTTCCCATGTCTCTCTGCTTGCTGCTTGACACAACCCAATCTTGTAGATTGAGTTCTGCCTCGTTAACATAACTTCTGCTAATCCCACCTCATTAATATCATAGAGGTAGGATTTACAGCACATAAGAAAATCACATCAGATGACAAAATGATGGGCAATCACACAGTACTGGGAATCATGGCCTAGCCAAGTTGACACACATTTTTTGGGGGGACACAATTCAATCCATAACAACCCATCAATATGCTACCTACAAGAGACACACCTTAGACACAAATATAAAAATAAGCTAAAAATCAGAGGTTGGAAAAAAAAAAATGAAGCAAACAGCAACCAAAAAGGAGGAGGAGTGGCAGTATTAATATCTGATAAAATAGACTTTAAGGCAAAAACCTGCATAAGAGACAAGGAGGGACATTATATAATGATTAAAGGGTCACTCCAACCACAGTACATAACCATAATAAATATCTATGCACCCAATGAAAGAGCTCCAAAATACATAAAACAAACTTTAACAGAATTGAAAAGAGAAATAGACAACTCCATAATAATAGTAGGAGAGTTTAACACACCACTTTTGGTGAACAGAACAACTAGAAAGAAACTCAACAAAGATATAGAAAATCTAAACAACACAATCAACCAACTTGATCTCGTAAACATACACAGAACATTCCACTCAACAGCAGCACAGTACACATTCTTTTCCAACTCACATGGATCACTCTCCAGAATAGACCATATGTTGGTTCACAAAGCAAGCTTCAATAAATTCAAAAACACTGAAATAATACAAAGCATCTTCTCAGATCACAATGCTATAAAATTAGAAATCAATAACAGGAAGAACAAGGAAAAAAATAAAATACATGGAAACTGCATAACACACTGCTTAAAAACCACTGGGTAATAGAAGAAGTAAAAAATGAAATAAAATAATTCCTAGAATCAAATGAGAACAAAAACACAACATACCAAAACGTTTGGGACAGAGCAAAAGCAGTGCTCAGAGGTAAATTTGTACAATAAATGCACACATCAAAAAGGAAAAGCCAAAATCAACACCTTAACTCTACAACTCCAACAAATAGAAAAAGAGCAGAAAAAAAGCCCACAGTCACCAGAAGAAAGAAAATAATAAAGATCAGAGCAGAAATAAATGAAACAGAAAAACAATAGAAGGAATTAACAAGACTAGAAGTTGGTTCTTTGAAAGGACTGACAAAATTGACAAACTACTGGCAAATTAACAAAGAAAAAGAAGGAGAAGAAGCACATAACACAAATAAGAAATGAGATGGGTGACATTACAACAGAACCAACTGAAATAAAAAGGATAATAACAGGATACTATGAAGAACTGTACTCCAACAAGTTTGAAAACCTAGAATAAATGGACAAATTTCTAGAAACACACTACCTACCTAAACTAACACAAACTAAGGTAGCAAATTTGAACAGACTTATAACAAAAGAAGAAATTGAAGAGGCAAAAACAAAACAAAACAAAACTCCTTCACCTCTGCCCCCCCCCAAAAAAAAGTCCTGGCCCAGACAGCTTCACTGGGGAATTCCACCACACTTTCAGAGAAGAGCTGACACAAATTCTACTCAAACTATTTCAGAAAAGAGAAAAGGGTGGAATACTCCTGAATTCATTCTATGAAGCAAGCATAAGCCTGATACTAAATCTAGGCAAAGACACCACTAAAAAAGAAAATTATACACCAATATCCCTCAAGAATATAGACACAAAAATTCTCAAAATTCTAGCCAGGATAATATAACCACATATGAAAAAATAATTCATGATGACCAAGTGGAATTCATAGCAGGTATGCAAGGATGGCTCAACATTGGAAAATCAATCAATGTAATTCACCACATAAATAAAACAAAGGACAAGAATCACATGATCATCTCAATCAATGCAGAAAAGGCATTTGATAAAGTCCAACACCTATTCCTGATAACAACTCTCAGCAAAATAGGAATAGAAGGGAAATTCCTCAACACAATTAAGAACTTATATACAAAACCAACAGCCAACATTTTTCTCCAAGGAGAGAGACTGAAAGCATTCCCCTTGAGAATGGGAACCAGATGAGGATGCCCTTTATCACCACTCTTATTTAGTATTGTACTGGAAGTCCTACCCAGAGCAATAAGGCAAGAAAGGGAAATAAAAGACACCCAAATTGGTAAGGAAGAAATAAAATTATCCCTATTTCCAGATGATATGGTCCTATACATAGAAAATCCCAGAGATTCTATAAGAAAGCTACTGAAACTAATAGAAGGATTCAGCAAAGTGGCAGGGTATAAAATCAACATACAAAAATCAGTTGGATTCCTATACACTAACAAAGAGAACTCCAAAAATGAAATCAGGAAAACAATAGCATTTACAATAGCCCCCCAAAAGATAAAATACTTAGGAATAAACGTAACCAGTGATGTAAGAGACTTAACCAAAAACAAAACAAAACAAAACAAAACTACAAAACACTACTGCAAGAAACCAAAAGAGACCTACATAAATGGAAGAACATACCATGCTCAGGGATAGGAAGACTTAACATTGTGAAAATGTCAATACTATCCAAAGCTGTCTATAGATATGATGCAATCCCGATCCAGATTCCATCAACATTCTTTAAAGACATGGAAAAACTAAACATCAGCTTTATATGGAAAAGAAAGAGACCTTGGATAAGCAAAGCACTACTGAAGAAGAAGAACAAAGTAGAAAGCCTCACACTTCTGATCTCAGAACCTAGTGTACAGCCAAGGTAGTCAAAATAGCCTGGTACTGGCACAACGACAGACACAGAGACCAACGGAACAGAATTGAGAACCCCGAAGTAAATCCATCCACTTATGGACAGATAATCTTTGACAAAGGGCTGAAATCCATTAAATGGGGAAGAGAGAGTCTCTTTAACAAATGGTACAGGCAAAACTGGATATCTGTTTGCAAAAAAATGAAACAGGATCCATACCTCACACCATATACAAAAACTAACTCAAGATGGATCAAAGACCTAAATATAAAACCTAAAACTAAAAACAAAAAAAAGATCATGGAAGAAAAGATAGGGGCAAGCCTAGGGGCCCTAATTTACGGCATAGACTATCATACATAATTAAAAATGCACAAACAGCAGAAGATAAACTAGACTACTGGGATCTCCTAAAAATTAAACACTTACGTACATCAAAAGACTTCTCCAAAAGAGTAAAAAGAGAACCTACAGACTGGGAAAAAATTTTTGGCAATGACATATCTGACAAGGGACTAATCTCTCAAATATAAAAAACTTCTACACCTCAACATCAAAAAGACACACAATCCAATTAAAAAATGGGCAAAGGATATGATCAGACACTTCACCCAAGAAGACATTCAGGCAGCCAAAAAACACATGAAGAGATGCTCGCCATCATTAAACCCTCCCCTCCCCCAAGAAAAACCAAACCTATTGCCGTTGTGTCGTTTCTGAACCAGAATGACCCTATAGGACAGAGTAGAAGTGCCCCACAGGGTTTCCAACAAGTGGCTGGTGGATTTGAACTGCTGATCTTTTGGTTAGCAGGCAATCTTCACCATTATTAGCCATTAAAAAAAACTAGTTGCCGAGAATGAAGAAAACCAAAGACACAAGGGAAAGATTAGCCCAAATGACTAATGAACCACAAGTACTACAGCCTCCACCAGACTGAGTCCCGCACAACTGGATGGTGCCCGGCTACCACCACCGACTGCTCTGACAGGGATCACAATAGAGGATTCTCGGACAGAGCTGGAGAAAAATGTAGAACAAAATTCTAACTCACACACACACATACACACACACAAAAGACCAGACTTACTGGTCTGACAGGGACTTGAGAAACCCTGAGAGCATGGCCCCCAGACACATTTTTAGCTCAGTAATGAAGTCACTCCTGAGGTTCACCCTTCAGCCAAAGATTAGACAACCCATAAAACAAAATGAGACTAAATGGGCACACCAGCCCAGGGGCAAGGATGAGAAGGCAGGAGGCGACAGGAAAGCTGGTAATAGGGAACCCAAGGTCGAGAAAGGGAGAGTGTTGACATGTCATGGGGTTGGCAACCAATGTCACAAAATAATATGTGTGCTAATTGTTCAATGAGAAACTAGTTTGTTCTGTAAACCTTCATCTAAAGTAGAATAAAAAAATTCATTAAAAAAGTCCATAAAAAAACAAAACAAAAACCCATTGCCGTCATATTAATTCCAACTCATAGTGACCCTATAGGACAGAGTAGAACTGCCCCATAGGGTTGCCAAGGAGCAGCCGATAGATTCGAACTGCCAATCTTTTGGTTAGCAGCCAAGCTCTTAGCCACTGTGCCACCAGGGCTCCCATTAGCCATTAGAGAGATGCAAATCAAAATAATGAGATCTCATCTCACCCAGGCAATAATGGCAATGACCAAAAAAATGAAACAAAAACAGAAATGAACAAGCGCTGGAGAGAGTGTAGGGAGATTGTAACTATTATACACTGCTGGTGGGATAGTAGAATGTTACAACCACTGTGGAAAACGGTATGGTGCTTCCTTAAAAAGTTAGCAATAGAGATACCATATGATCTAGCAATCCTACTACTAGGTATATATCCTAGAGAATTAAGAGCTGTCACACGAATAGATACATGCACACTCATGTTCATTACAATAGCAAAAAGATGGAAACGACCTAAGTGCCCATCAGCGAAGGAATGAATAAACTATGGTACATACACACAATGGAATACTATGCAACGTTAAAGAATAATAATGAATCCACAAAACATCTCACAACATGGATGAACCTGGAGAACGTTATGTTGAGTGAAATAAGTGAATCATAAAAGGACAAATATTGTATGAGACCTCTATTATAAAAGTCGTAAAAAGGTTTACGCATAGAAAGAAATATTCTTTGATGGTTACCAGGAACAGGAGGAGGGAGGGAAAATCACTAACTATATAGCAGACAAATATTAACTTGGGTGAAGGGAAAGGCAATACACAATAAGGGGGATGTCAGCACAACATGACCAAGGCAAAGGAAGACACTGGGAGGTATTCAAGAGTAAAAGGCAACAACGGTAAATACTATTGCACACACAATTCTGTGATAACAGTAATAACAAGCAATAATTTATCAGTGGATACATAGGCAGATATGAAAGCTGAACAGGTTTGGGATGGTTTATGGGAGTATGCTCGGGAGCATACATAGGTTTGGCAGAGGTTATTTCTACGTACGTATTTGTATGTGCTGCAAGATATCCATGTATATAGTAGAGCACAAAGTAGGGGGCAAAGTTATGAAAACTCCTTAGCCATAATCTAACACCTTGAGGGACTGAGTCACTAGCCTTGAGGGCTTAGGGTCATAGTCTCGGGGGACATCTAGGTCAGTTGACATAACATAGTCCGCAAGGATAATTTTCTACATCCTACTTTGGTGAGTAATGACTGGGATCTTAAAAACGTACGAACGGCCATCTAAGATACAACTATTGGTCTCTTCCTGTCTGGTTCAAAGAAGAGTCAAGAAAATCAAAGACTCAAGGAAACAATTAGCCCAAAGGACTAATGGACCACATGAACCACAGCCTCCATTAGCCTGAGACCAGAAGAACCCGATGGTGCCTGGCTACCACTACCGACCGCTCAGATTGGGGATCACAATAGAAGGTCCTGGACAGAGTGGGAAAAAAATGTACAAAAGAATTCAAATTCACAAAAAAGACCAGACTAACTGGTCGAACCCCCGAGACTATAGCCCTGAACACTCTTCAAACCTGGAACTGAGCTCACTGCTGGAGATCACCTTTTAGCCAAACAATAAACAGGCTTATAAAGTGAGCTATAACACCCATGAGGAATGTGTTCCTCAGGACAACCAAAAATATGAGACCAAAAGGGCAGCATTTGCCCAAAACCAAAGTTCAGAAGGCAGGAAGGGGCAAGAAAGATGGACAAATGGAAATGGAGAACTCAGGGAGGGAGGAAGTGGGTAGAGTGCTGTCACACTGAGGGGATTGCAAATAATGTAGTGAAACAAAATGTGTATATATTTTTGAATGGGAAACCAATTTGCTCTGTAAACTTTCACCCAAACCTAATAAATTTTTTTCAAAAGGACATAATACTGCAATAAACATTCTAGTACATATCTCCTTGTGCACATGTGAGGGTTTCTTTAGGTTATAAACTTAGAAGTGCAGCTTCAGCTTTATCAGATATTGCCAGTTTGTTCTCCTGGGTCAATTGCCAACCAAATGACAGAGTCCAGGTAAGATCTCAGATCGCCTCACTTGGGGACAGTGAGCCCCATCACTGTGTAGAGGCTTTTCTGCACCTTTGTGTTGTCACTCTGTTGGGGATGGAGAGCAGGGTGTGTCGATCAGTGTCCCCACTCCAGAGGGTGACAGGTGTGTGACGGGATGCAGGTGGATCAGAACAGCAATTTCTGGAGCGTGAATACTGGCTAAATCTACCCACCTTTTTACTTTCCTACCTTTGAGCCCTTGTTTTGGATATAAAAGTCTCAGCCAGTTGACAAAAGTCTGCATACTTCTGCTATTTTTGGTTTGTTACCAAAAATACACATTTGTTATAGACATTTAAGACATTGGAAATAAATGAAAGGAAGAAATTAAAAATCAGCCTAACCTACTGCGATGGCTAAGGCTGTGTGTCAACTTGGCTGGGTCATGATTCTCAGTGGTTTGGCAGTTATGATGTAGTTTGGCAGTTATGTAATGATGTAATCACTTCCATGATGAAATCTTATATAATGTAATCATCTCCATGATGAGATCTTCTATAAGCAGCCAATCAGTTGAAAAGGAGTTTCCTTGGGTGTGGGGCCTGTATCCAATATATATGGACTTTCTGCAAAGCTCACCGGCTTTTGCTCGCTCTGGATGCTGCATCTAGCTTGTCATCATCCAATTTCTGGTTCTTGGGACTTCAGCCAGCAGCCTGCAGTCTGACTTGCCAATCTTGGGTTTGTTGGCCCCTGAGGCTACATGAGTCAGAAGAAGCCTCCAGCCTGACGCCTGACCCATGGACTTGGGACTTCCCAGCCTTTACAACTGCGTGAGCCATTGCCTTGATATAAATCTCTCCCCACCCCAACATGCACGCGCGCGCACACACACACACACACACACACACACATATACCTTTCACTGGTTTTGCTTCTCTAGAGAACCCAGCCTAGGACACCTACCATAGTCGCTGTGAGCATTTAGTATTTACCTTTTCAGTTTTTTTCTATGTCAGTACTCTATGTTCTATTTGAAATGTGCTTTCTTTAAGATTTTTTTCATTTTATTAAATATTCTTTTACAACATAATGGTGACTTGGTATTTTGTCGCATGGAAATAAATCGTTTAAATAATTCCCACTTGTTGAACACTTTGACAATTTGACAATTTCTAATATCTCCCAATTTCTTCTGTTTTTACCTCATGCTCATTATGAAAGAAGACTCAGCACTTTGACTTTTCTCCAAAACAGAGCCAACTCCACTGTGAATTAGAAGACATGAACGTTTCATGGGGGAGACTCACGGCCCACATGACACAGCACACACTACACAGTGCAAACTTTGGATCATTAGCCATTTGACATTTGTGTTTTCTACTTTCCATTCTTCTTTCCAGCCTGTAACCTCTTCTCTCTTCTTTCTCTTCACCAGACACCATTTCCAAATGTCCCTTGTGTTATCCAGGATACAAAGTTGTTCACCTCTGCAGACTCACTCAGCAAAGCACAAAGTCCTGCAGTCAGCAGAAATAACTATCCTGAGACAGCAATTCAGGGACCATTTATTTTAACTCAAATATGTCCCTTGAAAGTTTCACCTGATGATTTATCAAAGTTTTGTACAATCCATAACTATTTCTTTGTGATAAATTCTTAGAGGTGGGATGGCTGCACCAGAGAGCATAAAAAATGTTCTTTTGATGACTATTAGAGACAAGGTGTGTTGATTTGCTTTCTGCCAGTGAATGTTGCTTTGACTGCAGTAATTAACAAGTTGACAGTTGGAGTAGCATTTCTCTGGTTTATTTATCGATTTGCTCTCTGTCAGCTCACTCAGCAGTAGTGTCAGGGGAGCAGAGCCACTATGAACAATCAGTTGCCATTGAGTTGATTACGACTCATGATGACTCCATCTGTGTCAGAGTAGAACTGGGCTCCACAGGGTTTCAGTGGCTGATTTCTCAGAATTAGATCACCAGGCCTTTCTTCTGAGGTGCCGCTGGATGTACTTGAACCTCCAACCTTGCAGTTATTAGCTGAGTGCATTAACCTTTTACATTACCCAGGGGTTCAGAACTATGTATGGAAAAATATAGGGATTTCTTATAGGGATTAGATTTTACCCAGTTGTGGGAGATCTAAGGAAGTAAAAGTTCTGAAAGGAGATTAGTTGGAAGCTCAGAGAAAACCATAGGGTTTTCACTGGCTGATTTTCAGAAGTAGATCACCAGGCCTTTCTTCCTAGTCTGTCTTAGTCTGGAAGCTCTGCTGAAACCTCTTCATCATAGTAACACACAAGCCTCCACTGACAGACAGGTGGGTGGTGGCTGCACATAAGGTGCAGGGGCTTTCTTGAAGAAAATAGTACAAAATTACAAATGCAAAATTAGTCATCAGAGTGAATACTTAGAATGAGAAAAGAAATGACAACAAACTACAAATTTTAAAAAGCTGACAAATATCACTAGCTTCACAAAGTCCAGAAAATAACAGAATAGGCCATTAATTAATTGCCTGACTCAACACTAGAATACTTTTTCTCCCTGTGTTTTTGCCTGGAAGTGCATTGTAAAGGATGCATGCAAAGTCACCAGATTCAGTAAGATGAAGCAGCTGTGGGCTTTCACACTTGTTCCACTGTTTGTACAAATTGCCATTTCTTTACAGTAACCTCCATCTGCCTTCCTTTCATTTCCTGTTTGAGTGTTCTGAGTCTCCTAATCTCTGTAATCTCATCTGTTTTAATTTTTATCTGTTCTGTGATTGTTATTGATCTTTGTGATTTTAACCATCAAAGGATTTAGTTTTCATACTTATTCTAGCAAAAGAGTTTTTGACATTTTGACGCTTCCACCAGGATATTTCCTTCCTGTAATGTTTATTTCAATATGATCGGTAATCCTGAAAAAAAATATAGAAAATTAATCTGAAAAGAAGTCCCACATGAGAAATTCAGATGCATTTTGAAATTGCTGTTAAGTTGAATTGTGTTTTATAGTCAGGTAATCAAATTTCATTTAAACTCCATCAATTGATGTTTTGATGAATATATGTAGGAGTTTTGTCACTGGGACACTGTTTTTTCCCCAGGCCATTTATCTGCATTGGTGGCAGTTTTGTCTGTCTTCCATCTATTTGACACTTTGTCAGGACAGGGTGCATCAAATCTGCTACGATGCAATCTGACACCTTGGGGTGCATTAAACATGGGGCTTCACACAGCTACTGTTTGTGCTACTGCAAAAAGTTTACCGGGAAGTCTGATAAATTCCATTTTGCACAATTTCCAACAAACATAAAAAAAATTGTATGGTAGCTTATACTTTTATATGCTGCATTGAATATTCCTAATGAGAGAATTTTGACCTGATGTCCTCTGCCTACAGTCTGACATGTCATCTCCCACAGACTGGCTTCTGGCTGCATGTGTTACAATCTTTCTTTGTCTCCCATTACCCTCATCCTTGCAGTGCCAGGTGCTGAGGGACCCTTTCATTTCCAAATAGTGCCTCTGGCTTCGGTCTTCCAGACACAATGTTGGGTGTGTTAGCCCAGCAGGTGGTAGGGGTATTTCTGGAAGCCATCCCTCCGTGGGGATGGTTAGCAGTAACTAAAACATACACAGATGTGACTAGAAATCATGTAAATATGTCCCAAATACATGTTCATATCCCCAGTTCAAATTACATGTATTCCCAACTCAACTTCCCTTTCATTGGTTCCCCAAAATACCCGTGGCCACTCCAAAGCCTACATAAAGGAAGGGTGAAGGAAGAAAAGTCAGAGTGAAAAAGACACAGAATCTTGACCGACTGAGATTAAAAACTTACTTTTGCAAATTTTACCACACATAAGATCATGTGAACGTATTGCTAGAGTGCTTAGAATGACCTTGGGAGGGGCGTGTGCAGTGAGGGCCCCCAGAGCTGAAGTTTCATTGGCTGCACAATAAGCGCCCCCCTCTGCTGGGCTCTGTCTTTAGTGGTCTGAAATTTCAGCCCTGTTAGATTTGCAAGAATTAAAGTACAAGTACAGTTTATCCCAGAGAAGGGAAGTATTTCCAAGTTCATCAAACCCTAAAACAGGTGGTTAACACTTCCCCAGATTCCTTATTCCTGTCAACGAATGTACTCATTCCTTCCAACTGCAAAGCTCTGTCCTCTTATTGTTTATGTGGCCTCTCTTCCAACAGGAAAGATAAGACAGTATCAAGAACTGTGAAGGGTCTGAGATTTTACCCTTCTTGCAAGCTTGCAAATTAGCTGCCACAGTGTTATGGATGGTAGCAGAAGACACAGACTCCTGCATCAGAGGCAAAGGACTTTGTTACTCGTGGCACAAAAAACAGCATAAGCAGTTTGTGTCTTTTCCCCTTTCCCCCTAGTCCCATGGGGACAATGCAGATGGGCCCAGGTGAATGATTGCTCATGCAGTGGGTTGCATTACAAGAGAGAAACCCTGAGCTTAGGGAACCTGAATATTTTATAATGGGCAATAAGCATGCTACCCTTAGTGCCAGAGGAAGGCATTTTCTCTGTATTCTGAGGCCTTTCACTACACAAACATCCCCGAAAAGATAGTCCAAAACTAAGGGTGACCAGTGCCTTGATTGTTAGATGTGCGGAAACGCTAGAGGTCCATGGAAAATTGTCTTCAAACACAGTTAAAAACCCTTTGTTAGAGAGAAGCAAAGCCCAAGAGGGTTCTATATAAAACTATTATTACTTTCCTGTTCGCTAGAATTAGCCAACTCATTGGCTAAGAAAAGTGCATGATGGAGGCATGAAAGAACTCCTTCATATCAATGCAAATACTAGGAATATAGTCCCCAGATATTTTAGGTTCTTTCAGTCTCATATGATCCTGCCCTCTCCAAACTCATCTATTCTTAAATTTTCTAAAACGTTTATAGTCAGCCTGAATTATTCTTTAGATTGGTGAGTCTATAAGTCAATTACTTGCTGCATGAAGTAGAACTTGGCTTTACTTATTTTAATCTTCTGTTTTTCAAACAGAGCGCTGGGCTCAAGTCTCAGTCTTGCCACTAACTTGTGATGTGACCCTAAGTAAACCACTTAACATCTCTGGGCCTCAGCTTTGTAGTGACAGGGGAACTGGCCTAGATGATCTCTAAGGGGTCTTCCAGATTCATATTCCATGAGACTTGTGTTTTTGGATTTTAGATTTACCACATTTGCTTTAGTTATCCCCTTTTATGGTTTTGATGTTAGCATCATCATCAACAGATATCAAGAGCCTCTCATATGTAAAGTCCTCTATGGTAGCTTAAAACACAAAGATGCATGAGACATATTTCTGCCCCTAGAGAATAGCTGGGTATTCTGGGTACTGATCCTGTATAACAAACCACTCTAAAACTTAGTGATTTACACCAACAATTATTTATTTTATTCATGCCTCTGCAATATAGGTAGGGCTAGGCAGGGACAGCTTGTCTCTGTTCCGTGTGGCAGCAGCTGAGGGGCTCAACTGGGGCTGGAGGACTCATTTCTAAGGTGACTCAATCATATGACTGGCAAGTGGATGCTGGCCGTCCCCTGGGAGTTGAGTTGGTGCTCTCAGTTCCTCTCTACAAGGGTGTCTCCATGGGACAGCTTAAGCTTCCTTAAAGCATGGTGGCTGGATTCCAAGAGTGAGCATCCAAAGAGAACCAGGCAGAAGCTGTATGATCTTCTATAACACAGCCTTGGAGGTCACATAATGTCATTTCTGCTATAATCACAAGCCTTCCCAGATTCAAGTGAGAAACAAGAGTCAAGAGGGAGGGAGCATAAATCCAGTCTCTTAACTGGAGGAGTATTAAAGTTCCATTGCAAGTATTGTAAGAGCAGGTGGGGTGGGAGATACGGTTGTCCACCATTTTGGGAAAATATAATCTGCCTCCTATGGGTCCTCTGTTCTCAAGGCCATCCTTTTTCTGTACTGAAAATGTCTCAGGATCTGTCCTTGTGATAGATTAATTACTTTTGTGTGTCGCCTTTCTAGCCATGGTCTTGTAACTCCCACCCAGGTGATTGGGTGGGACTGTGTGATAGGGTAATCCAAGGGGACTGGTCAGTTCTGCCTTAAAAGGGAGCCAATTCCAGAGCAGAGGAGAGGAGCCCACCACCATCAAGAAAGGAGAGACCAGCAGGAGAGACCTGGCAGCACAAGACAGCACAGTGGGCTTTCCAGTCCATGGAGAGAGAAAGATGAGTGCCTCTGGGCAGAGACTGAGCGCCAGGGAGAGGTGTGCCTGGGAGCATGGATCGGGAGAGGTTATCCTGACAGAAGAACTGTATCCTGAGTGTTCTTGAGCCTGAATAGTAACTGTTACTTCCCTAATAAACTCCATAATTGTGAGTATGGTCTGTGTGTTCTGTGCTGCCATTGCAATGAATTATCAAACCCAGTAGAGAGTGCTGTGGGAGAGACGGTTTGTGTCAGAGTTGGTAAAGATGGCGGAGAAAGGAGGCATGTGTGACCTTGGCCTCATAGGAATCAGCCTTGGCCCGTTGATTTGATTCTCCTTCCCCTTTGTGGGGTTGGAGGAGGTCAGACACCTCCCCCATGCCATTTTTACAGTCCTCATGCTGCAGCCCCTCTCCAGTCATTGGGCTGAAGGAAGAAAGGCTGTGCTTCCCGGGACTGGGGTCCTCCCACTACCAACCCCCCTTTTAAAGATCAAAACTGCATCCTCAGCCTTCTGGGGTGGTGAATAAGTACATACTCAGAAGTTCTCTTTCTAGAGTCATTTTCATAGGGATCCAGGAAACTAAAACATTCATCCAGGGACTTCTGTGTGTCAGGATTTCTGTGCCAAGAGGCAGGTTCAGCTAAAGAAGTCAGAGGGACCTGGACTTGAAATCCAGTTCCATCACTCGTGAGTGGGTGACCTTGAGAAAATAACTTGACCTCTCCGGATCCCAGTTTCTCCAACTGTAAAACGTATATGATTTTAATAACATAATAACCACCTTCTATGTGCCAGGCACTGTTCTGAGCACTTTATTTATTCGTTTAATAATACATATCATTCATGGTTGTTGGGTGCATTAGCTCTTAGATGATTACCTTATTCCTGGTTTATTGTATGTTAGAAGAACATTTGTCTGGGAGAAGAAAACAGGAAAAGAAAGTAAATCAGTTTAAATGCACTGTAAGTGCTATTTTTAGATACCATATCTATGAAGTGGAATTATTTTGTAATACATGTGTTTACTCACCCAAGATTTATGGAGCTTGCTATGGGTCCAGCAAAATGTTAGCCATGGGAATACAGACAAGAGAAGGGCCGTCAAAGAAACTGTTATTCTCCTTGCCTTGTTATTAATTTCCTTGAAGTGGATTCTGACTCACAACAACCCCATTGAGTAGAGTAGAAGCGCTCCACAGGGTTTTCAAGGCTGTGAACTTTTGGAAGAAGATTGCTTCCGAGGTGCCTCTGAGTGGGTTTGAACTGCCAACCTTTCGGGTAGCAGGCTAGCACTTAACCATTTGTGCCACCCACCTGGCCCTTGTCTAGGAGATATCAAAATGGATATTGTGTTTCCTAATAACTGATTCCAGCAGCTGAAGCTGATGTGGCACATTAATGATGTGAAATGACCATGAACTTTAAGTGGCCCAGAGGAGGCCAGACCCTTACTGGACCTAACCGAAGACTCTTTCCTGACCAATGAGCAATGGGGCTTGTTTTAACCAACAGTGTACAGACCTACAGATTCATTCTGTCCTCTGCAGAGTTTTCAATACTTAATTGGTGTAAGATCTCCTTTACTACACTTAAAACCCCTGACTATGCCCCTCTGCGAGCTCCTCAGTGAATTTACTTGCCGGTGGCTGTGCCCTTGCCTGACCATTTTTTTTCTAAGCTCTTTTTTCTTTGTTTCATTCTTTGACATGTAGGAAGTCAATGAAGAGCTATTTCTATCGGCTTTAAGTGCTACTTACCTATGGGTTTCCCCATGAGGCGAGTGAGGTGAGGGATGGCAGCAGCCACAGGGGTTCTGATTGCCTTCTCTATGCTTCAGGACCCTATAACCACCCTCAACTCACCCTCTACGCTGAGCAAGCGTAGAGCTAGAGGGCAGACAACCAGGGGGCAACCAGGTTGCTTCAAGCTCATGCAATGTTTTAATAGACTTTACTTTTCAGAGCAGTTCTAAGTTTACAGAAAAATTGTGCACAAAGCCGAGCTCCCACATACCTCCTCTCCCCCTGCACACTGTTTCCCCTATTAATTAGCAGCTTGCATTCCTGTGGTACATTTGTACACTTGATGAACCAGTATTGATACGTTATTATTAACTAAAGTCTATAGTTTACATTAGGGTTCACTCTTGTTGTTGTAAAGAGCTTATATAATTTGGAGGACCTATTTAAGGAAACCATCACCCGACCGTCAGTCTGTCATACTGTCTTGGGTTGTGTGTTACTGTGATGCTGGAAGCTATGCCACTAGTATTTCAAATACCGGTAGGGCCACCTATGGTGGACAGGTTTCAGCAGAGCTTCCAGACTAAGACAGACTAGGAGGAAAGGCCTGGAGAGCTACTTTCAAAAAGTAGCCAATGAAAACCCTGTGGATCACAACAGAACATTGTGTGACTCTTTGCTTCCAACGCATCATCAGGAGGGATCAGTCTCTGGAGGAGGATGTGACGTTTGGTGCAGTAGAAGGCGTACTAGGGCAAGGGAGGCCCTTGGTGAAACAGATTGGCACAACAGCAGCAATGATGGACTTGAACATGTTAACCACTGTGAGGATGACACAGGACCAGGCAGTGTTACATTCCGTTGTGCACGGGGTCGCCATGAGTCAGAGATGACTCGATGACAGCTACCTACTTAAGGAAAAGACTTAAAAAAATTAGTTAAAACAGCAAATATTTATTTAGAATGAGAAGACAGACCCCAATTACAAATTTAAAACAAGTGAGAAATTCACAGTCTCTTAACTGGAATGTGGGAACCCTGGTGGCACAGTGGTTAAGCACTTGGCTGCTAACGGAAAGGTTGGCGGTCTGAACCCACCAGCCACTCCGCTGTAGAAAGATCTGGCAATCTGCATGCGTAAAGATTTCAGCCTTGGAAGCTCTATGAGGCAGTTCTACTATGTCCTATAGGGTTGCTATGAGTTGGAATTCGACTCGATGGCAATGGATTTGGTTTTGGTGTTTTTGGTAATTGGAATGTACATGAGGGATTTCCTACTTGTATTATGAGCCTGGAAAGGAGCCCGTGCAAGTCCAGGCATCTGAAGCTTATACTTTATGAGCTTCACAGCAAACCTAACTCTGTTGGCCACAACCTTTCACACATACCCCAGGCAGCTCAACACTTCTGCTTTCTTTCAGCTTTCCCCAAGGAACATAATAGTTTGGTGAATTGGGGGTGAGGAGCTGCTTAGGTATGTAAAAGATTCACTGGTCAGAGACCTGGGCATTCCCCACCACCGCTCCCGGTGGATTAGCCCCTTTCTTGGAAATTAATTAAATTTTCTGGGCTTTGGGTTCTTTCTTTACAATGTAATCACAGGACTTGCAAGCTTGCTACTTATAATTCAGTAAGGAGGGATCAAGGATGTGAGTGGAGGGGCTTTGGGTTTCAATCATAGCTGTAAGTCTGAAAACTCATGCAAGAAGTCGTGTTGAGAATTAGTGGGCTCTACCCTAAGGAAATCATATCTACAACCCTCTCTTTAAAAAATAAAGTAGCCAACAGGTAATTTAAGATATGGAAGTTTCCGCTATGTGCCTACAGACAAGTAATAAGTGGTTTTAAATTATAGTAAACAGCATTTCATTATGGTGGATCGAGAAGTCTCTTTGACAGCTCTTCTCTGGATGCTTCCAGAGACTTGAGTACTTGAGGGTCGGTTCTGTGAATCTGTTGTCTGTATTCCCACGGCCTATCATTCCCATGACCTACCAGGCTCCCTCAGTCTTGAATGAATTAACACACGCATTGCAAAAGAATTCCATTTTATAGAAGTGGCATCTAAAAATTGTGTTTACAGTGCATTTAAACTGCTCTTACTCTCTGTTCTCTTTCCTCCCTTTGAAATGAAAAACAATTTTTTTTTTTCCCATTCTAGGGTCTGGGGTCTGGTCCTTGGGACTAGCAAATGCTTGCCCACTGGGAATGAAGCCCCTCAAGTAAAGAAAAGCAAGTGAATCGAGGCTTTGCATTTTCTAGGTTGGAAAAGCAGGCTGGCTCCAGGCTGAGGTTAGATTTCCAGGCCTGAAGAGGACTGGAGTGTGGGTGGAATGGACAGGTCCTGAGGACTGCTGAGTCTGATTCCTGATGGGGCAGGTCTTGGGGCGACTAGAAGTGTTCTAGAATGGGCTGGGCCTAGGAGCCTTCCGGCAGGCCCTGGACTGGCTCAGAATGGCAACCTCTCTGGAGAGCTTTACAGGTCTGCCTGCTGCGTAAGTTCCACCACCACCCATCTATCAGTTTGTCGTACTATGGTGACTTGAGTGTTGCTATGATGCTGGAAGCTATGCCACGATTATTTCAAATATTAGCAGGGTCACCCATGGTGGACGGGCTTCAGCAGAGCTTCCAGACTAAGACAACTAGGAAGAAAGGCCTGGTGATATACTTCCTAAAATTAGCCAGTGAAAGCCCTATGGTCACAACTGAACACTATTCGATATACTGCTGGAAGATGAGCCCCCTAGGTTGGAAGACACTCAAAATACACAGTGGTCACGACAACAGAATCAAGCATTCCAACAATTGTGAAGGTGGTGCAGGACCGGGCAATGTTTTGTTCTGATGTACATGGGGTCACCATGAGTCAGAGCCAACCTGAAAGCAACTAACTACAACAACAGTCCTCTATAATGGTATCTGGTGGCTGTAATGAGCAAGGTCATCCAGGAAATCAGATGCTGAAAAATTCCCTACCCACATCTGATGATCTGATGACTAGAGAGCAGGGAAGTGAGATTGGGAAAGGGACAGATATCGGACTTCTAACCAAGTCTGGTGCATGAGAAGGATTTCATTTGAGTTGGACAATAAGGGCAGGTGACATCATTCACCCTCCTGATGCTGTGGCGCTATTTACTGTTGTCACAAATGAAGTGTGGGGACTGAGTGGACAGGTGAGCAGTTCCTTCTTAAAAAAGGAAGGCTAGTTGGAATCTGCTTTGTAGTTTGGCAAACAAACCATTTGCCGTGGAGTTGACTCCAACTCATGGCGACCCCATGTGTGTTAGAGTAGAGTTGTGCTCCACAGGGTTTTCAGTGGCCTATTGTTTGGAAGCAGATCACTAGGTCTTTCTTCTGAGGCACCTCTGGGTAGACTTGAATCTCCAACCTTTTGGTTAGCAGCTGAGTGTGTTAAGCGTCTGTACCACGCAGGGACTCCTTGGCAAACCAGGGCACATCATTTCCAGCCTGGGAAAGAAATCTCAAAGGGAATGGGGGAAACAGAGTGATGGAGAGTCAGGTCACCAGGCTGGAGCATCAAACACATCTGGTGGGTGTAATGGACAATAGGATGGAGGTTAGGGTGGAGGGGGATGATGAAGCCCATGGGCAGACATCAGAATTGGATCCAGGACCCAGGCAGGCTCAGGGGAAGGTTTTGATAAATGCCTGTTAGAATATGGTGACCTTAGAAGACAAGTTTGGGAGCTGGGTACCATCCTCATGAAGCACCAGGTTATTATTCTGGGTCTGTTAGTACAGTTTATGCTGTAAGATGTCTGGCGTGATTTTATGCCGTGGGTGCTGGGGCTGCTTTATTCTGGGGCTTGCAGTGAGTGTCTTTGGAGGTTTCTGGGGCCTTGAGGGTTATCATTGAAGACCCCATGGGAAAATGTCTGCCTAAAGGCACTAGAGGATCTACTTCAGGCTAGTTCAGCCATCTTTTCAGACCCATCTCCAAAGGTACTCCAGGATCAGTGCTCTTGAGTATCAGGCCAGAGTTGTTAGGGGCATTAAAAAAAAAAAAAATTATTGTGGTAAAATGTATATAACCAAAATTTGCCATTTTAACCATTTTTAAGTGTACAATGTGGTAATGTTAATTACATTCACCCTTGTGTGCAACCATCACCACTATCCGTTTGCAAAAGTCTTTCATCACCCCAAACAGAAAGTCAGTACCCCGTAAGCAATAACTCTCCATTCCCCTCCTGCCCCAGCCCCTGGTAACCACTAATAAACTTTGTCGCTATGCATTTGCCTATTCTAGATAGTTCATGTAAGTGGGATCGTACCATATTTGTCCTTTTGTGGTTGACTTATTTTACTCTGCATGATGTTTTCGATGTTTGTCATGCTATAGCATGTAACAGAACTTCCTTTCTCTTTATGGCTGAGTAATAGTCCATTGTCTGGATATACCACAATTTGTTTATCATTTAAAACCAAACTTGTTGCCATCCAGTCCATTCTGACTCATGGTGACCCCGTGTGTTACATAATAGAACTGCTCCATAGGGTCTTCTTGGCCGTAATCTTTATGGAAGCAGATCACCAGGCCTTTCTTCTGTGGTGCTACAGGGTGGATTCAAACTGCTAACATTTAGGTTAGTAGTGCAAACCATCTGCATCACCCAGGGACCTCTGTTTATCATTTAGAGGCAAATTTAAAACACATGCACTCATATCAGGCAGACTCCAGGGGCATCCTCAAAGTCTCACCAAACTCGTACCAAGTGGTTGTGTGGTGACTTAGGGAACATGCCAGGATGACCCAGAAATCTGCATCCTATTTTTGAACAATAATTTCTGTACTCCTTAAGGACACTGCTTGATGCTGGGAATGCTGTAACCGGCAGGCATTGTCTTCTCTTTGTTCTGAGAACTGAAGGTGTCTTGCCTTTTGCCTACTGTGGGATGTGGAGAAAGCAGGCTGGCTCTGTCACAAGCACTTTGCAGCTGTGATTCACGTAACATTTCCTTTAAAGAAACGGCCTTTCTTTAAGACCCTGCTGTGAAATGAGATAAGACGATAACGTGTTTTTAAACTACTTAAAGAGAGTCAGAGACGTAAGTGAGGTCACTGGTGTTGAATGTTACACAAAGCTGTTGACAGACTGCATTAAAATTTTTGGCATTTCAGTAAATTACCAGGGAAGAAGATTCAATCAAGTCACCTTCTGACATGAAAATCCCCACAGTCCTCTGCATAACAGCCAGGCCTCAGAAAGGAGAGCCAGGGGCTGGGGGGGCCTCTTGACTTTTCTTAGGTGATCGTTGTGCATAGGAAATAGATTTAAAGGGAAGGGAGCTCTGCCTTCATTTCACTCTCTTCTCTTTCCTCCTGGACTCACGCACTGAGTAGGAAGCAGCCTGGTGTCTCTTTCCATGTTATGTTACAGCATTTTTCATGACACTGAACTCGAGGTAACAGATTTTCCAGTCTTCAGCGTGTTGATCTTGAGTAACATTTGATGAAAGAGAGTCCCAGTACAGCAAAACATATGGAATAAATTCTTTCGGACTTTGTTATGTTGGATTCGAACCACTTGTAGGAAAAAACAAACAACAGCCAGTCGTCACTGAGTCGATTCTGACTCGTGGTGACCTCGCGTGTGTCAGAGCAGAACTGCACTCCTGAAAAACGGTGGGAGTAGAAGTATCGTCAGTACCTGTCTAACTTCAAGAGGGGGGAGGATAATGCAAATCAAGATCAGCCCAAGGCTAATCCCTATGAGGTGGAGGTCAGACATACCTCCACTCTCCAACCTTTTACCAATTCTCATACCAGCTGTCCCTCCCGTGGCACTCTCTACTTCTCTTCTGGGTTTGATAATCCCTTACAAATGGCCACACAGAACTCACAGACCACACTTATAGTTCAGTGGTTTATTAAGGAATAAGGTACAACTCAGGATCAAGACCAACAGGCTGCAACTCAGGATCAGGATCAGGAAGCATGTAGGCAAAGCCTCCCTCTTCAGTACACAGCAGCTCTCTCAGCTTCTCTTGACCATGCAGGCCTCCTCTCAGCCCTGAGGACAGGCTCCTCTTGGCCCTGCTGTATGTCACCACTGAGTCTGCTGCAGGGTCTATTGTGGGGCTGTTGTGCTGGCTCTGCCACTGGGCCTGAAGAGACCTCACGCTGTCTTCAGTGTTATAGCCCTTCACCCGTGTTACAGCTCTTTTAAGATGCTCCTTGCCTCCTGTCTCTCTCTCTCTCTCTCTCTCTGCTTCTTCTCTCTTCTTTCTTCCTTCTGTTTTTTTCTGCTGCTTTTCTTCCTGCCTTCTTGTCTGAAAAACTTCTTTGAGGTTGGCTGTATATATATATACATATCTCTTTGTCAATTTTAAGGCATGGCCCTCCCACCAGGGCCACAAACTGACAAAATACCCTCTCGGTAGGCCACACTTTATTTGCATAGTAGGCTACAGATACTTCATTTGCATAGTCTATTGACCAATCCCTGCAAGGGGCATACCAATCACAGGGCAGGCTGCAGCCCCGGGCCAGACAAAAAAGTATCAAAACCAAGTTGTTTACAGCTTACCCAGGAAATGTCAGTCAACCTGGACAAAAGTAACAAACCCTCTGGGGTAGAAAACTAGGGCAAAGGTAACTCCTCAGGGCTTAGGGGAAAAAAAAACCTCTCAAGCTGTTTTTCTAAAGAACCGAGGCAAAAGCCACATAAAGGAACTCACTTCACCACAACTCCATAGGGTTTTCAATGGGCAATTTTTCAGAAGAAGATTGCCAGGGATTTCTTCTGAGGCACCACTGGGTGGACTGGAACGTCCAACCTTTTGGTTAACAGCTGAGCATGTTAACTGTTTGCACCATCCAGGGACTCCTTGAACCTCTTAAAAAAGCCAAATATTCTTGTATGATACAGGGGCATTTTTCCTTTCCACTCTTCTTTTTTTGAAATTAATGTTCCTCTTTTCAGTTCTCTCTTTTTAATTAAATTTTTGTTTTTATCAAAGTAGTATCTGAATCTAGTTTGAAAATCCAAATAAATTACCAAAGGCCTTAAAAAACATCCCTTTCCTTAAGCTTTTTTTTTCTGATTAGAAAAGCAGTACATGTTAATTGAAGAAAAATTGAACAAATAATACCTGATACTTACAAGTACTATGCCTTTCTGGGACCAAGGCTTACAGGTTGCCCCACTTCTTGCATGCATGGCCTTAATCCAAAGCTTTTTCCCTTTTGTTAAACTGATTTCTACTCCTTCATCCTCTCTGTCTTTTTAAAAATTGGTTCAAATCTTCTCTCCATTGTTGCCCTCTTTCTCAAATTCCTTGTCCATGTGGGTTCAGTCTTTTAAAAATTCCCTTTACTGTCATTCTAAATGCAAAGACATGTGTGTAGTTAGGTAATCTACAATCATTAACTGAAGTCTCAGAACGAGATTTTTCAAGTGAAAAATGGAAGCATATCTGACAATAGATTTTTGTGCCACTTCTGGAGGGAGAAAGGATCTGAGATAAGTAGGCTGGATGCAGAGATAATAGAATTTCTGAGACACGAATGGTTTATGAGACTAGAACATTTGAAATTGGAACTGTATCAGAAAATCTAAGACATAATTATTATAATAAAGAAGACTGCAAGATCCTATTATATGGACTTTCTTTTGCTGGTTAAAGGATGGTCACCCCACCCCCCGACCCCAGGCCCCAGGTGCAGGTCGGCTCTAAAGGACAGTACTATAAAGCTACAGAAACTACAGTGCAGCCATGTGACACTAGAGAAGGATAACAGATTAATGGGACACAACAGAGTCCAGAAATGAAACCAAATAGTTATAGGAATTTAATTTATAATGCAGTTGGCATTTCGTATCAACGGGGATTCAGTACATTATAATGGGACAAATGATCAGCTACCTGCGGAGAAAAAAGGTAAATCCCTTCTTCACTGCTTACACCAAAGTAATTTCCAGATAGAATAAAAATTTCAGTGTTTTTTTTTTTTTAAAAAAACCTTTTAAACATTTTTATAACCGTAAAGTGGGGAAATCCTTTTTAAGTATGGAAGCCATCAGGGCACCTGGATCTGATCATAGAAATAAAAAGGAAAAAAATTGCATGGTCAAAAAAGTTCCACCTAAAATAAAGCTAAAAAAAACAAAAAACCAGGGAAATGATATTTACAGTACAACATGACAGAGCAAGGGCTAATTTCCCTAAGGAAAAATAGTCCTTAGAAATGACTAAGAAAAAAAAAAAAAAAATCCTAATAGAACAATGATCAAAGGACATGACGGAATTTACGAAAGAAAAAGTGTAAATGGTCAAAAAGGGAAAGATGCTCAACCTCAAGAGTAATTTAAGGAAAAGCAAAATAAATCAACAACAAGATATGTCTCCTATTAGATTGGTCAAATACTGACAATAATCTGATGTAGCGACAATAGAGCAATTTGCAATATTCATTAGAATTAAAAATGTGTGTATCTTTCTTCTCAGAATTTCAATAGCTAGTCATTTATCTTACAAAGATAATAGCACAGCTCTGCAAAGGCATATGTTCAAAAATGTTTCTGCAGCATCATTTATAATAGTATAAAACTAGATATAATCCAATGTCCATTAGCAGGAGGTTGGAGAGCTAAACTATGATACACTCTTGTAATAGAAAAGTCTATAGCCATGAAAAGAAATGAGACAGACCTACATGTACTGACATGGAAAGACAACTGAGACAGTTTATTAGAGGGAGAACTACCATCCATTTGTCAGTTTGTCGTACTGTGGCATCTTGCATGTTACATGATGCCAGAAGCTATGCCACCAGTATTGCAAATACCAGCAGGGTCACCCACAGTGGACAGCAGAGCTTCCAGACTAAGAAAGACTAAGGAGAAAGGCCTGGTGATCTACTTCTGAAAATTAGTCAATGAAAACTTTACGGATCCCAGCAGAATATTGTCTGATGCAGTGCTGGAAGATGAGTTTCCTCAGCTGGAAGGCCCTTAAAATACACAGTGGCCGCAACACGAGTTGAGCATACCAATGATTGTGAAGATGGCACAGGACTGGACAACGTTTTGTTCTCTTGTACCTGGGGTCCCCATGAGTTGGAGCCTACTGAATGATAACTAACAGCAATAACAACATTAAAGAGAGAAAGTTCATTGTAGGAAGATCTGTAATATGATCCTATTTTTAAATGACAAATACCTCATACATCTGCAACACAAACATTTGGAATTTAATTTTAAGAGGAGTTTATTTAATATCCTCACTTTGGCTTAGGAGATACTTCTTCATGGGTTAGGCACCAAGGACTAATTGGGATTTCATGGGCCTGGAGTGTCACTTCACCTCTTAGACTACCTATGGCTTGCTTGTTTGTGATGGTGACAATCTGTGCAAGATTTGCCTAGTTTTTATCTCTTCTGTTTGTTTGCGTTAAAGTGTCAATTACTTAAGTATTGAGAATCATATATATGCTTATTTGACAACTGAAGTAATTATATATAATTAACCTAAATGGTTTAGACCTAGGAGAATTTACCCAAAGAGGGAAGCCTTTCATAGTAATTTATGTTAGCATATGCGTGGGAGGGTGTGAATACCTGTGGAGAAACTCTCCTGTTCCTTTTGGGTTTAGCTGATTACTGGGGAGTCAGCAATAGCAGGAAGTGGCCACCACAGGCTTTCTGAGGGGAGTTCCAGAAGCATTTACATTACCACCCCTTCTATTTCTAAAGATGGCTGGAGAGGGAGACAGTCGGGGGACACAGAGTTCCTGGGGTAGTAACATACCTCCTCTAGCCCTCCGGGGAGGGGAGGAGGCATTTGACACATTACCCCTCAGAAAAGGGGGTGAGAAAATTGCTGCTGAGATTGGGGGAGAGGAGGCACCCTAGTCAAGTGAGACGGCAGAAACCCATAAAAGGGCACGGCACCTACTACTGGGCTGAGGGGGAAGATGTGCAGAGAGGTGAGGAGAATCAGTGCTGCCATCCCCTGAGCCCCAGTTGTGAACGCTCTCTGGTAGCCCTTGTTGTCTAAACAAGAACCTAGGTGGGCAGAAATCTTTAGCTGTGGGACAAGCAGTCCAATAGGCAGCAATGGCTTTACACGACCAGCTCTGGCCCCAGACGTAGCAGTGATGGCAGAAAGGAGACCACACCCTCAAAATATACACATGCACACACATGCAGATGGACGTTCATGCATACACATGTACATTCATCAATATACATGCATATGCACACACATGCATACTGCATGTGCACGCACACACATAGACACACCTGCACATATACAAATGTGCACAGACACACACACAGACACATGCATACGCCATGAGCAAAGTGTAGAGGAAGTGAGGAGCCGGCCATGCACACCCTTCTCCACCTCAAGCATTTTGAAACAGCTTCTCCTGGAGGTAGCATGCACTGTGGGACTGATACTTTGAAATGACCGATAACAATTATACTTCCCAAATTGTATCGAGTGTTAACTAGAGAGAGATTAAGTTTAAACTGGAGGTAACGTAAACATTGTTGACCTGTGGAGTTGAACTGATTGGGCTAAATTTAATTTTCCTCATGCTTGTCGTAATGCTTAGAGGGCTTGTCAAGGAACAGAAAAGCCAGCCTCACGCTTGTCCCTCACTGAACTGAGACTATTCAACCAAACCTGTCCCTCAGAGAAAAAAATACCTGAAAGAATATTCAGCAAATTGTTAACAGTAGTTATCTATGGAGGTATGTGTGTGGAGAATTTTAGGAGTCTAAATTTTTTACTTTCTACATTGTAGACTATTGTAAAGTTGTATTTTTATAATTAATGCCCTATTTTTGTAATTATAAAATGACAACAACAGAGTATAATATAAAAGCTAGCAGCCAATTAGCTTACAACCAATGCATTTGCTGTGACCTGTGTCGGCTGTACTTGCTGATGGAGCTGTTACTCAGAAGGAGGACTGGGGAAGGCGGGGGGGTAGATTGATGCAAACCCATTACCACCACTAGAAAATTGATTGAAGCTCCCCTTGGCTGATGATGATGAGTGAGTAGCATTGTCTTCACATGTAACACATGAGTAGGGCGAGCATTTAATGTATCCTCCAAACCAGGACCTTTTGAAAGTGAAAGGAATCGCTAGTAATAATTCCGCTGGGACAGCAGCCATAAACCAGGGCTGTCAGAGACATATAGTCATCCTAAGCATAGGATGGAGCCCTCGTGGGGCAGTGTTTAAGAGCCCGGCCGCTAACCAAAAGGTCAGCAGTTGGAATCCACCAGCTGCTCCCTGGAAACCGTATGGGGGCAGTTCTACCCTGTCCTGTAGGGTCGCTATGAGTCGCAATTGGTTTTTGTTAAACATAGGACGCTCACCCAACTTTGAGTATATGCCACTGGGCTGTATTCTGGGAGTAGGGAAGCCTGGCTGGGGGGTCACCTCAGGTCTGTACCCCTGCACTCCTGAGAGGGTCTGGGCACCCTAAGAAGGTCCGCATAGGACTGAGCAGAGGTACCCATTGATGTGGATGCTACATGGTGAGAAGAATTTTGGTGATTAGGAAGGTTCTAGACTAGCACTGTCTATCTTAGTTTCCTTGGGCTGCCATAACAAAATACCACCAAACGGGTGGCTTTCAAGCACAGAAATTTGTTTTCTCACAGTTCTGGAGGCTAATGTCCACATCAGGGTCCTGGCTGTGTCCATTCCTTCTGTGGGCCTCTCTCCACGTGTCTGGTGACTGCCGTCAGTCCCCGGTGTTCCTTTGCTGCGTGTAGATGCGTCTGCCTCCTTGTCACGTGGCATCACCCCAGTGTGTGTCTCTCTGTGTCTGTTCTCCCCTTTTTAAGACACTTCCCGGAAGGGATTAGTTTAGGACGCATCCCACTCTGGTATGATCTCATTAACGTAACAAAAGAAACACTTGCTTTCCAAACAGGATCCTATTCACAAGTATAGGGATTAGACCTTCAACATACATTTTTTGGGGACACAATTCAATCCATAACACTGTCCAGTAGAAACAGAATGTGAGTCACATATGTAATTTAAATTTTTTCAAGTAGACACACTTAAAAAGTAAAAAGAAACAGGTAAAATTAATCCTAATGATATACTTTATCTAACCCAATATATTCATGTGGTAGGCATGGCCCCCCAAAATGTCCACGTCCTAATCTTGAGAACCTATGAATATATTACCTTACATGGCCAAAGGGACTTTGCAGACATGATTAAATTAAAGACCTTGAGATGGAGAGATTATCTGGATTATCCTGGATTATCTGAGTTGCCCTAACGTAATCACAAGGGTCCTTATGAGAGCAAGGCAGGAGGGTCAAAGTCAGAGAAGGAGATGTGATAACAGAAGCAGAGGTTTGGAGCAATGTGGTTGCTGGCTTTGAGGATGGAGGAAGGAACCACGAGCCAAGGAATGCAGGCAGTCTTCAGAAGCTGGAAAAGGCACGGAAATGAATTCTCCTCTACAGCCTTAACACAGCCCTGAAGACACCTTGATTTTAGCTCAGTGAGACTCGTATTGGATCTCTGACATCCACAACTGTAAGATAATACATTTGTGCTGTTTTAAGCCACTAAGTTTGTAGTAATTTATTGCAGCAGTAAGAGTAAGCTAATATAAAACTAACACAGTCCAACATAGTCTCAATTCAATATTTAATCATATAAAAATTATTAACGAGATATTTTACATTTTTATTTCGTACTAAATCCCATGTGTGTTTCACAGTCAAAGCACATGTCAAATATCAATTCGGACTAGCCATGTTTCAAGTACTCAATTATCACACGTGGCTAGTGGCCACATTACTGGACAGCACAGTTCTAGACCCATGGCCCTGGGGTCCTGAAATCTGAGATCCTCAAGACTGATTTATCCCAGCCTGAATCACCCCTCCATAGCATCCCTCTGGGGTAGCTCTGGAGTTCCTGGGTGGTGCAACCCAGTTAATACACTCTACTGCTAACTGAAAGGTTGGAAGTTCGAATCCAGCCAGAGGTGCCTCAGTAAAAAGGCCTGGCAATCTAAAACCAGCCGTTGAAAACCCTGTGGAGCACAGTTCTACTCAGACCCATGGGGTCACCATGAGTTGGAATTCATTCAACCACAACTGGTACTGGTAGGGTAGCTCCATTTCACTAAAGTGTGGCAGTCTGTGTATGTGTGCCTATGTGTATGTCCATATGCCCATGTATGCACTTGTGTGTGGTTACTTCCATAAGCATTTATGCTTTGCCTGAGGGCTGGGGGGCAGGGGCCAGCAGCCTTGGCAGATCTCCCAGATACCCTGGGGTTGGGGAAGAGAAAGAGGACAGGTTCTGTAGGTGCTGGTTGTCCCCAAGCAGAAGCTAGTTTGCAAACTGATCTCCTGCTAAAATCCCTTGTCACTGTCCCCGGTTCCGTCAGCCTCGGCCAGCAGCTATTTCTGGGTCTCTACAGAGGCCGGATGACTTGTGGAGGGTTGACATTCCTTTCTGATCTCCTTCCCCTTGCCACTGCCTTGGAGCTGCCCCAGGATGGCACACCACTGTGATGACAGTTTGTGAATGGTACTGAAGGAGGAATGGCAACTCAATTACATTTCACTGAGGCAGAGCAGGAAACAGCTCTTCTGTGTCTGTACTGGATCAGATTTCCCCTGAGGAGCTGCATTCTCCTCCAGCTCTTCTCCAGGTTATGGGGAAGCATCACTGGGCAATGGAAATGCCTACAGACAGGGCTTGCCTTAAGGAAGCTGGAGTCAAGGGAGCACATATCATCCAAAGGTGGACGTGAGAGTTCAGTTCCCTCTTTCTGTCCTTTTCTGAAGCATGATCCACAGTTATCAGGTACACATGGAATGGGCCAGCTGCAGGACTAACCAGTTGTTGTCAGCTCTGACTCACGATGACCCCATGTGTGTCAGAGAACTGTGCTCCATGGGGTTTTCAATGGCTGATTTTTTGGAAGTAGATTGCCCGGTCTTTCTTTTGAGGCACCCCTGAGTGGACTTGAACCTCCAACTTTTTGCTTATGGATGAGGAAGCTGAGGACCAGAGGAGTTAGGTGATCTTCCCACGGATAAACAATTCAATCTGCACAACCAGGGATAACCTGGTCTCTCAACTGCAAATCTGAGGCTTGCTTGAAATACGAATTGATTTAGGAGCAGAACCAAGGTCAGACACGCTCGACGCTTAACCTTTCTCTCACAAGCGCTTCGTCTCTGCCGTCCCACCTGCTATGCTATGGAGAGCAGCATCTTAGAGACAAAGAAACACTGACTGCCTTTGGGGCTGAGGTGCAATGCAAATGCGATATGAGCAATACAAACTGGTAAACCAGTTGCTATCAAGCTGACTTTGACTCATGGCAACCCCACGTGTGTTAGAGTAGAACTGTGCTCCATCGGGTTTCAAGGCTGTTGTTTTGGAAGTGGATTGCTAGGCCTTTCTTCCAAGGCACCCCTGGGAGAACTTGAACCTCCAAGCTTTTGGTGAGTGGCTGAGTGTTGAGCATTTGCACCACCCAGGGACTGCAGCTGCAGGACTAGGCAGCTGATATCTGTTTAATTTGTTGGTATATCCTCCTGTCAGGACTAAAACCAGGGGAGAGGAGCGAAAACTATATTCCGAACTCCTCATATAATGGCTATTTATAATATTAGACACGCAAAAACGTCACAATGGGCATACTGCGGTCGCTAAAGGTTGTGCCGCTGTCACAAAACAAGCAGAAAAACTTGCCGCTGCCTGTTTCCAGGCCACCTCATAGGAGGCAGCCCCTTCCTTTCTCCTCCCTGAAAAAGTACGGGTGATTCGCCTCTGATTAGCTTTCCTGGAGAAATGACCCTCGGCAGGGTCCATCTGCTTCTCCTGGGTCCCTGCTTCTGATGGTAATTCATTTATCTCCGGCACATGATGTTTTGTATTTCTGATTAGACTAAGGTGACAAATAGGCTGGCAGCTGAATTTATTGATGCAATTTGCTCCTGTAATCTATGCTGTTGGTGGTTTTGAAGTGTGTTCAAAGGCATTAGCCCCGTAATCATGGATTTTTACAGCATCCTTTGATGTGCAGATGGCCAGTGGGCTCCTGAGTGGGGGGACCTCTGGGGGTGGGGTGGGGGAGGGAGTGGAACTATCATGACTGCCGAAAGAATGATAATTTAGTATTTATGGTCTGGCTTTTTCCTGGGCAGAAATTAGGAAAGCTTCAAAACCCCTGCAAGTCCACAAAAAATCCTTCGTGTGTGTGTATGCGTGTGTCTGTGTGTAGTAAATATATATGTAACAAAACATCTGCTGTTTCAACATTCTTCACATGTACAATCACATTAATTGTATTCAGGAGACCCTAGGTGGTACAAGTGGTTAAGCGCTTGACTACTAGCTGAAAGGCTGGCAGTTTGAACCCACTCGAAGGTGCCTTGGGGACAGGTCTGGTGATCTGCTTCCGAAAGGTCACAGCCTTAAAAACCCTATGGAGCAGTTCTACTCTGCACACATGGCGTTTCCATGAGTCGGAATTGACTTGGTGGCCACCAACAACAACAGCAAGTGTACTCATCATGCTCTGCAACCTTCACCGTTACCCACTTCCTCTTTTTTCTATCTCTTAGCAGAAGGCTCCTCCCTCCTACCCACCCTCGGTAACCACTAATAACCTTAGGTCCATATACATTTGCCTGTTCTAGATATTTCATGCAGCTCTGGCGGCACAGTAGTTAAGAACTTGACCGCTAACCAAAAGATGGGCAGTTTGAATACACCAGCCGCTCCCTGGAAGCCCTATAGGGCAGTTCTACTCTGTTCTCTAGGGTCGTTATGAGTTGGAATCAACTTGACGGCCATTGGTTTAGTTTTGGTTTAGATATCTGGTATAAATGGGATCATACAATATTTGTGCCTTTGTGGAAAGTCTAGTCCTTTTTTTTTTAAAAAAATAATTTGTTTTATTTTGTTGTTGAGAATATACACAGCAGAACATACACCAATTCAACCATTTCCACATGTACAATTCAGTGACACTGATTACATTCTCTGAGTTGTGCAATCATTTTCACTCTCCTTTTCTGAGTTGTTCCTCCCCTGTTAACATATATTCGCTGCCCCTAAGTTCCCTGTCTCATCTTTTGAGTTGCCAATTTGACACCCTACAGATAGATCTTAAAAGAGCAGAATGCCCAAGGCAGACGTTCTTTAGAAAGCCTAATCTTATTATCACTGTTTCTTACTCTTAGCCCATCAGCTGTGCATAGCTCAGGCGCCCCTAACTTTCCGGCTGTGTGTGCGTGTGTGCGTGTGTGTTGGAGCATAACTGAAGAGGTCACAGTGTTCTCAAGAGGATAAAAGTGTGAGAGCGTGGAGGACTCTCACCCTACATTTTTTTCTCATCCTTCCATCTCAAGGAGCACTTACAAGCACTGTGATGGTAAAAGCCGCAGAGAAAAGCCCTAACCCTTTCTAACATTAATGGATGACAGTAAGGCAAGGTGTGAGCTTGCATTGGACATCTTATTCTGATGAATAATGGATGAGCCTCCTGGCAGGACTGCAGGGTTGGGGGATCGTTACAGAGAAGAGCCCAACAGATTTTCTTCCCATCTCCCTGGGCCCAGGGTCACCATATCGCTACATGCTTGGGGTAGATTGGGGCTACATGAAACTCTGCTCACAGTCCACCCCTTTCCTAGGTATACCCCAAGCACTTACTTGTGACCACACTCCTTAGCTTGGCATTCAAAGCTCTCCAGGATCTGGCTACAACTCTCTTATATAAGCTCGTTTGCTTTTACTCCCCATTAAGCACCCTGTGCTCCAAGCCAATTAAATGACTCCTTCTTCCCCACACAGGAGTCCCTGGGTGGTGCAAACATTAACAAGCTTGGCTGCTAACCAAAAGGTTGGAGGTTCGAGTCCACCCAGAAGCAGCTTGGAAGAAAATCCTAGCGATCTACTTCTGAAAAATCAGCCATTGGAAACCCTATGGAGCACAGCTCTACTCTGATACACATGGAATCACACAGAGTCAGAACTGACTCAATGGCATCTGATTTTTCTCACACAAGCCCCCATACTTCTTCATTTTATGCCTTTGCTCATGCTGGTCCTACTGTGTTTCAGAATACCCCTTCTTTTCTACCTCTGAATGCCGAATAGTGTGTATTCTTTCGGGCTTAATGCATACCTCCCGCCTCCATACAGCCATGTCCCATCCCTTCCTGCTCAATCTCACCATTTCCTCCTCTGAACTCCTGTCACATTTGACCCTCTCTCATGGCAAATCTCTCATTCACCGTGATTCGTTATTTATGTTCATGTCTCATTTCTCCTGCTCGATTCTAAATTCCTTGAGGGTAAGGGCCGTTGTGAAATCTATCTGTCCTTCAAGTGACAACCTATGCATAGCAAGAATCTGGTCACTATTTGTCAAATAAATGAATTAACAAAATATTGATCAAAAGCCATGGAGAGTAATGTTCTTGGAGCAGCATTTGTCAAAATGTGTTCCAAGAACCATTGACTCGGGGTGGGGACAGATGGTTCCAAGTGTAGATTTATGGAACCCACTAAGACCTACTGAATCAGAGCCTGTGGTAGCTGAGGGCTAAGAATTGGTGTTTTAAATAAGATCCCTGGAGAATTCTGAACTTTGAGGGCCTCCAGCGTTTATAAGATATGTTCAGCCCATTTGGGGTTCGGCCTTCTTACACTAAGAATCCAGAGAATGAGGATGGAAGGAAGGGACATTTTTTTCTATGGATACTACCAGAGGGTGTTTTTGCATGAGCTACAGACTGGAAGAGGCAAGTTGATGTGAGTGTTGGTATAATTTGGAGGGAGACCATCACCTAATGCAAAAAATCCTCATCATTCAGGAAGAAAATGCTTCTTGGGCCAACCAACCCACCAACCAAGCAGCTGCTGTCAGGTCAACTCCGATTCATGGCAAACTCATGTGTGTCAGAGTAGAACGGTGCTCCACAGGGTTTTCAGTGGCTGATTTTTGGGAAGTAGATTGCCAAGCCTTTCTTCTGAGGTGCTTCTGTGTGGACTCGAACTAACAACATTTTGATTAGCAGCAGAGCATGTTAACCATTTGCGCCACCCAGGGACTCTGCATCCTGGGGTAGACAGGGTTAATTTGTGTGTGCCTACCACCTGGAAGTGTTGCCAGGGTGAGTTCCAGGTTAGGAGGAGAACTGAGTTAGAAAATTCAAGTCACTGGTTTACTAAACAGAACTGGAAGTGTACTTACTAGTAAAAAATGTATTTTAAGTATGTAAAGCAAATAAGCAAATTCAGCCAGGCTGTAGACCCCAGGGGAGAAGAAAGAGGCTCAGTTAGGATGCAAAAGAAAACCCACAGCATTCAAGTGAGTATTTTCAATGCTCATACAATTTTGATAAAAATGGGAAATGTATTTTCTGCACACTTTAGTTGCTATGGTCAATAGGTAACTAAGGAAATGCTCTATTTTTCCCTATTAATTTTTCCAGGTGATTTTAATCAAGAATGAAAGCCATCAAGAACAAAAAAAGTAGCATCCTTAGCCCCATAGGGAGAAAAGCAAGAAAATAAAACAAAAAAAAAAAAATTTCACATTTTACATTAAAAGGGTATTCCTAAAGAAAAGTAGTGTGGTGGTTGGCAAAGCCAGAAGAGGCGAGTACTTTAAAAACAGTGTAACTGGACTGCTGATAATATTTAGAAAGACAGAATTATCGGAGTGGAGCTGCAGAGAAAATGGCTCAAGGTTCTATTTTCAGCTTTTCAACAGGTCAGAGTCAGCTGATCAGGGCTGTTGGCAGGGTGGCAGGTGTGCTGCCGGCTGATCTGGTTGCACAAGGTTCTTGCACTGAAGCGGAATCTAGAGGAGCCTCTCAGGGTTCGAGCTGCAGGCAGAGTGGGCTGCTAAATACTTTTGATGTCCATTAGGGGGAAATTTACCTGGTTGGGTTCATTTAGAAGGAAGTCATTGAGTTTCCATTTGGCCAAGGACTGGGTGTCTACCAGCTCTGCAAAGAGCTGCCATTTAACTCTGAGCACTCAGAAGGCCACTGCAGTCTGATGTCCGCCAAGTGGTCCCAGCAGTTCTTCTGAGTCTTCTTTCTATATGGTAAGACAGGAAGACCTGCTGGAACTGCGTTAAAAGTTTCACTTGAACTAGATTATCTAAATCTATAATGTTTATGTGTGTAATCTTGGGTATGTAGTATTTATTTTCTGCACCCCCCCCCCCCATGTCCTGAGCCCATCTGCTCTATCCAGGTTAATTGCACATCTCTGCTATTATTCTGGAAATTGGGCCACCCTGGCAGCCTCAGACAGAGCAGCTCAGCCCTGAATTTTTGCTTGAATGTTTTGCTCAGGAGCACAGAGACAAACATCTTCAGAGGCATCTTTCTGAGACTTTCCAGTTTACTTGCTTATAGGACTGACAAATTCAGGTTTTTCCTGCTGCCTTGAATACCGTGCCACTCTTGTCTTGAAAAAGCAAGCAGCACAGCATGCCCTGTGCATGGCTAACAAGACCGTCAGATCCTCTTTGGGGCCCCCTCCCTCACTCCCCAGTGGAGACAGGTGCCTGAGAGAGCCCCATTTAATGTCACCCATCTAGCACTGAATTCAGCAACCAGAGCTCACCAACCAACCCACATGGGGTCATCATCATAAAGTCAGTTCCCTCAGGATGGAGAATAGGACTAAAGTGGGTAGGTGGGGGGATGCAGTCAAGTCCTCTGCTGTTGCCTAGCTGCTGTGACAATGCTAGCCCCACTGAGTTGCAACTGAAGCAAGCACTTAGATCAGGCTCCTTTGGGGAAGATTAACATCAGTTCTTGTTTCTGAAGAACTTGCATGTATGAGCAGGGTCACTTTGACTAATGAATGTTAAAGGCGAAATCAGAACCCTGAATGCTCTCCTGTGAAAAGCTCTTCAGGAAAAGAGAAAAATACATAACACCCCGTGATGACTGTACGAGTTGCTCAGTTTCATCAAAGTCCTTGGGGCTTGTGAGTTTATGTCAATCTTCATCAATGTCTTTTGATTACTTTGGAAAGTAGAGGGTGCTAGGAATGCTGTAATACTCATACCTCCTTTCAGGTACCAGCACTAAGCAAAAGTCTTGTCTTCGCTCTTCCAATCTTACTTATGCTTCCCTGGCTCTTGCTCTCAAACTTGTCCAGTCCACTCTTCATTATCTACTTACAGTAGACCACAAAAGCTTAAAATCTGGAAAATAATCTGCCAAAGTAACACCACAAAGGTCATTTTCTGGTTGGAGGGATCAGGCTATCATGCTCCTAAGCCAGTGGGCCACTATAGCGTCACTAATGGTGGGACCACTAAGTGTTACGTGTCTCCTACCCAAGAAATGGAACATGCAACAGATTATGGGAATGGCGGAGGACTGGGTAGCCTTTTGTTCCATTGCACATGCAGTCATCATGAGTCAAGGCTGACTTGGTGGCACCTGACAACAACAACCACCCCAAAAATGTTTAATTTGAATTTAGCTAAACCTTTGGATGCAATTTCCAGTTTACAGGCAATATGGAGATGGGAGAAGAAGCTTAATAGTAGACAGCTTAAAGAAGCAACAAGGCAAATAAATGGGACTTCAGTTAGACTACTGGCCTGCTCTCTTCAAGGACTCAGAGATGTACAATAAGAGTGTTCTAGATTAAAAGAGACATGGGAACATAACAACCAGATACAATGCATGCTCCTGGATTGGATCCTGATTTGGCTAAATTAGCATTAACAGACATTTTGGGGACATTGGGGGAATTTGAAAGGTATTACATTAGAAGAAAATTTATTGACATGGAAAGATTGCGGAAAAGGCAGGTATAAAAGAATAGATAGAGTATGATCTCATTTTGATAAAAAAATGCATATATGTGTGTGTATATATACACACACATGCATATGTATTTGTTTTTCTTATCCTACATTGACTAGCTAAACAGTAGAGATGCCATTATATATACATATAGTATCTATATATTTTATATATATATATATAGACAGATTCTATCTGACGATGGAAGCAGATGAATCTGCAAGCCCAGAAACTCCAAGGATTGCTAGCTACTAGAAGCCACAATAGACAAAGAAGGACCTCCTCTTAGATCCCTGTCCTGAATTTAGACTTCCAGCCTCCTGAACTGTGAGAATATAAATTTCTGTTCTTTAAAACCATTCACTGGTGAGATTTCTGTCACTGCAGCCCTAGGTAACTAAGATACCCACCCAAACGTTAAATGATATTTTATGCTGAAACAATAGCCAGAAAGTTCTATGCTACCACCAATGACTCCTTTCTCCTAGATAGGTTGGTGATACTGGATGACAACTTCTGAATATTCAAATGAATGTCAACACAGTTGTGATGTAAGTAAACAATGGGAGGGGTAGAAATGGCACAGGGCCTAAAGGGCAGAGTGGCATCTCTAATGTTTAGATAGTCAGTGTAGGATAAGAGAAACAAAATCAAAAATGAAATGAAGAAGAACCAGAAGGGGAAGATGGCTAGTGGTACAGTAACTTCAGCCATGATTTGCCTGGTCACACCTGCCCTGTGGGAAGAAGGCTGAGGTACATTCTGTTCTTTGGTGAAAACATTTAGAACCCTGCCCTATGTCAGATCATCTAGCTTTCTGGCTGAGTCTCAGGATCTAGAGGGACCAAGTCAGCAAACCTGCTTCCAAATATGCAGATCATCACCATTACCATCATTGCTTAGGGCAAGCCTCATGTTTCTTACACAATAGCCCTGTTTGTGGAGAGCTGTTTGCCGGGGTGCTTGACAGGCCACTTTATACCTTCAAGATGTGCATAAAAAGTAGGATTATCACTTCCAGCAAAATGGCACTCTAGGCAGAAGCACCACACCGTCCCTCCACATCAAAGATCCAAAAAACTAAGCCAAACAGAGAAAACAGCAATCCTGAAACCCTAAAACATCAAATGAAGAGATAAAGAACTCAGCCAAGCACCAAATGGAGTGAGAAAACTGAAAGAGAATGGAGAGTGAGGAGAGATTCATGCAGAAGTCCCCTATCAGCTAATGCAGCACAGATCTGCCATCTTGGACTCCTATCTGTGACCAGCAAATGGGGGTATGAGAAAGCAGTTTCACGGAGCTTTCAGCAGGAGACAAAACAACTGGTAATTTGTGATATATGCTTTCCCATCCCCACCCTTCTTCACCCACAATCAGCCTCTTCTGCTTCCTGCGGCCACAGTCTCTTGGCCGGGAAGCATCGGCTGCTTGGATTCCACCCGCCCACACTGGCCGGCTCCCTGAGTGCTGTTTGTTGGCTGCTGGTGTTGCTTTTTTCCACTTCTTTTGATTTCCTCCTTACCTCTCACCACCTCCCCCTCCTTTTGCTCAAATACCTGGCTCCGTGTGCCATCTTTGCTTCTTCCTAAGGGGCTGCAGAGCTCCGTTCGAGTGTGGAACTTCTACCCGGTCTGGGCTGCCACACTGGTGGGATCCCAGGGCTTTTGTTAGTGTGTTTTGAATTGTTTGTTTGTTTTCTTTTCCTTTTCTCGAGTTGAGAGCCCATTCTGGCTGGGCAGTGCTACACGGCTTTGGACCTACCCCCTCAGCTTGCACAGACACACAGAGGGATCCCTGAGGACATTTCTTTTTTCATGTTTTTTTTCTCTTCTGTTTTTTGTGGGGCTTTTCTTTTGTTTTCTTTTCCTTCTTTTTCCCTTTTTGTCTTTCTTCATTACTCAGTTTCTCATCTCTCTATAGATTCCTTCTCGTTCTGTTCCCTGAATACCTGGCACTGAATACCTCTATGCCTTCTAGCCAGGCTGTACTGCAAAACTTGGGAACAACTTCCGCAGACCTCGTAGCCACACCAGTGGGATCTCTGGGAATTTGCTGTTCTTGTTTCTTTCTAATTTTTATTTATTCATTCTTTTCTTTTCTTTTTTTTCTTCCTCTTCCCCTTTCTGTTTTTCTCCATTTCATAGTCTGTCATCTCTCCACTCCAATGGCAAGCTCCCCTAGCACTCTTTTTTGTTTGTTTGTATGTTTTTGGCTCCTGTTCCTCTCTCATCTGTCCCATATCCATTTTAGTGCCACACATCACAACCTCCCCCCCGATCCTGCTTACCTGCACCATGCGCTTAACATCACACCACCAAGCAGCACAGGCATGGCCTACTGGAACCTGCCCTGCACTGATTACTGACCCGCCCTGGCAGCTGTAGTAAGTGCCACAAACAACCCATCCCAGCAACTCCTCTTCAGCTAAACCTGCCCTGCCGTACCATATCTGAGTGACTGACCTTGCCAATTGGAGAAGGAGGCAAAAAGTATTGTGCCCACAGACAAGCAAACAACAAAGAACACACAGCCCGCCTGCTCAGATATAGCCAGATTTTAAAAAAAGAACCCAAAAAACAAATCTACAATCAATAAATGAGAAAAATAACTACTGAATGCCCCGAAGACAGCAGAGAATATCAAAACATTTACTAAAACAGGATAGGTTCCAGTAGGCATCCAAATAAAACCCCAGATGACTTTCCAGTGGAAGAAAAGGCACTAGAAATACCTGATAGGGAATTCAAATCTCTAATACTCAGAATTATCCAAGAGTTGAAGCAAAAAGCAGACAAAAATGAGGAGAAAATGGACAAATTCATGGAAAAGGCAGACAAATTCATGGAAAATACAAACAAAGAATGGAAAAATTCAGGAAATAATACATGAATAAAATGCCAAAATAAATTCACAACTAGAAATTATACAAAAACAACAATTAGAAATCCAAAAGATAAACAACAAAATTTCAGAAATGGACAGTGTCATAGAAGGGCTGAGGAGCAGATTTGAAACGGTGGAAGACAAGATCAGTAGAATTGAAGACAAACACTTGGATACAACTCTGTTTCAGGAAAACTCAGAAAAAAGAGCAAAGATAAATGAAGAGACCCTGAGAGTTATGTGGGATACAATCAAAAGCAAAAATTTTCATGTGATCAGAATTCCAGAACAGGGGGAGAAAACAGAAAACACAGAGAGGATCATTGCAGAACTGCCGACAGAAAACTTCCCCAATATCATGAAAGATGAAAAGTTGGCCATCCAAGAAGCTCAGTGAACCCTATATATGATAGACCCCAAAAGAAAATCACCAAGGCATATCATAATCACACTCGCCAAAACCAAAGACAAACAAAGAATCCTGAGAGCAGCT
>NW_004444018.1:4465404-4466583 GCF_000243295.1 Trichechus manatus latirostris
AGACTCAACATTGTGAAAATGACAATTCTTCCCAAAGCAATTTACAAATACAACACAATCCCAATCCAGATGCCAACAATATTCTTCACAGAGTTGGAAAAACTAATCATTAACTTTATACGGAAAGGGAAGAAGCCCCAAATAAGTAAAGTACTACTGAAGAAGAAGAATAAAGTAGGAGGACTCACGCTACCTGACCTCAGAACCTACTATACAGCTACGGTTGTCAAAACAGCCTGGTACTGGTACAATGACAGACACATTGACCAATGGAACAGAATTGAGACCCAGATGTAAATTCATCAACCTACGGTCACCTGATCTTCGACAAGGACCCAAAGTCCATCAAATGAGGAAAAGACAATCTTTTTAACAAATAGTGCTGACAAAACTGGCTATCCATCTGCAAAAAAAGAAACAGGACCCATACCTCATGCCATATACAAAAACTAATTCAAAATGGATCAAAGACCTAAATATAAAGCCAAAAACTATAAAATTCATAGAAGAAACAATAGGATCAATGCTACAGGCCCTAATACATGGCATTAACAGGATAGAAACCATAACCATCAACACACAACCCCCAGAAGATAAGCTAGATTACTGGGATCTTCTAAAAATCAAATACCTATGCTCTTTAAAAAACTTCACCAAAAGAGTAAAAAGAGAACCTACAGACTGGGAAAAAATATTTGGACAGTACAAGTCAGACAAAGGTCTAATCTCCATAATCTACAAGAAAATCCAACACCTTTACAACAAAAAGACAAATAATCCTATCAAAAAATGGGCAAAGGAAATGAACAGTCACTTCACCAAAGAAGACATTCAAGCGTCCAACAGACACATGAAGAAATGCTCACGATCACTAGCCATTAGAGAAATGCAAATTAAAACCACAGTGAGATACCTTCTCACCCTGGCATTACTGGCCCGAATCAGAAACACTGGAAATAACAAATGTTGGAGAGGCTGCCGGGAGATTGAAACTCTTATGCACTGCTGGTGGGAATGCAAAATGATACAACCATTTTGGAAAATGATATGGTGCTTCCTTAGAAAGCTAGAAATAGAAATACCATACTGTCCAGCAATCCCACTCCTAGGAATATATCCTAGAGAAATAAGAGTTGTCACACGAATAGACATATGCACACCCATGTTCATGGCAGCATT
>NW_004444018.1:4467805-4501737 GCF_000243295.1 Trichechus manatus latirostris
AAAAAAAAAGGTCAAGAAGGGAGAGGGTTGACATGTCGTGGGGTTGTTAACCAATGTCATAAAACAATATGTGTACTACTGTTTAATGAGAAACTATTTGTTCTGTAAACCTTCACCTGAAGTACAATAAAAATAAAAAGTAGGATTATCAAGGAAGAAAATTAATGTTTACCTCTTAGGATGTTCGGCATTATGTGCTGGAACATTCTCTGACAATTCAATTTTGACACTCGGTGTTGTCCATCTCAGCACAGTGGTATTAGTTAACACTGTTTAAGCTTTTTTAAACCACTGGCTCAGTTGATAGGGCCACCATAACAAAATATTAAAAAGTGGGTGGCTTTGAAGAAGAGAAATTTATTGTCTCACAATTCTGAAGGCTGGAAGTCTAAATCAAGGTACTGACTGTGTCATTTCCTTCTGAGGGCTCTGAGAGAGGAACTGTTTCAAGCCTCTCTCCTAGTTTCTGGTGACTGCCAGCTATCGTTGGCCTTCCTCTGTTGCTTGTAGATGTATCTTCACATGGTATCTTGCCCCTGTGTGACTCTGTCCCTTTGTCTCTTCTCTCTTTTTATAAAACTGCAGTCATAAAAAATCTTGACCTGTGCCCTACTCCAGTATGACCTTGTTAACTTCACTGATAACTATCTTGAAAGAAAGACCCCATTTCTTCTAACACAGGTATGGGATTTAGGACTTCAACATATCTTTTTGGGGGACATGATTCAATCCATAACAACCACCATGCTAAGATAGTAAGATGTCAAATATATTAGTTTGAACCATATGACTTTTGTAGGTCAGCTATGGTTGAATGGCAGCAAATTCATATGGCTCATCCAAATCAGTGGCCTTTGCCATAGAGGAGCTTAGATATAATTTGAGAGACAGAAGAGTAATTTCTCAATAAACAAAAAATGATTAAGAAATAGAATTAAGAAGACTTTATTTTGAAGTCAATACAGTAAGCAATAGTAATACCTTAAAGCTTTTCTTGATTGAATCCATGAGGGTGAATCCTTTCTACCAGATGAACCATATGGCCCAGGTGATAAGCCACGGGGGACGTCAACCCAATTACTACATGCAACTCAGTTTTATCCCAAAATATTATCTGCGTTGAACACCCACCTTTTTTCCAAGAGTTACCTCTGGCAGTATCTTTGGAGGTTTTCCAGAAACAACTCCATCACAAGACCAAGATTTCTGCCCACAGCAGATATTTAGAAGAACATAGTGAAGTTCTGAAGGTAATCCCCAAGAATTAATATTTGAGCTTCTGCGGCATCTCTGGCATAAACATGCCACTTCCCAAAGTGACTACTTTGGAGGACATAGGGCTCACTTAGATGTGTAAGTTCTGGTTGTGTTTCTTTGAAAATCAGACACATTACCCAATAGTCACACCTGTGAGACAGGGCACAGGGTCTCCAGAGTCCCTGGAGAGGCATTTTGTGCTGCCTGCGTTTTATTCAATCTCACATCTGAGTTGAGTGGCTGTGTTCTGGCAGATTCTTTTTCAGGTTGTATAGAGACTTATTCTCAATCACTTTTAGTTATTATTTTTGAAAAAAAAAATTGAAGGCTTTACTATTACAAAAGTCCCGATGCTTCTCAGATAGTTTCTGTCCTCACTACTACTGAATTTCTAATACAGGGTCAAGCTGAGCTGCTGGATCACGCAGCATGAGACTAGACTGTTTTTTTCTGTCCTTGCTACAGATTTCTATTCTCCAGGGTAAAGGAAAATCATGAACCTCCTGGCACAGTTAAATAAAATATCAAAAATAGCCCAGACTATCCTGAGAGTCAAAGGACAATAGTTTGGGTCTCTGTTCTGAACTAACCTGCAAGTAATTAACCTCTTGCTATACCATTTTCTTTTTTCAGAAAATGAGGGCATTAAAGTAGACAATTACCAAGATGGCTCTAAAACAAAGTTGTTGTTGTTGCTGTTATGTGCCGTTGAGTCAGTTCCCACTCATAGTGACCCTATAGGACAGAATAGAACTGCCCCACAGAGTTTTCAAGGAGCGACTGGTGGATTTGAACTGCTGACCTTTTTGGTTAGCAGCCGAGCTCTTAATGACTACGCCACCAGGGCTCCTCTAAAACAATGCGTGCCTATATAAAACCTTTATGGAGTTAGGGTTATTGTTTAAATTATTTTATCCTTAAGCATTCACTTTTCAAAAGAGTAAAAAACAGAAGAAAGCTAAAAAATGCATAGCTTGGTAGGAAAATCCAGGTTTTAAAGTGTTTGTAATGGTTGAATTATCTGGAAATAATTTAGATTTGACTATTAAAATTTTTTTCTTCTTTTTTTTTTTTTACTGTGGTAAAATATATTTTCCATTTTAAGTGTACAATTCAATGATATAAGTACACTCACAATGTAGTGCTACCATCACCACCATCTATTGCCAAACCTTTTCACCACCCCAAACAGAAATTCTATACATATATATTTTAAGATTTTTTTTTATCGTTGTAAGAAAATATTGTAATAAGAGGCTTCTAGCAATTCTGGAAGGTTGTTTCAGCACCTAAAGTTTCTAGATTCCTTTCTACATTTGAAAATTAAGGTTCATGCAGAGTTAGTCGTTTGTGTTGGAATGAGTTGATGGTCACCTTGAGGTTCCTTTTTTTCTGTGAAGATTGATGAGGTGCCCATTTTATTGTCTTGAATAAGAGCTGAACAATCAAGCAGAAGAATGGCATTTGCAGAATTTCTGGCACTAGCTTAGGTTTCGGGAATATTTGTTTGTCGCCTTGGGTGTCGGACATCATAAGCATCCTGGCCAGGGCTAGAATGGAGGATTTACTCTAGATATGTTTGGGGTTGAGCGCCCTCGCTGGTGACATCCTGCCCCCTTGTGGCCAGCTGTGGACTTCAGCATTGTGTATAGTCCCGGCCCACGCGGCAGGCATTTCCAAGGCTTTGGGATTCAAAGCATAATTTGACGATCTGTTCATTATTTAGAGACTCTTCTCTTGATCGTAGGAGTCCCCGGGTGGTGTAAACGGTTAACGAGGTCGCCTGCTAACTGAAAGGTTGGAGGTTCAAATCTACCCAAAGGCGACTCAGAAAAAGCCTGACTATCTACTTCTGGAAAATTAGTCACTGAAAACTCTGTGGAGTATAGTTCTACTCTAACACACATGAGTTCACCATGAGTTGAGGTCGACTTGATGGCAACTGCTTTACTGGTTTCTATTGATCATAGCACGTTTGCGTTGCACTCCAGCCCCAAAGACAGTCAGTATTCCTTTGACAGTATTATCTGAAAGCCTGATGCACATGCAAAGTGAGCTATAATCACATCATAACAGATTTTTGCCCCAGTAGATTGCAAAGTACAGATGTGACCATCAGCTGAAAATTTTGTTACTTTGGAGACATAATAAATTTAATCCCATTTATGGGAAAAGTTGACCAGTTCTTAAAAGCACTTGTGCTAAATTAAACAAAGACCCTAATTAGAATTTACCCATCACAATTCAACCTGTAGCCTGTCTGAGAGGGACATGTCAGGCAATTGAGAATTATTTGCACTCTGTGATCATCCATTCATCACTTCCGGCAATGGAAAACAGGTTATCCAGAAAGTGAGGGCTTCTGCGTCTGTTTAAACCAAATGGAACCCAACAGAAGGAAACAATATATTCTCAGGGACTCAGGAGAGGTCCTCCTGTACAGTCTGACTTGATTATTGTTTCCATAGCAACTGACGCTGGGATCCTTCAGTGAGGTGATGTGCAGAACACGATGTGCTCAAAGGGGAATGCAGCTGGATATTCAAGAAAGTTTCTTCTCCAAAGCTACTGAAGTATTCTGAAAAAATTCAATCAAAATTCCATTTAAAATTGGCAGGAGGATCTCTTTTCTGGTCTCCTAGATGGCATCTAGATGGTATCTCTGGTCTCCTGAGATGAATTCCTTAAATGCTTTCTCCCCACTCTTACCAGTAATACCAGGAAGGAAGATGCTTGAGGAGAATTTTATTCAGCTTATAGGTTTTTAGAAAAATTTTTAGTGTTCTTGTTATCTAGTGACTCTGCTCAGGTGTATAACACAGATACCTTCCAGACATCAATAGCAAGGAACAGGACAGAGATCAAGACAGTTTCCCAAGCAAGTGGCTGAGAGCCTGAGAGGGCCTGGGATGACAAGGCAGAGATTGTGGGCTCTGGGGATAGCTCTCTGTTTTAGTTATCTAGTGCTGCTATAACAGAAATACCACAAGTGGATGGCTTTAACAAGCAGAAGTTTATTCTCTCACAGTTTAGGAGGCTAGCCAAGTTTGAATGCAGAGTGCCAGCTCCATAGAAAGGCTTTCTCTCTCTGTAGGCTCTGGGGGAAGGTCCTTGTCATCAATCTTCCCCTGGGTCTAGGAGTTTCTCAGCACAGGGGCCCTGGGTCCAATGGACGTGCTCTGCTCCTGGCACTTCTTTCTTGGTAATATGAGGTCCCTCTCCTCTCTGCTGGATTCTCTCTTTTATATCTCAAAAGAGATTGACTCAAGATACAACCTAATCTTGTAGATTGAGTCCTGCCTCATTAACATAACTGCCTCAAATTTTGCCTCATTAACATCATAGAGGTTAGGATTGACAACACATAGGATAATCACATCAGATCACAAAATGGTGGACAGCCACACAATACTGAAAATCATGGCTTAGCCAAGTTGATACACATTTTTGGGGGACACAATTCAATCCATAACACTTCCTCAAACCCCAGGTTGGCCCATCACAACTAGGTTGGGAAAGGTGCTCAGGAAGAAGTTTTTGTCTCTACCCCTTTTCATAATAGCTTTTATGAGGTGCTTTATTGTTAATCATATTTGTCATAGGAAAATGCTCATATTCCTAAGAAAAAAGTAAAAAACTCTACCCACATCCCATCACAAATACAATGAGTGCTAATAATCTGTGGTGTATAAGTGTTCAGTGTGTGTGTGCATAATATTTTTTAAATGAGATCATTATTGTGACTTATTTTGAGGTAAGCTTCCCCCCTTCTTAATACACACTTTTTTATGTGGTTAAATATTCTTCTACATCCATTTAAAATGGCTGAAAAACATTCCATTATATAGCTGCACCATAATTCAACCTAGCCTCTATTGTTGGTCATTTTGAGTATCTGTGATAGGAATCGCAAATATTTTCCCCATATTGTCATTTGTATTTTTACTTTTCTGTGGTGCTTTTAGTGATGTGGAAGTTTTCCCCCTTATGGTTAAGTTTATCAATCTCTTGATTACGGCATCTAGGTTTTCTGTAATCGAAAACCCATCCCCATTCCAAAGTCATAAAATAGTGTTCTCATTTTTTGGTAGAATTTTTGTGGTTTCATTTTTCACATTTAAATCTTTATCGATTTAGAATTTGTCTTGGTATATGGTATGAGGTATCAGTCTGATTTTAATTTTTTCAGAGGTTACCTGATTGTCCCAACTTCCCTTGCTGAATACTGGTCATCTCTATTTTCTCCGTTCATGTGAGTTGCCACTTTTATCACATATAAAGTGCCTGTATTGAGATGTATGTGGAATTTCTCTTCTGTTCTATTGATCCATATGTCTATTACTGTAAGCCTCAATTATTTGATCTATAAGATGGAGATTATAACGTCTACCTTAAAGAATTAGCCTAAGACTTAAATGAATGTGGAATGTTTGGCCCATAGAAGAGTTCAATAAAATTTCAGTGTTGACCTACTAGACAATAGATAAGTGGTAACTTTGGTGAAGGGTAAGACAGTACACAGTACTGGGGAAGCCAGCACAACGTGACCAAGGCAAGGTCATAGAAGCTTCATAGACACATCCAAACTCCCTGAGGGACCGAATTATTGAGCCGAGGGCTGGGGACCATGGTCTCGGGGGACATCTAGCTGAATTGGCATAACATAGTTTATAAAGAAAATGTTCTATATCCTACATTGATGAGTAGTGTCTGGGGTCTTAAAAGCTTTTGAGTGGCCATCTAAGATACTCCACTGGTCCCATCCAGTCTGGAGAAAGGGAGAATGAAGAAAACCAAAGACACAAGGCAAAGATAAATCCAAAGGACTAATGGACCACAACTACCACAGCCTCCACCAGAATGAGCCCAGCACAACTAGATGATGCCTGGCTACCACCACTGACTGCTCTGACAGGGATCACGATACAGGGTACCTGACAGAGCTGGAGAAAAATGTAGAAAGAATTCTAATTCACAGAAGAAGACCAGGCTTACTGATTTGACAGAGACTGGAGAGTATGGACCCCGGGTACACTTTTAACTCAGTATTGAAGTCACTCCTAAGGTTCATTCTTCAGCCAAAGATTAGACAGGCCCATAAAACAAAAGGAGACTAAATGGGAACACCAGCCCAGGGGCAAGGACGAGAAAGCAGGAGGGGACAGGAAAACTGGTAATGAAGAACCCAAGATTGAGAAGAGGAGAGTGTTGACAGGTTGAGGGGTTGGCATGTTGTTTAATGTGAAACTACTTTGCTCTGTAAACCTACATCTATAGAACAATTAAAAATAAAAAAAAATGCAGTGTTGAGGATCTAAGGGAGGAAAACTACCTACTTCATTCTTGTTATTATGTTGCTCTAAGCACTGCATGTTCCCAGAGGGTTCTCGCATGATAGTTCAAAGATTAGGCTGTCCATTATACTCTGCACTGTTTACACGGAAAAGGTGATATTATCAATGATCTTGATGATAGGCTTGAGGCTATTTTAGTGAGTCTGTCACTAACCCAGTTTGAAAGGGAATCTCTGGGGCTGCTCCTCACCTGAGACAGGTTTCCCAAGGCAAATGATCAGATAAGAGCAAGTACGAATCCTGGTTTAGCCACTCATCTCTGGAACGCTGTTTCCTTATCTTTAAAAGACGGATAATTATACCTCCTTCTCATTACAAATAATGAAATAAAAACCAAAACCAAATCAGTTGTCCTTGAGTCGATTCCAACTCATAGTGACCCCATAGGACAGAGTAGAACTGCCCCATAGAACTTGTAAGGAGCTGCTGGTGGATTTGAACTGTGGACCTTTTGGTTAGCAGCAAGCTTTTAATCACTGTGCCAAATAGTGCTATTAAAAAAAAAAAAAAAGGCTAGCATAGTTCTTCTTGTGTAGTGTACATTCGATAACTGGTAGCTATTTTTATATTCATCATGTTCTTCTTGCTAATCATTAAAGACGTTGGCTCTGGGTGGATGGGGACAAGCAAATGAAGGTTAACAAACATCAGAATTGGAATTAAAGAAATGATAGAATATTAAAATCAAGATGACCCTCCAAAAAAGTTAGATGTATTGGTAGATGGATAGAGGGATAAATGGTTAGGTAGATATGTGCTCAAGTAAGTAAAATAACGTTTTAATAGTAGAATGTAAGTAGTATGTTTCATTGTAAAGTTTTTCAAGTTTGCTGTATGTTCAAAAAAAAATTTATAGTAAAATATTGGGTAACATTCAAGTCTACCATCCCTCTCTTCCTCTAAGTCCTAACTTCACCATAACCTGCTGAAGCACTCAAAGGCAAAGGAAGATTGAGTTTCCTGTGTCTTGATATTTCATGTAGAGTGAAGAACTTGGAATTCATCTCCTGGCCTATTTTTCAAACTGTCTTTGTGAATGTGATTCACTCCCTTCCCCTAAGATTCATACTTCTTATTTCCTGCTGGTCCAGCTGACAGCTCCAATTTACACACATCTGCCAACAATATGGCTAATGTTCCAGAATCCACCTAACCCATTTCTCTCCTGCCTGCTGGCTCCCAACAGCTTCACAACCAGGAAACTGCAGAGAGGAAGAATTGGGGCCTGGGATTGAAAGCCCTATTTCCAGGACATTTGAAAAGCCAAAGTCCACTGCAGCTTACTCCTGTTGCTATGACACAGGTGACGCTGCAGAGCCGCCAGCCTGGAAACTGACAGACGCGATCAGTATGCACCGGTTGCCATGGTGAAGAGGGAACCGAGGATGCTTTCTCTATGCCCATTGGTGCCTGGCCTTTCCAGTTGGCCAGAGCTGCCAGAGTGCTAAGAGCTTTTCATCAAATCATTAACATTTCGTCTCCATTCAGTTGTGTGCAATGGGTCTGAGGGCCTTGCTTCATAAGAGATTGGTAAGTAGGAGGAGAACTACTGGATCTTCCAGCAACCCGGAAAATAAAGTATTTAAAGCAAACCCTGAATTTTAAAAAAATGACTTGTTCATGCTCTTTTTTCAAAGGAAAGTTTAACTCCATTTTGAAATGTTCAGCTTTGAGCGATCAACGTCCTCTAGTCCAGTACTTGTCAAAATGTGATCCCCCAAGCCATCTCTTGAACCATAATCTCTGGAGGTGGGGCCCAGGTATCTGCAGTTTTGACTACATCCTTAGGGTCATTTGTAGGCGAACTGAAATTTGAAAAATACTGCTGTGGTCTGGCTATAAGGAGCTGTGGTGGTGCAATGGTAAAGCGCTCAGCTGCTAACCAAATAGGCGGCAGTTAGAACCCACCCATTGGGTATATGGAAGACCTGGCGATATGCTTCTGTAAAGATTACAGCCTAGAAAACCCTATGGGACAGTTCTCCTCTGTCACCTGGACTTGCTGAGTCAAACTCGAACGACTCTATGGCATCCAACAGCAACATCAGTGTGATGCTTACTGATGGATCCTCATGCCTGCTCCATTGATTCTACTGCATTTCAAGCAGGATCTTGCCCTCAAAAGTCTTGTGAGTCAAACCAAGGTCTGAGGTCTCTTGCCATCTGCCTTTTGCCTTGTTGTTGGGCCTGTTGAAGGGTATTTGTGGGAAATAAGTGGTATGAGTATGAGCTACTCAAACCAGGTGATTATATACTTGCACTCAGCATGGTCCCTTATACCTGGTGGCTAGGTTAAGGTATTCTTTTCTATAACCCATCACTGACTTTGAGAAAAGAAAGATACACTGGTCTTGGTTTGCTTATTTTTTTACCCTGAGCATCTCTTATCTTCACAGAGCAAATACTGCACTTACATTAGTAGAGAGATGAGTGGATGTTTGCAAGATTTTCAGCCACTCCAAATAACTTTTGGAGCCCTGGTGACACAGTGGTTAAGTGTCTGGCTGCTAACCAAAAGGTTGGCAGTTCGAATCCACCAGCCAATCCTTGGAAACCCTATAGGGCATTTCTACTTTGCCCTCTAGGATCATTATGAACTTGAAACTCACCCAAACAGAACATAAAATTAAATCCACTTTATCCCTCAGAGAGGGTTGCTGAGCGTTTTTTTTTATTTTGCCTTTCATCTAAATTAACTTCCCAATTGACTTGGACAAACCAAAACCAAACCAGTCGACATCGAGTCAATTCTACCTCATGGTGATCCCATGTGTGTCAGAGTAGAACTGTGCCCCATAGGGTTTTCAAAGGCTGATTTTCCAAAAGTAAATCACCAGGCTTTTCTTATGAGGTGCCTCTGGATCGGTTTGACCCACCAACCTTTCAGTTAGTAGCCAAGGGCTTAACCATTTGAGCCAACTCTCAGAACTTTATCACACCAGTCTAGTTGTTGTCTTTCCAAGGGTTCCCAACTACCTTTTCATTTACATACTGAATTCATAAAACACATTATTTCGCCCACAAATGGAATATCTAATTAGGATGAGCTTCATCTGAAACTGTGTAGCAAATGGGAAAATGAAGGGATTAGAGAACACCATTAATAGCAACTGAAAATAACCTTTTAATCAATTCTGTTTCTTTCCTTCTAAGAAGTTACTCTCTCTTCCATTTAGGGAATATAAAATTTTTGCTGCCATTAGCAATAACCTCAACAGCATGCATGATAATAGTAATAATGACAATAAAAATGTCAACCAACATTTGAGTAGACATTTTCCATTACAAAACACTTTCATTTGCATTATTGTCTCCTCAGATCCTCTCACCTGCCTTATATGTGCAGTAGGGTAGATATTTTTTGTTTTATTTCAAACCCTCAGAGAAGAGGGGTTAGGCATGGGCACTCTGGAGTCAAATTATTTAGATGTGGGTCTCAGTCTACCATTTACCATCTAAGTAATCTTGGACAAGTTATTTAACATTTCTGAGCCTCAATAAATCTGCAAAGTGAGAATAAAAATAGTACCTGCCACAGAAAGATGTCATCGTGATTACATGTGATAACACCCCTATCTGTTACTGTCCAGGACTCTGACTCATGGCGACCCCATGTGTGTCAGAGTAGAACTGTGTTCCATAGGGTTTTCAATGCACTTCTGACAAGCGCGTTAACTATTTGCCCCACCCAGGAACTCTGGTAACACCCCTAAAATGCTATACTTCAAACCCACTGCTATCGAGTCGATTCTGACTCATAGCGACCCTATAAGGTTTCCAAGGCTATAAATCTCTTCTGAGGCAGACTGCCACATCTTTCTCCCTCTGAGCTGCAGGTGGTTTCGAACTGCCAAACTTCCTAGGTTAACAGTTAATCACTTTAACCACTGTGCCACCAAGGCTCCTTAAAATGCTATTAACTATTAGTGATTACGGATGAGGACACTGAGGACCAGAGGAGTTAGGCGGTCTTCCCAAGGATGAACAGTTTAATCTGCAGAACCAGGAATAACCTGGCCTTTCAACTCCAAATTTGAGGCTTGCTTGAAACAAAAATCCATTTAGTAGCAGAATCGAGATCAGACATGCCCAACACTTAACCTTTCTCTTGCAAGTACTTCATCTCTGCTGTCTCATCTTCTATGCTCTGGAGAGTAGCACTCTCAAGCTACAAACTGCTTTTTAGATTTTTTTTTTAAAATTAATTTCCCTGCACTATAATCCTAAGAGGTCAAGGGTTAATGTAATTTTTACTTTTATTGGAGACTTAGAAAAGCCAAGTGATTTTTATCAAAATGCAATACAGTGAAAACGCCATTATTTACTGTGTTGAGTAGCCAGCTAATCAGCATTTTATTCAACCGAGAGTTACCACATGCTGCTTTGACTTTCCTGTTATTCTTGTTTGAGACCTTGTCATCACTGATCTTCCAGTTTGTGGCCTGAAGCCAACAATCTTGGAAATCTCTGTGCAGAACAACATGTAAGTAAGGAGGTTTAAGCAAGATTATGAAGGGGAGAAAGGGCAATAAGGAGCAAACTGCCATGTGGGTAAACCAAACCTTTTTCACATTCCAACTTGGATTTCCTCAACTTAAAAAATTCTGAAACACAAGAATGTGTGGCAAATAGAAGTTTTTTCCAAAGACAAATATTGTGCAAAAACTGAAAACAATCTAAATGAATATCAACAGAAGAATGAATAAACAAATTGTGGTATGTTCATATAATGGAATACTATTCAATAATAAAAATAGAACAAATGATTGGATAAAACACAAATGCATTAAGCCGAGTGAGAAAAGTCAGACACAAAAAAGCAAATACAGTATGAGTCCATTTATAGGAACCATTTATCTGGCTAATCTATGGCGAAAGAAAATCAGAATCATGCTTGCTTGGGGGCGATATAAAGGGTGGGGCTGAGTGGGAGGAACTTTCTGAAATAATGGAAAATTTCAACATCTTGATTTGGGTGATAGTCGCATGGCTGTGCACATTTGTCAAAACTCATCAAACTACACATAAAATCTATGCATTTACTTATATAAATTATACCTCAATGGCGTTCTTCTAATGAATAACTTATTTAATTCTCACAAAAATATGGAGGAAGAGATATAATGTTTATTTGCATTTTACAGATGGGGAAAATGAGGCATAGAGAGGTTATATAAATTTCTAGGACAATGGAGTTTGTGGCTATTGGGGCCAGGATTTGAACCCTGGTAGTCCATACAATTATGGAATGACATAGACAGCCTGTAATTGAAAGGATTAAGATTAGACCAGGGAAGACTGCGCCAACTCTGCTCTTAGCCTCAATGTACTTACTACTACTAAATTGCAGATTTACGCCGCATATTATCGAGACCAGTCTTCTGAACTTTCTGTTTGCTAATCATTGTACAACAGTTACTGTGATAAGACAAGCAAAATCATGTGCCTGATGTTACAAAATGGAAGGTGACTCAGGTATTCGGCTTGAAAGAAGAGTCATTTGCTCCACTTTGATCAGGATGACTTATTGTACTATTTATCATATATGGAGAAAAATTAACAGTGACACCAAAATGCTAACGGTGGTTCACTATGGGGAATGAGATTGAAGTGAGAGGAAGATTTCCAATTGCTCGTTGACACACTTATCATTTACAAATTTTATGATAAGAATGCATTTTTGGTGAGGTTTAAAAGTTTTTTTAACATGTGATCCAATTAACTGTTCTCCTTACATGCAGTGTTAATTCATTTATTCATTCATTGAATAAACAAATATTTACTGAAGGTCTGCTAGATGCCAGGCACTAGGTACTGGGGATACAGAGGAACTATCAGTCTAGCGGTCAGACAGGCATGTAGGCAAACAATTGTGGAATGAGATAGGCAGCCTGTAGTTGAAGGGATTAAGATTAGACCAGGGAAGACTGCGCCAGCTGTGGTTTTAGCCATAGCAATCTGTTTGGTGGCTCCACCTGATGGAGGGTGGGTGGGAGGAGAGGAAGCACTTCTGAATGACTTAGTCGGGTTCCGTTGCTGTTGTTAGGTGCCGTTGAGTCAGCCGTTGAGTCAGTTCCGACTCATAGTGACCCTATAGAATAGAGTAGAACTGCCCCCTAGGGTTTCCAAGGAGTGGTTGGTGGATTTGAACTGCTGATCTTCTGGTTAGCAGCCAAGTTCTTTCTACAATCCTCTTATTTTAGAAATATTACTGGAGGCACACCCAGTACGTGAAGGTGTAGGCTTTGTGATTCTGTGTGTTAATATGACTTGTAAGACATCAGTTTTTTCCTCTTCTTGGTTTCTCATAAGGAGCCCTTGTGGCGCAGTGGTTAAGCACTCAGCTGCTAACTGAAAGGTCGATGATTCAAACCCACCAGCAGCTCTGCAGGAGAAATATGTGACAGTCTGCTTCTGTAAAGATAACAGCCTTGGAAACCATATGTGGCAGTTGTACTCTGTCCTATAGGGTTGCTGTGAGTTGGAATCAGCTCTATGGTAATGTGTTTGGTTTTAGGGTTTGTGTTGTTTTAAAAGCCATAAAAAGAGTGGGTAAGTGTACACTTTTCTTCCTGCTTGAGCTAAAACAATTTTTTTTTATTAAGTCACAGGCAGTAAAAAGTAGCTTTTTCTCAGGACCATATGGTTCATTAGTACCATATGGAGAACCTGTACCAGACATTTCTTCCTTAAGTCCTGTGCTCCTGTCTAAGATGTGACCAACTGCCTCCCCTCCCCAGTACATTCAGGGTAGTTTAAGCCTAGCAAGGCATACTGTGTCCCTGCTGGCCTTCAATACCTTCTTTATAAGCATGCCTGATTTTGGAATTGCTCTGTAATTGCAAGTCAGCCTTGACTGGGCAAATGCATGTCTTAAGCTCTTCACAGTGCCCTACCAGCCTAATTAAACTACAGAAATAAAAGAGCAATTAGGTGGAAGCATTTGCAAAATGAATGCGTGGTAGTAACCTGTGTAGTTACAAAGACCTTGTCACTCAGACCTAACTGCTTGGATATGCTGATTTTACCAACAGAAAAAAAATAAAGAAAATTCTCCATATCCCATGACTCCAATCTATTCTTGGCTGAGACCCTAAGGCCTCTGCAGGGTCAGATAATTTGTTTATAGTCATAGGCTTCTGGTTTTAAGAAGAGAAATGCCATTTCTGCCCACCTCTCCTTTCTGGAAACCAATGGAAAACAACAGGAGAATAAGAGGCAATAAAGCAAATATCTTTATTGAAATTAGAAAACATATCTGGAACCATAATACCATGTATAAAAAAAGGCTTTCAGAATATTGAAAACTGTACCAAAGTGTAGATGCAGAAAGCAGGGAAATTCGAAATTCATGGGTGGCCTAGACAGAGTATAGAAATTCTGCAAAGTAGATATCACACCCTTGGCTTGAAACACGATCAGGGTGTGTAGACTGACAACAACATACATTTAGTGGCCTCAGACAACTAAGGTATCACATGGGAAACACACGGACACTCCATCTTTGCAGATAATGGGGTGGAGGATAAATTGTGGGGGGCAAACAGCCCTCCAGTTTGTCAAATGAAGAGTAGTAAAGGCATCACCACGCATCAAGTGGTTTCCCCTGGAGGAGGGAAACTTCCAGCCAGCCCAGAGCCAGCCACGTCACACGGTGTTGATGATAAAATTTCTAGATGCAACAAGCCAAACGTGCTCACCAGCTCCCTTGCCTGGCCCTTACCTTTACTATCTTTTCATATAATATGGCTCAGGAATAATACCCCCTCCTCAATTCAAAGATGGACAATATTAAAAAAGGAACCAACACAAGACTTATGTGAACATGTTGCATTGATAGAAAAAATATCACACATACATGTAGAGGTAGATGAATAAAACTTATCAGAAAGACTATACTGCAAAGCAGGTGAAAATTAAGACAACACAGTTCTCCAAGAAGCAAAGGGCAACATATATTAATACCAAAAATATACATAGACTTCAATTCACCTGGTAAATCATCCTATAGAACTGCATTGTCCAGTGTGGTAGTCATCAGTACTTGAAATGTGGCTTGTGTAACTGAGGAACTAAATATTTAATTTTAATTTAAAAATTGATACTTACTTAGCTATTGGAAAACTTGGGTATGTGACTACTTTTCAACTGTAAATTTTATAAAATCTAAATATAGATTAGGTATTTCCAATGAAAATTTAGTGTCTTAACCTTTAACTAAATTACAAAAAAAAAAAAAAAAATTATCTATGGGGAAAAGAAAAAAGAAAATTTAGTGTCTGAATTTAGATACATACTAAATGTAAAATAAACACCAGATTTTTCAAAGACTTAGTTTGATAAAAAGAATGCAAAATATCTTATTGAAATGATAATATTTTGGATATATTGGGGTTAAATATATTATAAAATGTATTATTACTTTGCCTGGTTTATTATTAATATGTTTTTTAGATTTATTGTGGCTACTAAGAAATTTAAAATTACATGTGATTCACATTATATTTCTATCAGACAGCAATTCTGTAGATAATAAAAGCACCAGTATGTAAAGATAGATGCATAAGCACTGTTCGAAGTAGAAACAAAATTGAAAGCAAAATGAATGCTTGTCCGCTGAGGAAGGGTTAAGACATTAATGTATAATATGCTGTAATCTATTATGTCTTTGAGAAGAATGAATTCAAGTTTTGCCAGTGAACTTGAAGAAACATTCACAAAGTATTACTACAAAAGAAGAGTGAGCTTCATAGAGGTGAATAATTTCAGTTTTGTAAAACTACCATCTCAATCCTCAATAGGTGTTTCTGTTTGTAAAATATAATATGAATGTGGAAAAAAATATAGGAAGTTACACATCAGGTTATAAACCTGGGTTACCTGCCTGGAGGAAGGCAGAAGAGAGAATTAGAAAGGAAATAAAAAGTCTAAGTCCTTTCCTCCCATGCATGTGTATTATCTCATTTATGTAGAATTGTACCCTCCTCACAACACACAGTAAATGGGGGAAGGGAAGATAAAGATAGAACCATATCTTATAACTTGTAGGAATGTCGAGGATATATTGCTAAGAGAAAAGAAGCAAGTTGAAGGTAACATATAAATAGACTTGTCATATTTGAATACAAACAACAAATCTCCCACATTCTTATGTATGTTTGTATAAGCAAGGAGAAAGGTGTGGATACTAGTCAATTAACATGATAATCTCAGGGGTGTGCAACTGGAAAGAGAACAGGGTGGAAACAAAGATGTTTAGATTTTAACATACACGTATACTCTTCAGTTTTTATAGCAACTCTTACTTTTCATAATTTGAAAAACATCGAAAGACGAAAACTTAATTAAAAAAAACAGGGCAGTGATTATCAAATTTTTCTTGAAGTAAAGAAAAAGAGCTTATATAGGAGCTACAAACATTCAAGGAATAGTGGTCATAGTCAGAATTTAAAAAATTAGTTGGCCAGAAAGACACACTAGAAGTAGTAAAGAGATTCTCTTGGAAGCAACCAGAGTATTGGACAAATCGAATGAAAAAAGCAAAGAGTTAAAAAGAATTAGATAATAATAACAATAGCAAACAAACAAAGGAGAACCAACATATGCACATTTGACACCAGAACATAGAGAACAGGGGAGAAAAGGCATGCAAATATATTTTCCTAAAATAAAGTCTAAAGACTAAAAGAGAACATTGAGTTTCAAGAAAAATTGAAACATAATATTTAGAAATATCTTACTATATTGTACTTCAGAGATAAAGACTTCTTTGGGCATGGAGCCCCCTTCTTCACCACCACCATCCCCCTACCAAAGATCAATCAACTGTTTACACATGAATTTAAAAAATATGTAAAACAAAATAAATTACTTGAGGCATTCCAAAAACTTTTTCACATTCAGAATCTCTTACGAATCACTTTTTGACTCAGAGTCATTGATGTTTATGTTTTTGCACACAATGTCCTTTATGCTATCAAGAGCTTTGGTGACAAGCATTTTGTTAAAGAGCATGCCGCCACTGTGTCTGGAATTTTCTTCCGAGACGCTGATGCTCATTAAGCAAGTTTAATGTTGGTGCTTTCCTGGTCTTAAAGTATCATGGAAGGTTTTCAGATCTCAACCAGGACCTATTTTTCTTCCTCAGGTGGTCCTTACATGGCTTTTTCACTGAAACATTGAAGAGTACCCATTCCCCAGTCTTGTCACCAGGAATATAACCACATTTGCATGTGCATAGATCATGATAACTGTGCTCTATAACGAGTTGACCCCTTGAAAGGAGAAATGGATATCACACACCCTGTGCTAGATCATATTTTCTTCAAAATATTCATTATCCCTCCCCATGAGAGGATCATTTTTCCACAGCCATTGACATCATGCTTGTCACATAACTTGCTTTAGCCAATGAAATATAGTGGAAGTAAAGGGTGCTACTTCCTAGCAGAAGCTTTCTTCTCTCTCTGTTGTAACATCAGTATGCCCAACATAGGGGTTGCTCCTTTAGCCTGGCTCCTAGAAATGAAGATAACACAGAGCACAGCCCGATCTGACCCTCAGTAAACATATAATGTGAGTGGAAAGTAAACTTTAGTTGTAAGTCACTGAGGTTTTTGGGTTGTTTGTTACTACAGCATAACTTAGCATGAGCTGACTGATAGAACCCTCTAAATAGAAGGATTTAAAACCCGGCTTTAGAATCGTCTATGTGCTCTACTGAAAGATTCCTGGTTTCTGTAGGGCTTCCTGAGGGCAAGTAATGAGTTTGTGACTGATGGTCTTCCTCATGTGAGATTAAAATTAAGCCTATTTCAGGTCATGTGAAAGCAGAGTTATCTCACCTGAGATGTGTTTAAAAATGGGCCACTACTAAGATAGAAACTCAATCAACTCACTATGTGCCTGTGACTGAGTCATCATCCAGTTGTTGGGAGACTCCATTTATATCTGTATTCGGAAGAAATGTTCTGAAATTCCAAGGTTAGAAAACATTGCTGGGACATCAAAGTAGTCACAACAGGGTAGGGGTGGGAAGGAGGAAGAAGCAGAGGTGATGCTGTAGATCTGAAGGATACACTCCTGTTTTTCATCTTTCCTTCCAATTCAAGCCAATTCCATGATGGCGTTATTAATCTATGGAGATATCTTTTTTTTCTCCAAAGCAAGAAAGTTCAGCATCTGTGCTCAGATGTTTCACTGGAGAATACGCTGAACTCAAAATACATTAGGGATAGAACTGCAGTTGAACGTTGATGGATTCAACAATTTGCAGCAGCCCTTCAAAGAATACAGGCTGTGGTTTCCTCCTGGGATGACCTCAGTGCTGGTGAAAAATGGAATGAAGCAGTTAGTTGAGATCAGGAAAACAGTCGACAAAATATGACACTAAAAATAACACAGGGCAAGAAACCAATTTTCTCCTCCATATTCTAGTTAAGGTGGGTTAAGGGACAGAGGCATAAGGGAATTAGTTTCGGGTCTCAGATCCTGGGTGGTCTGAAAGACTCACCCTATTTCCTCCAGAATAAACAAAGGAAGCATTGAATCAACCCTAATAAAACATTTTTACATTAAGAAGGGGTGGGATATATTGATTTTGAGAATAGAAACAGTACAGGGAAAGAGTGGCTGATAGGGGTCATTGGTGGCTCCACATGCAGCCTGCTCATCACCATGTTGTCAGGACAGCCTGCATTGCTTGATTTCTTGGAAAGGGAGGCACTAGAGGGTCGTAGTTAATAGTATAGGCTCTGTGGGCAGACAGACCTCAATTTTGTACCTTGATTCTGTTTGAACTAATTTTGTGACCTTGGGTAAGTGATGTAGCCTCCCTCAGCCTTGGGTTTTATCTAATGCAAAAAATGTAGTAATGCCTAATTTATGGTTGCAAAGTTTAAGTAAGATAATTCATACAAAGTGCCTGCCACTCAGCCAGACACATACTAAATGCTTGAGCAACACTAGATAAGTCAATATTGTGGTTCCTACTCTTATTTGAGAAAAGTCAAAACGAAGGATGGCTATAAATGCCACGCACATTTTTACTTTATTTAAAAGTTATAAAAACATGTGGGTGGGGTCTCTAGATCTGACTGGATTCTTAATAATGGAGTATAAGGAAGTTGTACTCAAGAATACATTACCTGTTGAATAGACTTAGGCAACAAGAGACCAATTCGGTTGTATTTTCAGGTAAGCTGAAGTTGAAGGCATTCTCTAAAATGTGTTGGCAGTTGATGTCAACAGGAGAGCCAGAGAGTACGCCTAAAAATGGAACAGAATGCCATTTATTTTATTAATTAATGAAGTCACTGAACTCTCCTTCTGTGCTTAGCTTCTCCACCATGCTCCACACATTCAGCTTTGCAATATGCTTAACAACAGCTCTGACTCTCAGCTTTGTGCGGCAGCATATGCTGTATGTGCACGCTGGAGGCGTTGCCCCCGCGAAAGTTGCCATACTGTGGCTATGTGGAGAAAGGACGCAAAGGATGGGATACCATACCTGCGACGCAGGCTGTCATGAAGCAGGCGATGGTCCCTGCAATCAGAGCTCTTACTGCCCCTGAGGTGATGTCACGCTTTCTGGAAGGAGCCATGGATGCTGGAAAACATGGAAGCAAGTGTGAGAGGCTATTGATTAGGATTCCCTGCCTCTGGGATGTCAGGTCAGCTGAGAAACTCAAAGTTCAAAAACTTAGTGATCAGCTCCACATCCAGAGAGGTTTTCTGGTCTGGAAGATCCATATCCAAAAGCACAGAGGCCTCCATTCTCCAAAGAAGACATAAGTCCTAAGTTTCATCGAAAGGGCTCACAGCGTATTGAGAGCATGACAAGAAGATGGGTTGCAAGGAGGGATCCCAAATATCTGCAACTTATCTGTTACCATCTCCACCTATGTCCATGGTGGGCATCACAGCATTTTTTCCACTGAACTGCCATTGGACTTCACAATCCATCTCCTGATGGCCATATAAATCTGTTGGGATTGGCACTTACAGTGAAACTTATGGGTCATCCCTGAGTTGGGAGAAGCAGTTGCACATTTGAGCAAATTCTTCCTGAAATTCATGTGAACAATTCTTACCTCAAATTCAAGCTGAGGTTAGTTTGGGTGTCCATAGGCAAACTACATTGCAGAGCAGAGACAAAAGTAGACCCCAAAGGATTTACTATTGTTATAGGACCTTCTTTTCCTGACATGAAGTTACAGAGCGAGATGGAGATCTGAACTATGTTTATGTCAGATCTGTTGAACTCTTTTCACTTACTTAGTCCGCCGATCACTATTCCTAGGGAACCAATATTGGAAAAGCCACAGAGGGCATACGTGGCAATGGTCTCAGAACGAATCTGTAAGCAAGCATAAACACACAGATGTATACATGATCTGACCCAGCTTAGTAAACCTAACATCCTAATGGGCCACATATTCCGACTACAGAATCAGCGTTGACAAATAAATGCACAGTGCACGGTGTCAAATACCCATTGCTTCCCAGACTTTCTTCCATCTCCCATTGAATTTTGAGGGAGGGTGGAAAAGAGCTGTGTGAATTCAGATAATGTTATACAAAGGACTTGGAGTTGGTAGCCAAATGCTTTTTTTTCTCCTCAGTGATAACTTCTAATATTCAATATGATCTAGTCACCTGCTATAATGTACCAGATATTATACTAGTTGCTGGAGATACAAAGTTGGTCCCAGAAAATAGTCACACTGCATTTATTACACAAAGGACTTACCCAGAATGTATAATGAACTGCTATAACTCAGTAATAAGAAAACAAACGCCCAATGAAAAATAGATAATGAGATTTGGATACTTCACAAAAGGTATGCCAATGACTAATAAGCACATGAAAACATGCTCAGCATCATTAGTCACCAGGGAAACGCACATCAAAACTACAATGAGATCCCACTCTATACTCACTGGAATGACTAATTTAAAAAGACTGACAATATCAAATGTTGGTGAAGATGTGGAGCAACTGAAACTCATATACTTTACTGGTGGGAATATAAAATAACACTGCTTCTTCGTAGAACAGTGTGGCAGGTTCCTATCAAGTTAACGTATACTGCGTATATGACCCAGAAATTCCAATTCTAGAAATTTGCCTGGAGAAATAAAAACATATGCCCACAAAAAGACTTGTACATAACTATTCACAGCAGCTTTATTCATGATAGCCCCAAACTGGAAACAACCCAAATGTCTACCAAGAGGCAAATGGGTAAACAAATTACTGCTATTCTTAAAATGGAATTCTACTTTGCAATAAAGAGAAAAAGAAACATGGATGCTAAGTGATTCCACTTATATGAAATTCTAGAACAGGCAAAGTAATCTACAATAAGTGAAAGCATAGCATGAGTTGCCTAGGACCGGGCTGGCGGAAGGTGCTGACTGCAAAGGGACATGAGGGAAATTTTTTAGGGGTGATGGAAATGTTCTGCATTTTGGTTGAGGTGGTGGTTACACAGGTGATACATCGACCAAAACTTTTTGAATGTACTCTTAAAATGGGCACTTTTTAGTACGTAAATTACTCCTTGGTAAAAAGGGTATAATTTAAAAGGAATTATATTAGTGAAAAGAAAGCTTACAGATATCAAAGGAGCTTCCTCACATTCTGGCCTTGGTGTGTTTGCCTTTCTGTGTACCTCAAATCTGACTGTTACCACCCCATAGGAATATTAGTGTCTCTATCCGGAAGCAGGAGAGTGAACAGTCAGGTTCACAGGACAGTGAGAAGATGGAAGGCGGAGTTCACAAGAATGTGAGCATGGCTGTCTGGCTCTCTTCTGACAGTCAGAAGGTACTGCCCAGGCCAGATCATTGCTTCTCAGGTTGAGGGCCTCACTATAGGTGATTTGGAAGATTCAGTGGGCTCAGCACAGACACCCCCAACCTGGCAAAGGCACGCACACAATTGGGACAATCGTTTTCTTTCCCAATATCCTAAAAAATCTTATTTGATTCAAAGAACAAACCAGGCAAGCAGGGGGCCTCTCTGCATTCAGAAGCAGATACGCAAGATGTTTTTAAAGCTCATATTTAAGACTCAAATGGTCATGGTAAGTTTTTTGTTGATTTTAAGGCCCCATTTCTTTTCCCTGGTTCAGGGAACTCCTTTGTTGATATTCAATCAGTGTGCATACAGCAGGCAGGAAAAAAACAATTTCAAGTATTTGCACAATTCACCATTCCTGGAAAAGCAATCGCTCCCCTCTCCTCATCCTTTGCTCTCTCTAGTGCTTTTCATTTTATTTCAATTGGCTTCAAAAGCAGGCAAGCTTATTAAGAGACTGCAGGGATAGAGATGACATACAGGGCTTGAGAGTCCTCTTTCTGCTTTCTGAAGATCTATGCGGGAGGGCACACACAGATGTGGCCATGTAAGGTTTTATAACAACGAGAAGAGGAAGAAGAAGCTGGGATGATTCTACTTTTTCTTTGCCCATAAATGGGCAAGGTTACATGATAAAAAGAGACGCACTGCACTATAAAAATAATAATACATCCTACAGCTCTCCTTGCACATAAACAAAGACCCCATATGCACGAGGACAGTTATTGCAGCACTACTTATAATAGCAAAGCATTGAGAGCAATATTCATCATTGAGAGAATGGTTAACATAAATTATGGTACATTCATAAAGTAAAATACCCTGCCATATGCACTGATATGGAAGGATATCCAAAACATGTTATAAAGTGAAAAGAGGAAGGTGAAGAACAGTGAGCATAATATCTTCCAAGGAAAGGAACTGGGTGGCAGAGAAAAGCGAGGATGACTTACTTTTCTTTCTATACCTCTTTGTACCTTTCTATACCATGGTATGTATTACATGTGAAAAACCAAAATATTATGTTTATCCTAAGAAGGAAAAGATAGAGTAATAAAGGGCTTGTTCCAGGTACCGTATATATTATGGATTGAATTGTGTCCCCCCCAAAATATGAATTGAAGTCCTGGCCACTGTACTTGGGGTTGTGATCCTGTTTGGAAATAGGGTTTTTCCTTTGTTATGTTAATGAGGTCATACCAGAGTAGGGTGGGTCCTAAACCTAATCACTTCTGAGTTCTAAAAAGAGCCAAGTACACACAGAGACATGCACAGGGAGAAGGTAGATGCCATGTGAGGGTCGTCTACAAGCAAAGGAACACCAAGGATTGCTGGCAGTCACCAGATACTAAGAGAGAGACCCACAGAAGGAGTTAACACAACCGAGACCCTGATTTTAGCCTCCAGAGCTGTGAGAAAATAAATTTCTGTCCTTTAAAGCCACCCACTTGTGGTATTTCTGTTTCAGCAGCACTAGGAAGTTAAGATATCACACTACATATATATTCTGACCTCTTATCTTAGATGGTTTGAGATGGAGGTCAGCAATGGGCATAATTCAATGGGTAACACTAGGGCTTTTGCCTTGTGGGCCCACATCTTACACATGTGATACCTTTTCCAGGAGGCAGCTGGACACGCTCAGCACATCCTGGTTGGTAAGAAGAAATTGCAGCGATTCTTTTCCCTTCATGACTCAACAATGGCAGAAGCATCAGGCTCCTATTTCCAAATGTCCTCTGTGCCCTTCTTTTTGGTTTGGCTCACCCTACATCCTTATCAGCTCTACTGTTCCACCTCTACCTTTTTAGTCACCTTTTCACAAAACTGCTTGGCACTGCCAGAATTGTAAGCTCTCTTTTGCTCATTAACAAAACAATTTTTTCCTGCCAACTAGCAGTTGGGAATAGAAAACATTTCATTGAATTTAGCCTATTGTTTATGGTAATGGATTGAATTGTGCCCCCCCACCGCCAATAACTAAAAAAACCCAATGCTGTCGAGTCGATTCTGACTCATAGTGACCCTATAGGACAGACTAGAACCATCCCATAGGTTTCCAAGGCTGTAAATCTTTACAGAAGCAAACTGCTACATCTTTCTCCCATGAAGGGGCTGCTGGGTTTGAATCACTGACCTTTTGGTTAGCAGCCAAGCGCTTTAACCTCTGTGCCACCAGGGCTCCTTCATCCCAAAATATGTGTTATAAATCATAGCTGTTATACCTGTGGTTATAATCCCATTTGGGAATAGGTTTTGTTTGTTATGTTAATGAGGCAGTGTTAGTGTAGGGTGTGTCTTAAATCAGTCTCTTTTGAGACAGAAAAAACCAGATCAAGCAAAGCAAACAAAGCAAGCAAACACAAACTAAAAGGAAGATAGATGCCATGTGATCACCAAGGAACCTGAGAGTATAAGCCAAAAAGAGGCAAGGACCTTCCCCCAGAGCCACACGCATAGAGAGCCTTCCCCTAGAGCCTATGGCCTGAATTTGGACTTCTAGCCTCCTAAAGTGTGAGAAAATACATTTCTGTTCATTGAAGCCACCCACTTGTGATCATCTTTCAGTAGGTCAATGGACAAAGTGTGGTGCGTTCACACAATGGAATATTATTCAACAGTAAAAAGAAATGAGCTATCAAGCCCATATCAAGACATGGAGGAAGCTTAAATGTGTATTGCTAAGTGAAGCCAGTCTGGAAAGGCTACCTACTGATTCCAACTGTCACATTCCAGAAAAGGCAAACTTACAGGGACAGTGAAAAGATCAGTGGTTGCCAGGGACTCAGGGGAAGAGGGAGACGTGGATAGGTGGAGCCCAGGGCATTTTTAGGGCAGTGAAACTATTCTGCATGATAGCGTAACAATGGACACATGACATTACGCATTTGTCAAAACCCATAGGACTGTACTACACAAAGAGTGAGCCCTACTGTGGACTATGGACTTTGGTTAATAATAATGTATCAGTATCGGTTCATCGATTTTAACATATGTACCACAAGAACGTGAGACGTTAATAGTAGGAGAAACTGTGCAGTGGGTAAAGAGGTATACAGGAACTCTCTGTACTTTATGTATAACTTTCCTTTAAATCTAAAACTGCTCTAAAAATAGTTTATTTAAAAAAGTAAGTCATCATAAGTGATAAAGATCATCTGTGTTTCTATACACACACATACTCACACACAGAGATTAATTCAACATAACTGAAAATTACAAGATGTTATTTTCAATCTAGGAAGAAAGGTCTGGCAATTTACTTCCAAAAGTCAGCCAGTGAAAACCCCATGGATCACAACAGTCCAATCCTGTTGTGCGTGGTGTTGCATGAGTTGAGGGCCGACTCGACAGCAGTTAACAACAATGTTCTATATGAACTCCGTGAGATCAGGATTTTTTGGTCTGTTTTGTTATCCAATGTATCCAAAGTGCCTGACATATCGAGGCAACTATTCGATCAATGAAGGAGCCCTGGTGGCACAGCGGTTAAGCTCTTGGCTGCTAACCAAAAGATCAGTGGTACGAACACACCAGTCTCTCCATGGGAAAAAGATGGGATAGTCTGCTTCTGTAAAGATTACAGCCTTGGAAACCCCATAGGGCAGTTCTACTCTGTCCTATAGTGTTGCTATGAGTCGGAATCTACTCGATAGCAGTGGGTTTATTCGATGAATGTGTGTATGGGATGAAGGTGTGCACTGAAAAATCAAAACAGTTACTCACCGACATATATTGCTGCTGTCCATTCAAAAATTTGGGTCCACCTTGTTTCCTCAAGTCGATAAATTTTGAGAGGTGTTCATAAGCCACAAATTCATTAAAGAATGTCTTATAACCTATGAGTCTGGCAACCATAAAGCTGTCTTGCCAGTCAACCCCCATCATGAACGAAAAGGGCATGAAGATGTAGGAGCATATTATCTACAAAAACCAAAAGTACAGAGTTTATTAGCTGAGTAATGATTTGCTCCTAGTTCTTCTGCCTCATCCCCAGCTCCAGGATTGTTCCATGTTCCTTTTAGGCTCAGAAATCTCTCCACATTCCGTTGCTCTATCCATCAGGAGTTAAGGTTAGAATTGGGTCATTGGGAGTAATCTGGAGTCTTAGGGGTGGGGTCAGGAGAGGATGAATATGTGTTGGGGGAAGGAGGGTGGTAGGAGAGAAGCGGATAGGAAGATGGGAGGGTTATGGGATAAGCTTATACAACGTGTAAGTGTACATTACTGATGGTTAGGGAAGGCTGTTCACAAACTTATTTTATTTTTAAACAAAGATAGGCAGAAACAAAATGGAGGGCAGAAGCATGGAAGAATTATACCTCAAAACTCAGCTGTGGGTAGTCAAACATGTTTCCAAACCAGGACAGGGCTGAATTCAGAAAAGACAACAAGGCCAGGAAGGCGATCAGGTTCACGGCGATATTTGCCACCAGGGAGATGGATGAGGATGCGCCCTCTGCCGCGGCTTCCAGGAGATTTCTCGCCTCACTTTATCAAAACATAGTAATTCCAGAATTACCAAGGGGTTGTCAGTGGATGGACATCACAGAGCAGAAATGGCATAGCCAGAGCTCATAGAAAAGACAAACTCCCAGGCTTGTGCCTTCAAGTCCATGAAATTATGATTGGGTTGGGCTTATAATTGTTGAATCTAGGTGATACGCATATGAGTGTCTAATGCTCTTTTAATCTGGGGGCATTTATAATAAAAAAATTGGGAAAAGAAAAAAATATTATAGGTTTTAAAAATAACTTTTATTACATAGCTACTGAGAATATTTATAAAATATCTAAAAAAATCCCAGTGCCTTTTAGTTGCCTCTGACTCATGGCACCCCATGTGTGTCAGAGTTGAACTGCTCCATAGGGTTTTCAATGGCTGATTTTTTCAGAATCACATCACCAGGCTTTTCTTCTGAGGAGCCTGTGGGTGGACTTGAACCTCCAACCATTAAGGTAGCAGCCAAACATGTTAACTGCACTATCCAGGGACTCCTTAAAATATCTAAGGTATAAAAACTAATGGTACCAGGAAAGCCTGTATATCCGTCAACTCATTTAAGGAATGGAATGTCATCTTACCTTTGAGCACCACTCCCCACCTCTGTGTTCACCCTTAATACAACCCCTTCCCCTCTAATCTCTGTCTCCCTAAAATTTCTTTATCATTCTCTTTCTTTACAATTTTTCTATATGTTTGTATCCCAAAATAATATATCAGGTAAGTCTGCACATGTGCTAACTTTCTAAGTGTAATCAAACTATATGTAGTATTTTGGCAACTTGCTTTTTCACTTATTGTTATAACTCCACCTACATACAAACAAGGGATGAATCTCAAAAACATGTTGGTTGGAGAATTCTGTTATTTAATGAAATACTTTTGAATATCCTAAATCTCTTAGTCTTTTCTACCTTTTTTTTTCTTTTCATTTGAACAGGGCAAAAAAAAAAAAAAAAAAAATGAACCAAAGAGAGGTTAAGAATATCTATATCATACCATCCTCTTCCCTAATAAATAAGCACCTGGTCTCCTTCTTGCCCTATTATATGAGAAACCCCCCAGAAATGGTCACTCTACGGCTTTGCAACAGTCTTGAACCAAGGCTCAATGAATCCAATGCTATACTTACAATGAACTATCTTTACAGTGGAGCCCTGGTGGCACAGTGGTTAAGAAATCAGCTGCTAAGCAAAAGGTCAGCAGTTCAAATTCACCAGCTGTTCCCTAGAAACCCTATGGGGCAGCTCTGCTCTGTCCTATAGGGTCACCATGAGTTGAAATCAACTTGATGGCCACAGGTAATGCGTATCTTTACAATAAACAGTCGAGATGCCATTCAGATATTTAGAAAGGTTTTTCTCAAGTGTTGAAACAGTAACTTTTTTAGTGAAGTCTAAGTAATTATCACTGGGAAATTAAATTCACTTCAGTATGTCATTTACCATGCTCTGTGGTTATCAAATTTTTGCTGAACTTTGAATTTACCTTCCTCTCCCCTCAGCCTACGTAGTTATCAACTAGGCGAATGTGCCCTGCTTACCCATTTTCCATTTTCATGGCATTCTTGAGGGTTATTTTAGGTGTTTCTGTCTCAGGCCAAAAGAGTTTAGCAACAGCCAGTGATGCAGGTGCTGACATAACAGAAGCGGTTAGCAAGTGAGAGGCCGAAACCTGGAATTTCAGAAGAAAACAAGCAAATCATGCCTAGCTTTTCTGTTGGGTTCAGAAGGAATAGCCTTTGATGTGGTGAAAAACAGGTGAAATTATGCACTACAGATTAGTAAGTAAGCACAAGTAAACCCGTGTGTACTTGCTTACTGGGTAATCTGTCCCTGGTAGGCTACGCTGTAGACCATCAACTCTCAAACTGGGTTGTATATTTGAATATGAGGAGTTTTTAAAAATACTGATGCCTGGGTCTCATCCTAAGAGATTCTGACTTAATTACTCTGGGGCATGGCCTGGGCATTGGGATTTTTAAAAGCTCCCAAGGTGATTCTCATGTGCAGCCAGGTTTGAGAACCACTGCTGTAGATGACGGGTCGTAAGCTTTTTCTGTAAAGGGCCAGATAGTAAATATTTTTGGCTTTGCCGGCAATAGCTAACCAACTCTGTAGCCCAAAAGCTGGCATAGACAAACAAATAGGAATGGCTGTGTTTCAATAAAGCCCCTGGCTGGCGCAAACTGTTTGCTCTCAGCTACTAACTGAAAGGTTGACAGTTTGAATCCACCCAGCAGCACTGCAGAAGAAAGTCCTGGAGATCTGCTTCTGTAAAGATTATAGTCAAGAAAGCGTCATGGAGCTCAGTTCTACTCTGTAACACAGGGGGTCACCATGAGTTGAAACTGACTCCATAGCAACCGGTTTGGTTTTTGGTTTTGATGTTCCAATAAAACCTCATTTACAAAAACAGGGGGCAATCCAGATTTGACCCATAGGCCATAGTTTGCCAACCCTAGGTTCAAATCACCTTTTAATCATGTCAGTAAAAAAAAAGAAAAAATTTTACATATTAATATTTTCAGCCAAAGTAACTTCATCATGAGACTTCAATCTGTTATGGTGGGATATAACTCACATTTAGGTAGCAGGGATATGAGAGTGAAGCCCAAAAGCTCCTCGAAGTCACTACATTCAAATGACAAAGCAATGCAAACAACTATAGAGCAAAAAGGGATACATTCTTAGTCTTCTTTTCCAACAGCAATGAGAAACGACAACAACAAATAAGTAACAATAGCAAAGAAACCAAACCAAACCAAACTCATTGCCGTCAAGTCGATTGAGACTCATAGTGACCCTACAGGACGGACTAGAACTGTCCCATAGGGTTACCAAGGCTACAATCTTTACAGAAGCAGGCTGCAACTTCTATCTCCTGTGGCTGGTGGATTTGAACTGCCAACCTTTTGGTTAGCAGTCAACCACTTTAACCACTGCACCACCAGGCAGGGTTCCTCAGCAAAGAAAGAAGAAGTTGAATTTTCTGTAATTCTTACCCCAAAAGAAATGTATGCGCCTAAGACGCCTCCAGCAATGGTGGCGAACCCAGCAGTCATGACTGCATGGAGCTCAGACCTGGTGACGTATGGTAGATATGGTCGAACCAGCAGTGGAGACTCTGTCTAGAGACAAAGAAAAGGGTGACTAGATTAAATGCTGCCTTTGAATTTTAAGAGGGTATGAGTCCTTGATTAGTACAAATAGTTAACGCATTCAGCTGCTAACGCATTTGAGTCCACACAGAAGTGTCTTGGAAGAAAGGCCTAGAGATCTACTTCCAAAAAATCACATACTGAAACCCTATGGAGCACAGTTCTACTCTGACACACGTGGGGTTGCTGGGAGTTGGAATCGAAGAATGGCAACAAATTAAAGTAGTAGTTCTAAGTGTGGCCCTTAGACCAGCACCATCTGCATTTCCCGGGAACTTTTTAGAAATGCAAATTCTTGGACTTACTGAATCAGGGACTCTGGGGCCCAGTAATCTGTGTTTTAACAAGTCATCCAGGTGATTCTAATGCATGCTCAAGTATGGGAACCCACCTCATCCATGGCTGTGTAAATGGATGCGTAAATTTGGGAAAGTTTGCAAGCCCAGTTTCTATAAACCTTAGGACTAGACTAGCCTAGGACTGGACATGGAACCTGGAGAAATTGGTACACTTTTCTTAGGTTTGGAATATCATCAGCCGAGCAACTCTGCCCAGTGGCCTGGCCTTGTGAACTGGTGGTTCCTAGGTCTCTGTAACTTCCCATCTTCCAGCTTGATCAAGACAAGACCTAAGCCTCCTTGCTGACATCAGAGGGAAATCACAGGAGTCCCAAAACACCAGCAATATCAAGTGCAGGCACCCAGAGGCCCTTTCCTAACTGAGAATCAGAGGCACCTCCCTCCCATTTCCCTTGGTGTGGGAAGAGTGTAGTTGTAAAGGCTTGAATCCCATTAAGGAGGGCAGGAGGCCTGCAGTGTGGGGCTCTCCATAAATAATAGCTGTACTTTTAGCATATTAAGTACCAAATTGAGCACCACAGAATCATGTGTGTAATTTTACAATTTTCTCCTCATTATTTCTAATTGTTCTATAAGATTGAATGTGCTGAGCCTCAATTTATGGACTTAATGGAAATCCAGTACAGGAGTCCTCTTACCCTGCAGGTAGAAGTAATCAACTCAAGATGGTGCCCTCATTAGTCCTGAGAGATTTCATGACTATAATTATGTTAAATTCAGCTCCTAGGGAAGGAAGTATGGACCCTGCTCTAAACATTATGCTTCAGGCTAGTGAGCTGGGCTGATCGACAAGTAGGCTTCACCTGCCTAGAGCAGTTGTAGTCTGGGATTTGGGGCCATGTGTTTTTCTGGGTGACTTGATTTTTGCTTCAAATCCAATCTTCTTGGGCACTGGTGCTGGCAAGTATTCACACTTGGTTTCCTTGGTGTGTGATTTCATTCTGTCTGAAGCTTCATACTCCGAGTAGCTTATTACCACTTCTTACTTAGCCATCCCTCAGGAATGCTGCTATTTTGATGGACACCCCTTAGCATCATATTTCTTGGTTTAAATGAGTGTCAGGCAAAAGAGCACTTACCCAAGGGATGGATCAGGGAGGTGAAAAGTGTAACCTAATAGCTCCTCAGTGTTTTTCTTCAGACTTGGCAAAGACAGACTGTTGGCCAGTTCAGACAAGCTGAGAATGAGCTTGGGTAGGTAGGGCTGCATGGTTTTTGGTGGAAAGCCAGTCATGGTCTCTTCCATTGCCACAAACCAAGTTCTAGGTCAGCATTATGCTACAGAATATGAAGCTAGCTGTTCCACGTCCACAGCTTCAAAAGAAATGGTGAGCTCCATTTCAGCAGAAGAGCTCCTAGCTTCTGAAGGGTTGGCTGGAGATCTCAACCATTCAATACATTCAGAAAAGTTCTGCTGAGAATCTACAGATGAGAAACTGTTTTTGATAAGATGGTTCAACCCTCCTTCCTCTCCATAAATTTCCAAGAACCCAAATACCACACTAGCCTAAGGAGGGTTTTGGAAGGGATGCCTCTCTCTCTGGTATCTCAAGATTGCTAATAATGGAATTCCTTATTTCAACACCCTGCTTTTTATATTAAAAGAAATGGCAGTACTATAATGTTTTTTTATTCCATTTTCTGGAAAGAGACTATTCATTTCAGCAGCTTATTTTTTTTTTTATATTAAAACTCACCTGTCCAACAAATATATTGCCAGAAGCAACTACAGATTCAACAGGAGATGTTCCCATAGTAACTAGCATTAGCCATCCAATCTAAAAGCAAAAAAGGGACGAAGTTAGTGAAGAACTATTTGTGTATACCAAACATCAAAGTAGGGATAAATCTTTAAACTAGAGTAAAATGTGGAGGCCGGTCAGTGATGGAGGTTAATGTAAGTACACTTTATCTAGTCCATAAAGCAGGCCAATCAAATCCTCCTGTTTGTGTGGTAAGTCTAAGTAATTGTATGTACATTATGCAAATGCGTTTCTACAGCTATACTATATACAAGTAATTATGTGATAATAATTGCCAACAACTATGGCGGGCTTTACTGCCCCTACCCTCTGACTTAGATGAACCCATTTAATCCTCACAGTAACCTTTTAAGGGAAGTCCTATAATTATGCCCGTTTTATAGAAAAGGAAACTAAAGCACGGAATAGTTTAGTTACTTTGTCAGTCACTCATATAATAAGTAGTGGCGGAGCTGAGATATAATTGAGGTTTGGCCTTTCTTAATGCAGACTGCGGTGGATGGTTGCACATTTGCCCTGGCCTTTCAACGAGAGATTGTAGTGCCCACCTCAGGATGGGGCCTTCCTACTGCATTCGCTCTTCTTCCTTTTTGCTTAGGCATGAGCACAGTCATTCTAAACGTATAAATGTTTAAAATGAAAACTATGGGCTCTGAAAGCTTTTGCTGAAATTCTGAATTCTGCTGGTATTCTGGTTCTCTTTCTCCATCTCTCTCGTCTAGTACATTTGTATTTATTTTACAGGGATCAAAAAAAACAAAAAGGGTTGAGGCTATGCTCAAGTCCTAGAAGCACTGCCCTACCGTCATGTGCCTCCAGACTAGCTCACAAAGTACTTAGTGTTGTCATCTAACTTATGAGGGCAGGACTGACAGTTTCTGGGGCAGCAGGAATGGGATTCACTTCTTGGACTTTATTCTTAGTTGTGTGCTTAGAAAGAAAACTCCCTCAGCTTCCCTTTGTTGCTCTGATTTCTCTGGCAACTCCAAGACCGGGCATGTCCACACTTGCAACCTCCTCGAGGTCAGCAATGGCTTCGTGTAGGGCACAGGGCAGCCAGCCAGGATAAAGGAAGGACGCTGTGTCTTTTCCCCTGGGAGGTGTCTGACCTGTTGGAGTCACCCCTTTTGTTCAGGTTTCATGAAGCTATCCAGCGGGTTGCAAGTCAAAGCCCCGTTAGAAGTCCTGAAGTTAAATCCCCTCTATGGGCACCAGGAGGAGACCTGGCACAGTGGTTAAGCACTTGGCTGCTAACTGAAAGGTCAGTGGTTGGAACCCACCAGTGGCTTCTCAGGAGAAAGATGTGGCAGTCTGCTTCAGTGAAGATTTATAGCCTTGGAAACCCTATGGAGCATCTCTATGCTGTCCTATAGGGTTGCTATGAGTTGGACCGACGGGGCAGCTCTAGTCTGTCCTATAGGGTCGCTATCGACTAAGTGGCATCGGGTTTGGTTTTTTTGGTATGGGCACAGGTAAGCAACTCACTCAAGTTGTTTGGGTTTGAATCTAATCCTTGGTGGGGGAGGGATCTTGGTAGGAAGAGAAGGGCATTTTTGAAATACCTGCATTAAGACTTTGTCCTTGAAATAATCAGCTCTACACCTGCCACTCTAGCCCCTCCCAGGACCCATACCTTTCTAACAATCCACTGCATCAATCCGAGGTAGTAGAGCATCGACATGACAGTGCTGAAGAAAACCACGATTGGCAGGATCTGGGGGCAGGAACAGAGGCCATAGTGGGTTAATGTCATTGAGAACCATTTCTTGAGAGTGTGGGGTCAACAGACTCGGGTTACATCTCCATCTCTCTGCCTTCATTTTTCCCTCTGAGAAAATACTGAAATATAAAAATACTGGAAACTCCTCATGAACTAAAGCAGCTTCCTCACCTATGGTATCCTGTTCTAATTTGTTCTGGATACGCTTGAGTATATTTCATAGGAAAATTGCCATGTTTTTGTGTTTGTTTCCTTTGCTATACAGACGTTTCCTTACTGCAGTGCCTCAGAGAAGCAATAAAACCCTCTTTTTTCTCTTCTTTTGTAGGTGGTGTTTGGGTGGTGGGTGGACTCCTGGTGGAGGTGAGAGGCATGGAATAGCTAATGGAGTAGGAAAGATAAGCAAAAAAGAATTTCTATCTCAGTTTGTAAACACTTGACCTTTCAGAGATGGCCTGGAAGAATCAATCAACAGTTAAAAATCAGTTGTTTAGAAAAGGATTTAGCATGCTTGCATTTACCATGTCTCCCTCACTTCAAATGCAAATAACCCAAAAATGTTGGGCAGAAGTAGAGAGTCATTTTGGAGAAATATGTAATAATTAGACAAAAAAACTGAAGACCACTGGCAGATAGTTTCCTTGTTCTGATACTAAACAGACAGGGGCTTCACCACTAATTAACACAGTAACCTTGGTCAAGATTAATGGTGAACAATCTCATATCCGTATCTGGAGCAGGGATCTACACAGATCAGAGAAAGCATGTCAGGTGCTTACACATAGTGCCTCCTATAGAGTAAGCTTTCATTCTTTTTTTAAAAATTTTATTGTGGTAAAATATATATAACAAAATATTTGCCATTTTAATCATTTTAAGGGTATAATTCAGTGACGTGAACTGCACTCACCATGTTGTCCAATCATCACCACTATTTGCAAAACCTTTTCAT